>NW_024412402.1:4306864-4341062 GCF_014898765.1 Herpailurus yagouaroundi | reverse complement strand
CGGGGCCTGGGCGCGGGGCGGGGCCTGGGCGCGGGGCGGGCGGTGGCGACCAGCCGGAGGAGAAAGAACATGGCGGGCACAGCGGGGCCCGGAACCGGCCCGGGGGCAGCGGGAGGAGATGGAGACGATTCGCTATACCCGATCGCGGTTTTAATCGACGAGCTCCGCAACGAGGATGTGCAGGTACTGGAATCGGGCCGGGGAATGGAGTTGGGCCCGGCGGGGCGTGCGGTAGGGGAGGAGGAAGGCCGGCGCCGTGGTGGGAGAGGCCCGGGGACTGAAGGAGTCGGCTTCGGCGGTGGGAGAGGCCCGGGGACTGAAGGAGCCGGCTTCGGCTTCTGAGCAGAAATTTAATTGAGAGAAGGGGAAAGTCCCAGGAGGGGTGTGGTGGCTTGACCAGACCTTATCTGGACCTGAGCAGAGCTCCCACTCCCAGCGCCCGGTCCCGGCGGTTGTGGGAGCCCCGGCTTCCCGCCTGGGCGCCCCTTCCGGGCGGTGCAGGGAGGCGGATTCCCGTCAGGTCCTGGGCCGGGAGGAGGCCGGCGTGGCCCGAGGGGGCTGGAGCGGGCTGCAGGTGAATGAAAGCTTTCCTCTAGGCTGGGAAACTGGCTGTGCTTGGTGGGTAGAGAGAGAGTGGGGTGGCTTACCTAGATGAGTTGTTGCGTTAGCTCTGCTGTAACTTTTCTTTAGAGAGGCAAGGGTTGTTTTCAACCATTTCACCTGCTTCACTAGTGCCAATGTGCTCTCATTTTGAAATCGTCTCCCTTCTTGTATGTGGTATTTTCTTTTTCTAACGGGCCCTGTGAGTGTGGCTCTTAAAAAAATCTTCGTTTGGTTAAAATGAAGGCATGTTCCACTGCTTCTGAGGTTCCTCATAGAATCAAACCCAAGTTGAAGGTTTGCCTCTTTGTCAGTGTGTGTCGTTGTCTCACTTGTTTGTAGTGTTCTTGTTTTGGTCTAAATCACAACTGTTTATTCTTTGCACTTTGTATTTTTAAAGCTCCGCCTTAACAGTATTAAGAAGTTATCCACAATTGCTCTGGCACTTGGAGTAGAAAGGACACGAACAGAACTGCTGCCATTCCTTACAGGTATATGAATTCTTTGTTTGAAGAGAGGTGTGGCCATTTCCATTTTCCGTGGCTTTCAAGTTTTCCAGTGGCTTTCAAAACTTTGACTCTTTTTTTAGAAAGTGTTATCCACACTATTGAGTACTAAGCTGAGGCTGATGCGCTCTGAGGAAACAAGACAGGGCATAGCATAATGGGGCCAGATGTATTCAGTTAACTGTTGAGCTCCTGGGAAAGTCATTGATATGGGGTTATCAATTTCTAATTCATTGTGTCATACAGCTCTGGAATGCTGTTAGGATTGTGACGGGCCCCTCTAGCTAAATATTGAGTCTATTCCTAGTTCTCTGTGAGTGTCCAGCTCCGGGCCTGCTCTCTTTGTTGATGAGTACCTGGTCGTTGTCATTTCCAGATACGATTTATGATGAAGATGAGGTACTGTTAGCTCTTGCTGAGCAACTGGGAAATTTCACTGGCCTGGTGGGAGGTCCTGACTTTGCCCACTGTCTGCTGGTGAGTATATTTTGTCTACCGTTCTTCCATAACTTAACCTGTATAAACCGTACAGTATTTGTCGATAGGAACACTACATTTGTAATGCAGTTTTTTTTTTTGTAGATAGCCTCAGTGTTGGCTGTTGAGAGGACAGATAATGTAGGCACTTCGGATTCAACCTTTCTCTGACTGCGAGCATCAGAACTTTGTGTGAATTTGTCAGTTGGGAGAAAAAGGGTTCGATTATTTTTATGGGTCTTCTCCCCACCCCCTGAAATTAGAGATCTTAATTCTCATCTAGCGGTGTCATGAATTTGGAAATGTTTATTAGCTTTTTCTTTTCTTTTCTTTTTTTTTTTTTAAAGCTTTTATTTCTGTAAGTAATCCCTATTTCCAGGGTGGAGTTTGAACTTAGAGCCCTGAGATCAAGAACTGTGTGCTCTATAGACTGAACCAGTCAGGTGCCCTGGAAATGTTTACTAGCTTTTTGTCTTTGATTGTAAGCCTGTGGTTTGCTTCTGATTTACTCTGTGGATTTGATGAGTTCAGCTCAATTTGGTTGACATTTACTGACCACCTGCTATGTCAGGCCCTGAAGTTACAGTGTTGCTGTGAAGAAGGCCAGCGTGAATGGGATGAGGTCTCTGCCTTAGGTATTGACAGATAATCACCATACAGTGTTAAATGGAAGAATGGGAGCACATAAAAGGTACCTGAATAGCAGAAAGCAGAAAGGGATTCATCCAGGGTGACGAGAGAAAACCTCTTGGGGGATGGTGTCTGAATTAGGTTTTGAAGGATGACATCATTTGCACAAGATAGACATATATGCCTTATGGCTCAAATACTGTCTATATGATGTTGATGTGTGATTTTTCTTTCTACCTCTGACCTTTCCATAGAATTCCAGGTACATGGATAGAGATATCTGCTTGTATCTCTCTACATTATCTGCCTGTGGCTTTTCCTCTTGGATATCAAACAGGCATTTCAGATTTAACATGCCTGGGTGGTTCATTTGGTTAAGCATCCAACTCTTGATCATAGCTCAGGTCTTAATCTCAGGTTCGTGAGTCCAAGCCCTGAGTTGGGTTCCCTGCTGGGCATGGAGCCTACTTTAAAAAAAAAAATGTTAACATGCCTGAAACGGAACTCCATTTTCTCCTCCAAATATGCCTGTCATTTAGTGGTCCCATCTCAGTAAACAGCATCACTGTCCTCCCATTTGCACAAACCAAAACCTAGAAGACATTCTTGAAAATTTCTTGCACTCATTTCCCAGATTGGATCTGTTAGTAATTCGGTAAATTCCAAATGCATTCCAAATCAGTTCACTTTCCTTCTTCCCCACTACTACCAAGCTCATCTCTCTTCGTCTTTCCAGACGTCACAGTCTTTCTGCTAGATTGCTGCAGTAACATCCTGACCAGTCGTTCTCCACTCCTGCCTCCCACCCTTCCCTGTAGTCCACTGTTCACCTGGCACGTGGGTTACTTCCTGCCACAGCTCTTAGAAAATCCAGATTCCAGGGCACCTGTGTGGCTCAGTCACTTAAGTGACCAACTCTTGATTTTGGCTCAGGTCACCGTCTCATGGTTCGTGAGATTGAGCCCGGCATCAGGCTCTGCACTGACAGCTCGGAGCCTGCTTGGGATTCTCTTTCCCTCTCTCTCTGCCCCTCCCCTGCTAATTCTCTCTCTCTCAAAATAAATGAATAAACTTAAAAATAAAGAAAATCCGAATTCCTATCTTAGGTTTTGTAAGCTAGGTTACAAGCTATCTCTGAATATATCTCCTACCGTGTTCCTTCTTGATAACCTTGCTCTGTTTACAGGGATCTTCTTTCTGTCCTTTGAATAAACCAAGCTTATTATTACCCTAAGATTATTGCCCTGTGTTGTTCCCTCTAATGTTCTCTTGAGCTTCTGATGGCTGTGTCCTTGTCATTCAGATATCAACCTCATTGCATCTTCTCAAAGAGGCCTTTCCTGAACACCCAGCCTGAAATTGCCTCCTAGTCACCCCTTATCACATCATCCTATTCTGTTTCTTTACAGGGTACTCATCACCATAAGATTATGTTCTTTGTTAGTTGTCTTCCTGCACTACAATAAAAGTCCACTAGAGCGAAGAACCTGTCTGCCTTGTTTTTTCTCTGTCCTCAGTGCTAAAATACAGCAGTAATCATTCATTGACTCGGGTTTGGAAGTATAAAACAGGTTGTGTGGCTGGAGTACACGGGAGTGGTGGGCGGAACAGTAGAAGAGGGCCTGGAGACTTAGGCAGAGTTAAAATCCAGAGACAACTGGTCTTTGATTCTCAGCAGCTTGGCCTTATCCTATGGTAGTGATAGAGGTGATCCACTGATACTGTATGAGAGGAGCTCCGAGGAGGCAGACGTAGATAGTGAAAGGCCTTTCAAGTAAGAAAGCAGTATCGTTTTAAAGGGCTTCTGGAATACTCTTAGGAATGCCAAGTACTTTCTACTTTTGTGTATTAAACGTTTTTTGAAACGTAATATTAGTAGACACAGTTGTTTTCTTTGAGTCATAATTTTGTTTCAGTCTTTTCGTGAGTCCTGTGTTGTGGATTTTTATCTTCAACATTTGCAGCTCATGGCGTATGCTGAATACGCCTCTACCAAATGCAAACCCAGAAAGGTAGAGGTTCAGAGAACCAGCCCTCGTGTGCTTTTCGCTGGGCTGGGTCATGTTCACTTTCTGATCCTATTCCAGACCAACCCTTTTGGTCTCTTCTGTTTCTAAAGCTGCAAACAGGGATTCCTACCATCTCTGTGTTCTTCATTGCTCTGTCCACAACTCCTGCTCTCTGTCTCGCTCATAAAGAGTCTGCAGTGTCTTCTGAAAAAAGTGGTTTCGTACTCAGCCTCTTACATGTTAGGTAAGTTGATGGTGTGGGGCTGGTGGACAGGGCTGCTTCTCCGAAAGCTGTGTGGCCTCAGTGGCCTGATGAGATGTCATCCTTTAATTGTGCTGCCCACTGTTGCTCATGTTTTTGCAGTTACTCTTGAGGAAAAACATGGTCTTATCTGAATTTGGCTACATATCTTTTAAACCTAGTCATTCAGCTCACAGTAATATTAATATTGTGTCGAGTCTCCACGGTGTCGTTTGTAGACACCATCTGGGAATTGCCATCTGGGACATGAGACCTTGGCTGTCCTACAGAAGTCGTGTCTTCAGGTTGGACACACCATATGTTATCACTGTGTGAACTGAAAGTAACCATTTGGTGTGATGAGCGAACATTCTGGTTACATGTACCACCTCCCTTCAGTCCCTGTAAAAGGTGATAATCTGTATCTACCCTGATTCACTAAGTTTTCTTTTCTGATTTTTCCTTTTTGGTCTATTCAGCCTCCTTTGGAAAGTCTGGCAACTGTGGAAGAGACTGTGGTTCGAGACAAGGCTGTGGAGTCGCTGAGGCAGATCTCCCAGGAGCACACTCCTAATGCTCTGGAAGCGCATTTTGTACCTCTGGTGAAGCGCCTGGCGAGTGGAGACTGGTTCACTTCTCGCACATCTGCGTGTGGCTTGTTCAGTGTTTGCTATCCCAGGGCTTCAGATGCTGTCAGAGCAGAAATTAGACAGTAAGATACGTTGTTTTTTTGAGTTATTTGGGGTTTTTGGGAACTTCTGGCTGACAGTTACACAATACCCTGTTACCTGTGAGTAGCTGATAGCAGGACACGTGTGATAACATGACTATTTATCATTCAATTGAATATACGAGTGCTTTTAGATTAGAAGCCTACCTAATCACTGATATTCATAAAAGAAAACCTCTAAGATGGCCGTGTGTGTGTGTGCGTGCGCGCATGCGCGCGCGCGTGTTGGGGGCATTTAATTTAGTGGTACTTAATAGGAAATACCTTCATTATCATTTGCTTTAGGCACTTCCGTTCCTTGTGCTCAGATGACACTCCCATGGTACGACGTGCTGCCGCTTCCAAACTGGGCGAATTTGCAAAAGTTTTGGAATTAGACAGTGTGAAAAGTGAAATTGTTCCGCTGTTCACTAACCTAGCTTCAGACGAACAGGTAAGTTAGTGATTAGTATCTGAGGTACATAGATTTCCTTTCCTCTAACGTTTTAAGGATTCCTTTGGGAGTTTGGTTATATGTTAGGATCCTTTTTGCAAAATTAATACTTAATTTTGGGCTAGATAATTTTTTTTTTAATGTTTATTTATTTTTGAGGCAGAGAGAGACAGAACATGAGTGGGGGAGGGTTAGAGAGAGAGAGGGAGACACAGAATGAGAAGCAGGCTCCAGGCTCTGAGCTGTCAGCACAGAGCCCGATGCAGGGCTTGAACTCACAGACCATGAGATCATGACCTGAGCCGAAGTCGGAAACTCAACCGACTGAGCCACCCAGGCACCCCTAGATAGAATTTAATGTGAACCATCTTGGTGCCTTTCCATTTCTTTCTTAACCAGACCATGATTTTCTCTTGTGCTGGCAGTGGTTAAAACAGGAGTCAGAGAGGAGATGGGAATTCTCTAAGAAGGGAAGACCAAAGCTGCTTTAAGGGCTAACACACCTTCACGCGTTGCAGCCGGTCACAGCGGGGTCATGTTGCGTGGGATTTTTGACTTTCAGATAAACAAATGTGTTAGGAAGGCTGCCTGAGCCTCTCCCTTCTCTGGAGGACTGTATAGGGGGACTTTGTACGATAGCAATTTTAAGTCCAAGGGTCTGGATCTTTTTGGTGTAGAAATAATAACAATAAGGAGCACCTGCAATAAGTGTGATTTTTCTTAGCCTGTCCTAAGGGGTTTTTACGTAAAAGAAATACTGGGGTAATAGTTGCCCCATGAGGTAGATAGCCCAGGTTATGTGTTAGGGAATGACAGACACAGAAAGTCGAAGTAGCTTTTTCAGGATGGCATGCTTTGCAGTGGTGTAGATGGGGTTAGAATCTAGGCAGTTGGGCTCCAGAGTTCAGAGCCTTCATGGCTAAGCCGAACTGCCTTCTTTATGGCTAGAGGATCCACCCCCAGAGTTTCTGGACCCCAGAAGAATGCGTGTGGGTTTTAATTTGCTTGGTGTCTTCCTGGAATCACTTCACATGTGCAGGACCTCTTGATGAGTCTCATATTGAAAGATGGTAAATCTTACCTTAAAATAATTGAAAAAACTTACTGAAATACCATATAGAGGAGAGCACAAAAGATACAACTCTGAATAATAAGAAGGTTAGGAGGCAGAACTTTGACAGCCACCACCCTGGAAGCCCGCCCCAGCTCTCGCCCACACACACCCACCCCCTGCCTGCTTCAGATAACACTTTCTCTTGACTTTTGTGGTTACCAGCTCTGACTTCTCTTTGTACTTTTATGGAACATTATAGTTTAAAACCACACTGTTCAACAAATACAGTGTAAGTTACCTATTAATTTTTTAAGTTTTCCAGTAGTCACATTTTAAAAACTAGAAAATGGGAAATTAATTTTAATAGTTTATGTTATTTAACACACTGGGTCCAAAATAGTGATCATATGAACATGGGCATTAGCGTATTTCATGGACTCAAGAGCCACATGTGGCTGGTGGTTACCACATCGGACAGCAGAGGTTTAAATCCTCATTTGGGATTTTAATGATGATGCTTCCCATGGTATAATTTAACATTTTCTTTTGTCCTCAGTATTTCCTGCAACTTGAATGTAGTGTGGGGGAGGAGGGTTTGTAAACTTTGCTAGTAAAGGGCCAGATGGTAAATATTTTCAGCCTTGTGGGCTAGTCTCTATTGTAACTACTCAACTCTGCTTTCGTAGCACAAAAGCTCTATATGTAAACTGATGTGTGTGGTGGTGTTGCAGTAAAACTTTATTTACGTGAAGTAGCTGCAGTTTTGGATTCGGCCAGTGTTTGCCCCATCCATGATCTAGAGGCTTGATGAGATTTAGGTTTGATATTTTGGGGGTGATTATATGTGGGATTGTACACTTCATCAAGAGGCATGTGATTTCTAGTTGTGATACATTAGAAAAAAAAATAAGTGCTTAATTGTATGATATGTGTGTGTGTATTCTGTCTGACCCCTGGTAGAATTGGGGCTCCTGGCTTATTCATTTTTGGAAACAACAGTTACTGAGTACCTGCTACATATTGGGCACCGTTCCAATGCTGGGCTACAGTGTTTAACCATTATAAACAGATCAATAAGCATGATAAATGCTAGGACGAAAATAAAGTAGGGTGATGTAACAGGGACTGATTATAGGGCATTCCTGTAGACTGGTTAGTCAGAGAAGGACTCTGAAGTAGTGATACAAACTGAGAAACAAAAGAAAAATGCCAGCCATACCCTTTTCTGGAGTACCGGAGCTCCACCGGGAGAAGGCACCTAGCGTAAAGGCCGTCAGGTTGGAACAAAGCGGGTGACAGGGACTCTGGTAAGGTCTTCCGGAGAAGATAGGCCGAGGCCAGATCACGGAGGCCCTGTAAGTCAGGGTATGGAGTTGGAAGTTTTTTCCTAGGCGCAGTGAGAATACACCTAGATTGTAAGCAGAGGTGGTGTGACTTGGTGTAATGCACCTTTTAAAAAGAACATCCCGGCATTCTGGCTTCTGGGTGAAAGCTGAATTGTAAGGGGGTGGGGGTGGGGTTTAGAAGCAGGAAGACCAGTTAGGAGACGTAGGCAAGACAGGATGGTGAACTAAGGTGGCATAGTGAAGGTGGAGAGAATCTGGAGATAGGTTTAGAGGCAGAGTCACTGGGACTATGGGAAGAGGGGAAAGAGCAGTCAAGGAGACCTTGACCTTTGGCTTTAGCCCAAACCGGGTGGATGGTGTGTCATTGCTGAGACAGAGAAGAGGCTGGGAAGAGGAGCAGGTATTGGGGAGAAAAGTCATTGATGAATTTAACAAATATTTATTGGTAAATATTTCCAGAGATGATAGTAGTCCCTTGATAGAGCATTGTTTTTGGATTCAAAGTTCCTTGTATAGCCACTACCAAGAACCTAGTTCTGCCTTTATTTAGCTGGTTTCCTTGTGGGTAGAGGAGCGAGTATCTTGGGGATACAGTAAATTATTGTTCATCGACGATTTTTAAAATTTGTAGTATTTTGAAAAGTATGATGTGTAATATTTGTGAAATATGTAATAGCATATGCACACACGGTGTTCAGAGTTTTGGTTCCTCCTGGGTGCTTATGTTTTTACATATTTTTAGTTTCTATTTGTTAAGATTTCCAAGTCTGTAATCTCAATTCCTAATTTCTCATTGATGTGTCTAATTGCGTGTTTCCACTTGGTCAAGACACATAGGTATCACATTGACATTTGGCAGTTTACATTTGGGGAGCTGAGGTCATTAATCTCACGGTTTTCTAAAGTTTTTGGCCTCTTTTTTCTAGGCTTGGTTACCTCAAAGTTATTCTGCCCCCGATTCTCAACATTTAAATCCAGTGTTGTTGTTGTTTTTTATTATTAACTCTTTTATTTTTCGTGTGTTTCTTTCCAAGTCATCATCTCATGCCTAAACTATTACTGTCACCCCAAACTGAGTATTTTAAAAACTGAGTTTCCTAAGTGTTTCCCCTAGCCTTATTCTCTTGTTTTTGTTCTGATCTGTTAAACAGCTTGTTCAAGTACAGTTTTCATTTTTGTCCTTCAACAACTTATTAGAGGAGGCCTTGAAGACATCATTATAATGTTCTCTTTTTTTATTTAATTTTTACATTTTCATTTTGTTTTCCTTAATAAAAGCTCTGCACTCTAGCCAAGGAAATTACTGTTCACTCTATAACAAGGTATTTTGTTTTTAAATGTTTATTTATTTTTGAGAGACAGAATGAGCTGGGGAGGGGCAGAGGGAGAGGGACAGAGGATCCAAAGTGGGCTCCGTGCTGATAGCAGAGAGCCACACATGTGGGGCTTTAACTCACGAACCATGAAATCATGACCTGAGCCAAATGAAGTCAGGCGCTCAACTGACTGAGGCACCCAGGCCCTCCTCGAGCAAGGTTGTTTCTCCCTTTGTGGATTTTGATACACTGTTCCAGGCAAAGGGATCAGCTGTATGGAAGGAAGGAAGGGAGGGAGGGAGGGAGGGAGGGAGGAAGGAAGCTGTATGCAGTGGGTTTTTTTTCCCCTTCTTTCCGTTCCGTTTTTTTTAGAGTTCATTTATTTTTGAGAGACGGAGAGAGACAGAGTGTGAGCAGAGGAGGGGCAGAAAGAGAGGGAGACACAGAATCTGAAGCAGGCTCCAGGCTCCCAACTGTCAACACAGAGCCCCATGGGGGGCTCGAACTCACAAACCGTGAGATCATGACCTGAGCCGAGGTCAGCCCCTTAACTCACTGAGCCACCCAGATGCCCCTTTTTTTTTTTTTTTTTCTTTTTTTAAATGAAACCCACAGCACTGCCTCGTACCACACATACTGCCCTGTGGCTCTCGGTAGATATCATCTGACTAACAGAAAGAAGTTCTATTCCTTTAGGATTCAGTGCGTCTCTTAGCTGTGGAAGCTTGTGTCAGTATCGCCCAGTTGCTGTCCCAGGAGGACCTTGAGGCTCTGGTGATGCCCGCACTCCGGCAAGCAGCGGAAGATAAATCTTGGAGGGTTCGCTATATGGTAGCTGACAAGTTTTCAGAGGTAAGGTTATTCTAGTGACATCTTTTAAGTACTAAGACAAAAAAAACAAAACCTCTTTTTTGTTGTGTACCAGAAGTTTCTGAATGAATTCTTCTGAATGGGAATGCCTGTAGCAAGAATGTACTTGAAGATTATACTGGTTTTGTTTTGTTCATGTTAAACTTGCTAGCGTGCATTAAAACATGTACAATTTTTTTTTATAGCTCCAGAAAGCTGTGGGTCCTAAAATCACCCTAAATGACCTCATCCCCGCCTTTCAGAACCTGCTCAAAGACTGTGAAGCTGAAGTCCGAGCAGCTGCTGCCCACAAAGTAAAAGGTTAAGGTGTTCAATTGATGTCTCAGGACATAGCCTTCATTTTTGGTGTATTTTTAAAATGTCAGTGAATTTTGTATGTTTGTTATTGTGGGACGTGTCTTTGAGTAAGAGATGATTTCAGTGTGTGGAAATGTCACACTGTGAGACAGAGCTGCTCTATTTATATTTAAAACCAAATAACCGTTGTATCTTGTTCCTGTCAAAAAGATGCCTTTTTAGGATTGGTGTATTTGGCATATAGATTGATAAAAAGTACGCTCAGAATAAGGCCTCTCTTCCCTTATTTGCTTAAACATATGATTTGATTTAATTTGCACCTCTTGGTAAACCTGGCATCTTGTAAATGGCTGTATGTAAGCATTATTGTTTTCTATTTATCTCTTTTAGAACTCTGTGAGAACTTACCCACTGAAGGCAGAGAGACCATAATTATGAGTCAGATTCTCCCCTATATAAAGGTAAACCTAACTAGGTTATTTTTTGTTTCACTCTGCCCTGTATGATACAAGGCAGACTTTACCTCCATTTTTCTCTTTCTTTGTTTTACCTTAAAGCTTTTTGAGGGGCACCTGGGTGGTCCAGTCAATTACTGCTGACTCTTGGTTTCAGCTCAGGTCATGATCTCACGGTTCACAAGTTTGATCCCTGCATTGGGGTCTGTGCTGACAGTGCGGAGCCTACTTGGGATTCTCTCTCTCTCTCTGCCCCTCCCCTGCTCGTGCACCTGCGTGTGTGCTCTGTGTCTCTCTCTCTCTCTCAAAAATAAATGAGTAAATTAGAAAAGAAAAAAAACATAGACCTTAAAGCTTTTTTGAGTGTAAAGGTGGACAGGGAATAATTGGGACAGTTATGTTAATGTGACATTGTTATTATGTTGGGAATTGTAAAATGCTCTTTGGTGCATAGGTTTGTGTTGTTACACAGATGATCTGAAGAAGTGTATCAGCCAGTGAATATTGAAATAGCACTGTCTCTAAATTCCTTGGGAGATGGTGTGGAAGTCTCTGTCATCTTGCCACAAAAGAAGGATTTTAATTTTGATTTTATTTTAGGAATTAGTATCTGATACAAATCAACATGTCAAATCGGCTCTAGCATCTGTAATTATGGGATTGTCTACCATTTTGGGAAAAGAGAATACCATTGAACACCTTCTACCTCTTTTTTTAGCTCAGTTAAAGGATGAGGTGAGTCCGTCTAAAAACTCTGTTGCCTTTGATAGTCAGTGATTTGTTTGGTTTTGGTTTGGGGTTGCACTAAAATAGAACCTGAAACAGGGATGAAGGGATAAAAAAAGGTAGCTTATTTTAAACCAGTGACAATTCCTGTGTTTGGGTTTGGAGTTCCAAATTCTGCAGAAAATGAGCACAAGGAGCCATTGATACAGACCTGAAAACGTTTTTATGTCCTCTCTGCCTAATTCTTGCTGATATCCACTGATGTCATCTCTTTAAAGCCAATGTTTCTTCATTTTAAATGCTTTAAGTTAAATATTATAGTATCAAAATTCTAATGATAGCTATAAAATCTGTTGACGAATACAGTCAGTTAGGGGTGATCATAAATGCTTTGCGTGTATGGTTATGTTTAATCCTCACAACAATCTTATGAAGCCCATCTCATTATTATCCCCATTTTATAGATGAGGAAACTGAGCCAGAGAGGTAAATAATTCACCCAAAGTTTTGGCAGTGGCAAATCTGGGATTGGAATCAGTGTAATTTGATTCTAGAGCCTATGCTTTTTACTGTCCTATAGACTTTTCATTGAAAGTTCTGGTAGATATCAGTTACGTTTATGTGCTTTGAATTGAGTAGTGAGTATTTGTTTTAAGGCTGTACTTTTTTTTCACCCGAGTCAATCCTTTCTTATTTAAAAAAAAATGTTTGGCAGTTGTTAACCTCATCATGATAGTAGGGGAACGTTGGCAGAGACCTTGATGCTCATATGTGTTCTTGCAGTGTCCGGAAGTTCGTTTGAATATCATCTCTAACTTGGATTGTGTAAATGAAGTGATTGGGATCCGTCAGCTCTCTCAGTCTCTCCTTCCTGCCATAGTGGAGCTGGCTGAAGATGCCAAGTGGAGGGTCCGGCTGGCCATCATTGAGTATATGCCACTGCTGGCGGGCCAGCTGGTGAGTACCTTGGCTCACCAAATGATCGGTAGCATCAGATCGTCGGGCACAGTCGCTGTGGCTCATAGGAGCCCCACACAGCTTATCTGATAATGTTCATCTAGATGCATGAAAGTCTGACCTGGTTGCCCATAGGATGGTTTTGATCTTCTGTAGTGCATTAACTTCTAACAAGAAGGTATTACAGAAACGCCTTTCACCTCCTCACCACCTAATAGCAAAGCCATAGAAGAATGTCGTTTTGGTATGTATAAGAGAGCATGGTATTTAGTGTCTCCATGTCTGAAGGAATTCTTAACCGAGAAGAAAAGGGAGTGTGGTTTCAAGATACGTCAGCTTTGATTTTTGCTCTGGGCAGCTTCCCTGTTTGCCCGTATTCTGAGCAAAATGTCCCTGGTTACCACTTTTCCTACGTTCTGGATACAGGGAGTTGAGGAATCATCATATAGGGAAGGAATATGATGTTTATAGTGTTAGTATTTTGGACAGAGACCACGTTATCGCTGTTTATATTACATGGTTAGTTTTACTCTGATAATCATAATAATTAAAATTTCAGAGGCGCCTGGGTGGCTCAGTCAGTCGAGTGTCCGACTCAGGTCATGATTTCGGCTCAGGTCATGATCCCGGCTCAGGTCATGATCCCAGGGTTGCAGGGTTGCAGGATTGAGCCCGCATCCTGCTCCGCATTGATGGTGGAGCCCACCTGGGATTCCCTCCCCCTCCCCCTTTCCCTCCCCCTCACTCTCCCTCCCCCTCTCCCTCCCCCTCTCCCTCTCCCTCCCCACACTTGCTGTCTCTTAAAAAAAAATTTAGCTGGGGAGAAGGACAAGTGATCACTTTTAGGGCAGCGACTGTCTTCAGTGTTTTTCTTCCAGAGCCCGCCAGTATCTGGCAGCAGTTAAAGCACGTAACTATTTGTAGAATGTCGAACGAACGAATACCTGAATATTTTTTGAGAAAGCTACTAACACCTGTCCACTTGCAGCTAACATTGCTGCATTTTGTGTCCCCCTCTCCCCCAGACTTCCATTACTGTCAGATCACAGCAGGTGGGATGTAATTTCTCTTTTCTTAGACCCTTGGATGTATATTACTGATTTTGGCATATTTAGTTTACAAAGCGCACCCTGTGCATGTCTGTGGCATCATATATTTTAAAAAATTTGAAGTGTCTCGTTCTTCAGAATGGATGCCAGAGGTATCTGTGTATAGCTAAATAGGGTCAGGTGAAGTCATGTTGTCATCTGTTTTTCCTGTGACTCCCACGTGCTGCTGAGGGTCATCTTCTCTTCTTCACTGGTGACTGTCATGGGTCACCTGTCCGGAGTAGAAAGCGGCAGTGCCTAACTGCTGAAGACTGAAAGTACTGTCCAGAAGGGGGGGTGGGGGTGATGTTTCTTTTAACCTCTGCTCCCTTCAGACCTGTGCAGCTGGCAAAGGTGGGTAGCTCTGTGGTGCAGGAGTCTGGAAGCAGGGCGGGTGGTGGTGAGTTTGGCGGACTCACACCTGTCTGGCGGGGGAGACGTGCAGCAGTTGGGAACGCTGTCCACATCTTCAACTTCTTGTTAGTATCATGTTGCCTTGTTACTTACCACCTTACGTGTAAAGATTTTTAGATCACGTAGTCAATTTGTAAAATTCTTCCAAGACTTTATATGTGGCCTGGCTTGTGGACCATGGTGAATGTAAAGTTAAGCCACAATAATTAAGATCCAAGAAAAATCCATTACCTGGAGTGAAGAGGTTGTCTTTGAAAGCTGGCGTGGTAATCGAAGTGTATGCTAACACCTGTTCACAGTCTGTAATCATAAAGCTCTTTTATTCAGTCACCATTTTCAAAGCACTGCAATTTTATATTCACTGTCTTTATTTAAAGTACACAGTCACTGGTCAGTAACTTCTTAGTCGCCAGAGAAATTAAAAAACCTGTAAACATGCAGACCCCACAAAGGAGGCACTAGGAAAGCAGGCGTCACCTGGCACTGTCCCGCATGCCGCAGCGTCCCACAGGGCTGGGCGTGTGTCCCTCCGCCCGTGCTGGAGTGACCGCCCGTTGCCAGGGAGAACAGAATTGGGACAGCCGGGGTGGTTCCACCTGTGACTCTGTGCTGGGGCCACTTCCCCTGGAGTCCTGTGCCTGCTCCCTTCTCCCTCTTCTGCTTTCTCCCATCATCCCAGAAATTCTTTCTTTAATTGGGAAGCTCTCTATTTGTCAGTGTCAATTTCTTCATCCTTAAGGATGTATTATATCAACCAGGAAGGAAAAAAATGAGAACTGTTATTATGGACAGGTATTTTCGTGGGTAGCTTATTTTTCACAAGTGATCTAGATGCTGCTCGGCACTCTGTCCACGATGCGTTTTTCCAGCACGTCTGCAGTGTCGGGTCTGGCTCCGGGCTACCCCTACCCTCTTCTCTCCCACCTAGCAGGGCTTGGGCCATCTCATGTACGGTTTCTTTCTTTATGATTGTTGTCTAATAAGATAGTCTCAGAATTTGTAAATCACATTATGTGCTATTTTTTTCTGGCTGGTTCATGCATTCAGCTTATTTGGAAACCTGTTTTTTTTGTTTGTTTGTTTGTTTGTTTGTTTGTTTTTTTTTTAGCTTTTGGGTCATTTTGATGTAATGTAAATAGACCATCTTGATTTCTGAACTTTGGAGATACATATTAATGGAATCTTCTGTATCTATAGGGTGTGGAGTTCTTTGACGAAAAGCTGAATTCTTTATGTATGGCCTGGCTTGTGGACCATGGTGAGTAAGTTAAACACAGATTACTATGGAAGGCCTGTGTGTTTGTGTACATCCATTTTGTTCATAGGTTTCCTTTTTTGAAAGGAATCCTAATCTGATCAGACATTTAGCCTTACCTCTGTAGGGATGAAGAAAGGCTTCAGTTAGAGTCTATTTAGCTCCCCTTGAACACGAGCTTGACGTTTTTATTTTCTGCCAATTTCTTTTTATCTTAAATTTTATCTTCTTCATTAAACAATCTCTGCCCTGTTTCGTAGACATTCTGTTAGGTTATTTTCAAACTATCTTTTTTAACCCTACACTCCTTCCTTGTCCCAAGGGCCTTTGGTAGAACATGGTACTCTAGTTTTCGGCTCCTATAGATCCGGTGGGGTAGGGATTGGAATCTGATGAAAGGCCCAGGGGGTAGAAGTGGCTGCTTGGCTTCTTTGAGGTCACATAGGGAAGGAGGTATTCAGGGGCGGGGTCTCGGAGTGGAAGACATCAGCTGTGACTTGGGGGGGGTGGGCACCCGGATTTCCGCTTTTGATGAGAGGTAAGCTTATTGTTCCCTGGCAGCTGGTGACGCCTCGAGCTCAGGCAGGTCAGATGGAGCACCTGTTTTAGAGAATAGGTTTTGAAAGAACTTATCTTCTCTGTGTATTTGTAACATCATTCAGCAATCACACAATCCTTTTCTTCTCAGCGCCACAAACTCACTGAAAGCTCGTGCTGCTGCATATCAAAATATCAAGGCAGTGTATGTTTTCTGTGAAACCACCTTACACGTTGACTCTTTGCTAAGGTCTCAGGTGCATGTATCTCCTCTGGTCTGCTAGGCAGCTATGCGGGGGAGGGGTGCCCTCTGTACCCATGACATTCACAGCTAGGCCACATGTCCAGGCCTGGCAGCTTCAGTGTGGCCTGACACCTGTTCATATGAGGGCTCTGGGGGCTTATAAAATAAGCAACTTTGGTTGCATATTTTGGTGGATATGATAGGCATCTTGTTTCAGTACCGTAGCATCTTATATGTCCTGTATGTACTCAGGATCTCTGCTCATCTGCAGTGCTTCTGCCTGGGTATTTGCAAGGAGGGGGAAGCTTGTGTCCGCTTGTATGTGGAAGTGGTTGCTCTAAGGGCATGTTTCGGTCATGTGGGAGGTTAAATAGCTAAGAGAGTGAAGAGGAGGGTGTGAAGGAAATGTGCAAATCTTGTGAAAGCATATACAAGTAACTTTAGCGTTTTCAACCTAAATGTGAAGACTATTTTCTTGTCCTCTAAGGTTACCTTTTTATGGCTAATTTATTTTTTTCTTTTTCTTTTAATTTCTTTTATTTTATTATTATTATTATTTTTTTTAGCATTTATTGATTTTTGAGACAGAGACAAAGCATGAACGGGGGAGGGTCAGAGAGAGGGAGACACAGAATCCGAAACAGGCTCCAGGCTCTGAGCTGTTAGCACAGAGCCCGACGCGGGGCTTGAACTCACGGACGGCGAGATCATGAGCTGGGCCGAAGTCGGCCGCTTAACCGACTGAGCCACCCAGGCGCCCCTATTTTTTTCTTTTTAAATGAAACTTAAGCTTGGTAAATTGTAGGAAAGAAATTTCTCTCCTTTTTGAAAGAAAATGTTTATTTCTCATAGATATTTAATGTTAGTGGAAAGACACATCCCAGCAGGTCATTCGGTACTTTTTTTTGAAAGCTTGCATTCTAAATTCTGAGGAACTTTTTTTTTTTTTTTAATTATTTTTACTGCTTATTTTTTAGAGAGAGGGGGAGAGAGAGAGACACAGTGCCAGCAGGGGAGGGGCAGAGAGAGGGAGAGACAGGATCTGAAGCAGGCTCTAGGCTCTAAGCTGTCAGCACAGAGCCCGACGCGGGGCTCGAACCCACGAACCGTGAGATCATGACCTGAGCCGAAGTCGGATGCTTAACTGACTGAGCCACCCAGGTGCCCCAATTCTGAGGAACTTTTCAAGTCCTAATGTTCCACAGAGAATTGAATTCCTGACATCCTTTCCATGTAAGATTGTACTGTCTGTGCAAGTCAGTTGTTATTTTCTCAGTGCTCAGATTTTTTCCCTCCCAGTTGGGGAGTAAGAGGGACCCTTGGCCCTTTTTTCTGCAGCGGCACACTAGCATGCTAAACTTAAGGCATTGTAAGCGTTCTTTGAATCAATGAAATGTTAGCTCTGTAGTTGTTCTGTATGTAATTAATCACATGGGATTTTGTTGTTTGGTTTTGTTCTGCATTTTAGACTAACTGCTATGTAGTGATCACTGTTCAGTTACATTTTTGAAGCTTTTTTCCTGCTTACTAAACTACTGCAAGAATATTGTGAAAGTCCAAATTAATATAAAGGAGAAAGGGTCATCACTTTTTCTGAGGTTGAGTGGACAGTATTGATCAGGGGGAGGGATCTAGAAGGGGAATGGATTTCTTACAGAAGGGGGCAGGCATCAGAGTGAGCACATGGAGGGTGTGAGGCATTCAGAGGGACCCTTGAGGGGAAGGGGAGAGAGACGAAACAAGGAGAGCCAACTGGCAGAACTCTGGAATGGTTTGCGTTCTTGTGGCACAAAACTCAGAGGAGCCAGGACCATCGCGGGCGTCTGCCAGGTCCCGTTGAGTACAGCTGAGGTCAGGGCCCAGGCTGAGTGTGTGCGCCGTCTCTGCTTACTCCAGCAGTGAGGTCCCTTCCTATGGTGGTGGCGTGATGATGAGAAGGATGTCGAGCAAATTGAACAACAGAATCAGACAAGACACAGATGCTCTTGGTGGTTCCACCCTAGCGGGGGAGACGGGGAAGGGGGTTGTGCGAAACGCGAAGGCTCTGAATGTGGAGGGAATTGGGGTCTTGGGGCGCAGGTAGAAAAGTTGGCTTGAGCGCGCTCCACGAATGCTTCTGGCTGTCACTGACAGGTTGCTTCTCCCATAGACCTTGGTCAGGTTTCATATTGGTAATAAATTATGTACTTTCTTGGCTGCGCGGTCCTTCCTGTTGGCCTCAGTTGGCACTGCCTGAGGATCTGCTCACTGGGAAGAGTTGGGTGTTTTCTGTCCAGAAGCCTCACATAAATCTTCCAGGGCTGGGGCTGTGGCTTGGATGGCTACCCTTGCCTGTCCCGTTACCCAGGAGGGTTAGGCCTGCCTAGGGAAAGAAGTAGAGTAAGAAGTGCGTGCCCCCTGCCCTGGACTCATTATCTGAGCCCCAGCGTGGCGTCCTCCGAGACCTGCGAAATGCAGTAGCACCAGACCTGACTTTGGTCAGTGCTGTGCGCAGCAGCGAGTTGTTGAGGAGGTAGTAGCTCAGGCCTGATCATCTAGATTGACGGTGTCCTTGATAAATGATCTTACAGGGAATTCTTAGACGTTAAAGCAGGCGGTCATTCACAGAAGACGTTGACATGCTGTTGCACCACCAACATTTTAAGGGCAGAGAGGCAGGTCGTCGGAGGTTTTCATTTGCTGTCATGCAGGGGGCCACACTGGCCTCTAAGCGACCTCCTTGCTGGCCTTGTCTCCCCAGCTGTTGTTGTCGCTGCTGGAATAATCTTGCTTAAATACCACAGTGGTCATCAGGTTACAACTTTGCCTTAAAAACTCAGCGTTTAATGGGGCGCCTGGATGGCGCAGTCAGTTAAGCGTCCGACTTCAGCCAGGTCACGATCTCGCGGTCCGGGAGTTCGAGTCCCGCATCAGGCTCTGGGCTGATGGCTCAGAGCCTGGAGCCTGTTTCCGATTCTGTGTCTCCCTCTCTCTCTGCCCCTCCCCCATTCATGCTCTGTCTCTCTCTGTCCCAAAAATAAATAAACGTTGAAAAAAAAAAATAAAAAAAAAAAAAAATAAAAAAAAAAAACTCAGCGTTTTTCTTACAGGGTCTAAATTTAGCTCTCCAGGTGCTGTGTGTTCCAGGTCCCCCCTGACTCTCCGACCCGATGGCTTGCTGAGTGCCGTTAGTCTCCTTTGTACCCTGGGTCCATTTGTGCCCACCAGGAATTCCTCCCTCCTCTCTCTGCTTACACAAATCCTCCTCAGTCTTTGAGGTCCAGAGCAAGTCGTCTCTTCCCTGACGCTTCCCAGACCTCCCTGTTCTTTTTTCTCTCCACTGAGGTACAGCCCTCAGGACCTTTGCTACACACTTTCATTCTTCGTCAGGGTCCGTCTTCCACCACGTGACTTGTCGGCCCGCGTTAGCTTACGTGTCTAATAGAGCACGTGATCTTTGAGGGGAGGGAGCCTCTGTTTTCTTTCCGGATCACCTGGCACATAGTAGGCACTAGAACGAGCTCCCTACCTCCTTTGTCTTGGACATAGGGCACATCTGTAAACTGTGATAAGACCAAGTCAGTATATCATGAGTCACATCTGAGCATGTTTGCCAGTGTAGTACAACTAAATTGGGAGTGTTGGGAGGGTTTGGTTTTTGGTCCCCTTGGCTGACGATGTGAGTGAACGGGGCTGTGCTCCTGACGTAAGTTTCGTGACCGTGTGCTCTGCGCCTCTGCTGCCAGTGTATGCTATCCGCGAAGCCGCCACCAACAACCTCATGAAGCTCGTTCAGAAGTTCGGAACAGAGTGGGCCCAGAACACCATCGTTCCCAGAGTGTTAGTCATGGCGAACGATCCCAATTACTTGCACAGGATGACCACCTTATTCTGCATTAACGTGAGTCTTCCGCAGGATTATTGCTAAGCTTAGGCGGTAAGCAGATTTGTGGGGCTGTCGTTCGGAATTCTGAACAATCTGTTTCTTATACCGATTAACTTGGACGGTTGACGAGAGAAAACATCCGTTTTTAAATTCATGGTAAAATGTGCAGGAGTCCGGTCAGCCGGGAATTCCGGTTTAACCGAGTTTTCCAATGCTCCTTTGTATCCCGCGTTCAGAGGTGCAAACGAGAAACCTTTTCCTGCAGGTCACTTTCTTATTAAACGTTAATTTGTTGTCTCAGATTTGGGGATATTTAAATACATGAGAAAGTGTTTTAAGTGCGCTCTCTTAATTCTTTTTCTAGGCGCTGTCTGAAGCCTGCGGTCAGGAAATAACCACGAAGCACATGCTGCCCGTTGTACTGAAAATGGCAGGAGACCAAGTGGCGAACGTCCGTTTCAATGTAGCCAAATCTCTTCAGAAAATTGGACCAGTTCTGAACACTGAGTAAGACTTGAGTATTACTCTGGTTTAAGAAGTAGATTTAAATTTTTACCCTCTCGTGGGGAGTTAGAGCAAAAATTAAGGTCAGTGATTTTCCCTTTACCTGAGATAGGAGTTTGTGTAAAGATGATCATTTAACAACCGTGTCTGAAGTGTTCACTCCGACTTCTACCTTGAAGCTACTGTGTGATTTTGTATGCTATTGATTGCAACAGCAGATCGTTGTCTGAAGCTGTTGAGGATTTTTGCGATTACCTAGTTAGTATCCAGAAATTGCCTAAAGAATTAACTTTTTAAAAATTTTAAACTTTCAAAATTACCATAGAACGTGTATATCCTAGAGCCTTTATGTGGCTCAGAGGACTGCCTTTCACAGACAATCCTGTTGGATTTCAGTGCTTTGCGGGAGGAAGTGAAGCCAGTACTGCAGAAGTTGGGCCAGGATGAAGACGTGGATGTCAAGTACTTCGCACAGGAAGCTATAAGTGGTAGGCCTTTCTGTTTCCGTCCTGCACCTCGGGCTTTGGCTGCGGGGGTGGGCATGAGCGAGGTGGGCAGGCCATGGTGAAGGGGAGCGGAGGGCCGAGAGCGTCTACAACGCCTGGGCCCCTGGCCCCTGTAGAACCTTTTTGGCCCACCGCTGAGCAGGCCATTTTCTTAGTCCCAGGGATCGGGCTGGGCGGACTAGGATTCTCACTGGTAAGAACAGTTTGTTGTCTGGATTATAATGGTTTTAAAGTTTAACTTGATGAGCCTGGCAGAGTAAAGAAACTGACCACGGTGAGAAGTTAACCATGTCATGCTTTTGGGTCATTGTTGGCATAGTGAACATTCACATAGATAGTTCATGAACTTTCTGTGCCACTAACTTGATTCTGTTTGGAATTTTCCAGTGCTTGCATTGGCATAATGAGGAACAGGAGGGAAAAGACTTTACTAAATTCTTATCACAGATTTCTAGTCAATGTGTTCTTATGCTGGGTGGACACAGAGTGGAAAACCTTCAAGACTTCATCCAAGCAAATGGCAACAACTCACAAGAGATCAAATTTCAGTGACTTGATTCTTTCTGAAGACGAAATGGGATTGTCTGTCTCTTCACTTTTGGGATAATTACATTTAACGCATTCTTCTTGTTTGTGACCAGTTCCTGACCCTTGGTCGGTCATTTCTTGATTGTCTCCTCATGATTATCTGGCACCATCGGGGCTCCCGCATGCTTGCTGTTTGTTTGGTCAGGCCCCGGCCACTTACTGTCTCCAACCACGTCTGGATGGGTTTGGACCCAGACAAGGAGTGGAGTGATTCTCTTGATGTTTACATGTATCTGTGTGTGTCTCCCTCCATGATTCCAAAGTTAAATGTACATGATTTGGAATACCTTATTTTATAAACACTCTGGTAGCTACACTGAGATGTCACCTAGTGAAAGCCACATATTCCTGGATACTGATGGTCTGCGTTAGTGTCTCCCATGAAAGGGGAGTGTGGAAGCTCAGGGTTCACGTAGAGGTTGTCTTGGGGTTTATTTGCTTGATTTTTGCTGTAATCATGTCCTTCGGAAACCTGAAACACAGATGCCACTTGGTGCTGGCGGGGTGTTGGAAGCTGACAGAATTTCAGTGGCTCACCATGGCAACTGCATTCAAACACCGCTCCTTCGCTCCCTCCCCCCACCTCCTTTCCTGGTCTCTCCACCAGAAGCTTAAAACTTAGTGCCTCCTAACAAGCAGTCGTTTTACTGCTTCGTTGTAAGATTGCCCTTTGTGTGTCTGCTGAGTAGAGAAACCACTGGTCAGCTTCTGGGAGGGATTCCTGCTCTCTAGCTGGCTCCGCTTTCAGCTCTGCTGACGTCTGGTCCTCGCTGCCTTGTGCCGCCGGTAGCTACCAACTGAAGCTTCCTTCCTAACGTCTTGGTGTGGGTGACGCTGGAGACTTACCGTTTGAAATGTTTGTGTTTGTACTTTACGGTAAAACCTCGTTAATTTCTCCTGGAATTTAAGGTAATGAGCCAAGCCGAAGGGTTTGCTGAAGCAAATGAATACTATGTCAGGAAACCCATTGTATCTGAACTACTTAAATCTTTTTAAAAAGCTCTCTTTAAAAAGCCCCCTTTATCCAATTGATAGCCAGTTGATATGCCAGTTACTGATCACTCTTTTCAGTTTTATTAAAAAAACTTCCATGAGGATTGTTACGGGTTACACCTTTTTTTTAGATGTATTCATTTTACTCTACGTCCCTGAAATATTTATGTATTTCACCGAGAATATTGATACTTTTTCTTTGAGATTTCAAACTCGCCTTGTCCTAATAATTTTAATTAATGACGTGTCATTGTAGCTTATGTTTTGCTCCTCGTATGTTGCTGTGTGGTTTGCTTGTTTCCGTTTGGGTTTTTGAATTGTTTTCTTTCACTCACAACCTTGTGTAAACCCAGCGAGCCCTGTCCTGCTCCGTGAAGGTGAAGACTTACCATAAAGGTCTGCACATGAAACCATTATGTAAAAAACCAAGTTGGACCAAATGCTTCCAGGTTTGTCATACCTTAGGTAAACAGAACCTGACTCAGACATTATCGGCCTGCATTTGAAACTGCCAGCTGCCTTCTAGGAAGTTTCTGTTTTATTACTTTTTGGGCCAAGGATTAAATCTATTGCTATGCAAAAAATTTTCCTGCATTCTCATTTTAATGTCTTTACTGTTACGCTGTAAACACTTTAATTTTAGTTTGATGGTTCTTTTTGTTCTCTGCAGGCTGTGTTCCACTTGGCGAATTGCATATTTGAGAGGCTACTGTCTCGGATTCTTGATTCTTGAAACAAAGTCACACAGCTATTGCTTTACTCTTTGGTTGGGAATGCCATTGGTTTGGGGACAGACTTTTAAATGCCTTTTAGACTTTAAGTGTACTCCTGAGGAGCCCTGAGCACTGGCCTCTCCCTCCAAGACTGGTCAAGAGGAGACAAAAGCCCTTGATTTCTCAAGCATGGGTCTGGGAGCTAAGCAGGGCTCTGTCATTTTGGGTGACCCCGTAGGGACTTGATTGACTTTCTGATTCAGCGATAGGGAATCCCTTCTGTTACTCAGGGGAGCTGTTCTCTGGCTCATAACTGGTCATATTGGCCATGGGTTACTTTTCTTATCTTGATTTCATTAGAATGTCAGCTCCAGAAGCTCTGGAGAGGCAGGGATTTTTGACTATTTTTTTGTCTTCTCCTGTATCGCCAGCACCTAGATCAGTGTCTGGCCTAACTAGAAGGTGCTCAATAAAAACATGTTGACTGAATTTCTAAAACCTGTCCTCTGATGTGTTGCGTGCGAAGAACGTGTTGTCGAAGGTACCAGACTGCGTCTCCTTCTCCCGCTGGCCCAGGAAGGATTGTACCACTCTTACGCGAGGGTTGGGCCCCCCTTCCTCAGGCCCCACTTTGGCAGCGGCCCCGCTGGGGTTTGCGTGATGGCCCCCAGTGTACATTGCCTGGGAGGAGCGTAGTTTTTGTCCTGCCCCCTTGGCGTCCGTTCAGTCAGGGAGGAGAGTGGAGCAGAGACAGAACAGGCTTATGCCAGCATAGCGGTCCCCTCAACCACGGGATTCATCTGTGTGTTTCTTCCCACGTTTGTGTGGCTTCCCCGTCACAGGATCAAGAGGCCAGATCCTGTTTCTCTGCGCTGCTGCGAAGACAGCAACCTGAGGACATGTCCTGTTTCATGAGAACGAACAGCTCAGTGTGTGGTTTTTGACAAGGGCTTGTTGCAGTGATGGCCCTTGGCTCATGGAGGTGCCACGGCTTGGCCCCGGGGTGCGGGGCCCTGGGGTCTTTGCTGGACGGCTCGTCCTGATCAGCACAGCGGCTCGACCTTTGAGATGTCTGGTCCAGGCCTCCGGGGTGCTCACTCAGACCTTCAGGGGAAACGGACGTGTCATTCCTGACGCAGAGGGGAGCCGCAGCGGTGTGTCCTCGGTGTGGCGTTACCCGTCACCGTGTGGCCGCGGAGTGGAAAGTCGATGCTTTCCTGGAGCCACGTGCCGGTGGCCCCCCCAGGGACGGTGGGGCAGGGCCGCCAAACTCGCTGGGTGCGCGGCCTGCCTTCTTGCCTTGTACTGAGCTCGTGACGCTCTGGTCCCCCGGCCCCCGTGCTCTTCTCTTGAAGCTGCCTCCATCCCCTCTGCCTGGAGCCCAGAGAGCAGGAGCCGCCGCCTCAGTTTGAGGATGAAGTGCTTGTGCGCCGGTATGGGATTGTCTCCCTGGGATTTGTGTCACCGCCGCCATCTAGGGCCTTGCCCCTCTCTCCCGGTCACTCCTGTGGCGCCGGGCCTTTTTATGCCTACAGTGGTCCCACTATTCCCCGTTCGTCTCCATGAGCCTCCTGATTCCAGGAAACTACATAATGTTCGGTTGAGACGGCAGTCTTCTGGAGGACGGAGTTGACTCGCTGGGTAGTGAAGCCGACTCCTTCCCTTCTCCAGGTCTCTGAAGCTGACCCTCCCACTTCTGAGAGGAGCCTGGTCTTTTCTGTCCGGCCGGGGCTCTGCAGGCAGTGACCGCCGTGTGGGGGAGCACCCAGCTGGCACCCTAAGACCCCGTGGGGTGGCGCTCTGTGGCCCTTGAGGGACGGGCACCTTCAGTGAGGTTCTGCGGTGGTTCCTGGGCCCAGGTCCCCGGGGCCGTAGCAGTGCTGGGGCAGCTGGGGGAGGTGGGGGGAGTCCTGGCTGGGACGTGCTGGCGGGTGGGGCCCAGGGCCGGTTATGGGACTGCCGTCTGTGTCTCCAGTGGTGGCCCAGAGGCTGAAGAAGTCAGACTTCCCTGCGAAGGACACTGAGGAGCCCAGCGCTCCTGGGGCCGACAAGAACCGCTTCCTGAGAGCCAGAGGGCCCGAAGAGGACCCAGGAAAGGTAAGCGCCACGGACACCTGGGCTGCAGGTGCGCGTGCAGGGTGGCCAGCGTGGCGTGGTGCTGCAGCAGGGGGACGCAGAGTGGTACCTTTAATTCTCTTCAGGAGACTGATTTTTCCGGCCAACGGAGTGTGGTTTTCAAGCCTGTTGCCCTCCTCCTTGTCCTTCCTTCGGAGGGGCGGGGTGGGCTCTCCAGAGCTCTGGGGCTCCTGTGGCCACAGGCCTCCCGGCTGCCCTCCCCGGCAGAGGCAGCGAGGCTCACACAGAGGACGGGGTGGTTGGTGGAGTCGCCTCGGGAGATGCGGGTCGTTCCCCCTCCCGTCAGAGACTGGTGGCCATTCTCACTTGCTACGGCTCCTCTCAGGCGGTTCTCTCCATTCAAGGGAAGCACCATGTCTGTCGCTTGCACTGTGACGGGGCCCCAAGCCCCGTTTGATGTCTGTCTAGGGGAGGTATACGGGAATTTTCAGCTTGAGAGTAACTGCTCATTAATCGAAGCTGGTGCCAGCGCCTGCTCTGGGGCTTTTTGTTGGGAGCTTGGTGGTGTATGGCTCACAAATCCAGCTGACTTGGAACAACACGGGTTGGGGTGCTGACCCTGCCCCCTCGGCCCTGCACAGTTGAAACTCCACATAGAACTTTGGACCCTCCAAACGTAGCTACTGATAGCCTTCTGTTGACCGGAAACCTTGCCGACGACACCAGCAGTCGACGAACACGTATTTTGTGTGTATGTGTATTATTTCTTACAGCCAGGTCTGCTAGAGAGGAGAACGCGTATTAAAACCCTAAGAGAGGGAACTACACTCACACTGGGTTTAGGGGAAACCCTGCGTGTAAGTGGACCCGCGCGGTGCCCACCCCGTGTGTCGGGGCAGAGGCCTCAGCCACCCGCTCTTGAGCTCGGGCTGTGTGTGGTGGGTTGGGCACACGTCGGCCTCCTCATGCCTGCTGTGGTGGGTTTGCTTGGGGAACATTCTGACGTGGAAAGCTTGCCTTCCGAATCTCCCTGGCTTCTCTCTCGTTCTAAGTAGACTGAGGCCACGAGAATTTGGTCCTGTTGTCCAGGCCCCGAACTGCGGTCCTTCACCGTAGAGTGTTCTCCATTTCCTGTGGGCTGGAGCTGCCAGGCATGCCCGGTTCGGGCAGCTGCCCCCCACCCCCCGCCCTGCCCCGCCAAGCTGTCGTGGTGGTGGCTGCACCCGGGGCTGCGCTGGGGGACAGTGTCGCTCACGGCTGCAGCCGGCCACGAGGCTCCGACACGCGCCTGAATGCTCGGCCCTTTGTGTCTCACGGAACTTGGCCTTTGGGAAGATGCCTTCACCGAAGGGGCAGGACTGAGTCACATATTTTTAGGCCTATGCCACAGCCTTGCTTGGGAAGAAAGGTGTTAGGTGTTTTCCTACAAAGTCAGGGGCAACTGGCCGTGCCACTAAATAAATGCAGCGCGCACATCTGACCTGAGCGTGGGACGCTGGAGGCGACCTCGCCGTGGCCGACCTGCTCGGCTAAGTCGGCAGCCCCGCGATGGCCGCGTTAGCTGTCGTTCCTTGAACTTCGGGCCTCGCGAACTGTGCGGACTCTCCTTCGGTCTTCACGGCCCTGAACGGGAGGTGCCGTTGGCTCCGTTTGTCGGCGGGTTGTGAGCCTCCCCCCAAGTCCTGTCTACTTCGGGGTCTCCTGGCATTGGAGGCTGCTGAGGTTGCAGATCACTGAACCCAGAAATACCTCCTGCCTTCCCTGCGTTCGTTTCTCTGAAGGAAAATGACCTGAGGGTGAGATGGAAGGAACTGAGTGTTGCCAGGCAGAGCCCTGCGTGTCAGGGGCCGGCAGCCAAGTGAGTGATCCAGGAAGTCATCCAACGCAAGCCAGAAATTGTTCTTAACCCCTCCCTCGCCATCCGTGCCACTGGCCGCCCGGGTCGGCCTTGGGGCCTGGCGGGAGCCGTGGGGCATCCCTGTCGCCTGGGACGGGGGAGGGGAGCCCGAGGCCAGAGCCGGTTCGGTCCCTCTGGTCGCAGGGTGCCCGCTCGGCCCTGCGCCTGCAGAGCAGATGTCTGTGCTGGACGTCACCCGTGCCCCCTCCGCGCGGGACCCGCCGGGGAACAGCGTGGCCGCCTCGAGCTCCCGGCCCACCCCAGGTGCGCTCAGCTGCCTGGTCGTCGTGGCAGTGGCAGCGGCCGGGCCGTCCCCCTCCTGCCGGGCAGGGCTTCCCTCCAGGACGCTGTGCGGTAGCCCTGCGGTTGCCCTGTGGTGATGGGGCTGCCCTCCGTCAGGCGAGGGTTAACACAGGATTTGTTTATTGAATCACAAAGTAGCCGTCACATGATTTTAATCAAAACACCATTTCCCTGACAACAGTGATGTCAGTCTTGTTATTGCAGGAAGGAGCAGCTGTGAGGGACATTCGGTCTCCACGCGGCCGGGTTTGGAGACTCAAATCCAGGGAGGCATCCGTAGATAATGGTTGCGGGCGCCGACGTGCCGAATCCTCTTCTTCCTCCGCTCCCCTCGGTCCAGCAGTCCGTCCGGCACAGATCCCTCCTCCTGCACCCCTTTCTCCTTCCGCTCTTGTTTCCACTTGTGGTTTTCCCAGCTTTCCTGATTTCCCCCAGACTTCGCGTCATCTGGGCCCCGAGGACCTCTGGCCTCTGGCCTGTCTTCCGTGCTCAAACTGGGCAGCTCCGGCTAGCCTGAGGTGGGGCCACCGGGCAGCTCAGTTGTCTGGGCTCTTGGGGCCAACCTCTTGCCTGTTCTGTCCTCATTCCCCCCGCCCGAGAGCTGCCTGGGGGCCTCCTGGGCCATCTCAGGAGCTCAGCTCTGGATGCCTGGAGGAAAGAGGCCCGGAGAGGTTGCCGGAGGCCTGGGGGTGGAGGACGCACGCAGGAGACTGGAGCTCAGGAGGCCGGCTGGAGCTCTGGCCTCTTCCTGGCACCGTCCCCACTGCTGGAGCTTGGGGCCGTCTGCCCCTCTGCCCAGGGGCTTGGCCTGAAAGTTGCAGGTGGATGACAAAGGCCTTCTTCTGGGTGGGATGTGGCTTCTCGTGGATGCTCTTCCGGCTGTGGGACCTGTGGCTGGTGCTGCCCAGAACTCATGACCGAGAGTGGAGGAATCCAGGAACCAAAGTTCTCGGTTCTCAACCTGGAGCAGGTGCTCAGAATCGGGCAGCCACCCTCGGCCAGTGCCGAGGTCTCCCAGGTGTCCCACGCCCATGTGGGAGTCTGCTGTTGGGGGGTGAGGAGCTCAGTGAGAGCAAGACAGGTGGAGGGGAGACTGTATGACAAGCTGTTGAGGGGCTTATCTGCTTGGAGGGCCCGGCCCCCCTTGACCCTCACAGTAAAGCTAGGAGTTAAATCAGCTGGTGCGTGTCCCCGAGTTAGTCCTGGGAACAACGAGCCTTTGCCATGATGTGCTCAGGACACTGGCGGGGCTGGCAGTGGTGTCTTGCCACCTCCCACGCTGTCTCTGGCACTGTCCGATGTCCCCTATCCCCGGCAGGCGCCGCTCTGCCTGGAGGGCCTTTCTGGTCGGGGGTGGGGACTCCAGCAGGTGAGCCTGGGGAAGCAACGCCCTGTTCTCCTGGCCGGGCCCTTAGGTCCCTGGGGCCTCTCTGCTGGCACAACGACCCTGCCCAACATGTGGGCTTCTCTGGTGACTCCAGGACAGCTCCAGTGGGTCTCATGCTGAGGAGGTGCCTGAGACTTCAGGGTCCCCTGCATGGTGTGCTTCTAGGAAAGGCCTCGGGGCCGCCTCCTCCATTCAGCTGGGCCCCACTCGCAGCTGCGCAGTGGCCCTGGCACAGTAACGGACTCAGTCCTGAGGGTCGGCACCCTCAGACCCGTCCCCTTACAGCATCTCAGGCCTCATTATTTCCTCCTCCTCTTTGAGGAGCAGGGAGAGATTGAGTCGGAAACTCTCAAAGCCACCCCGATGCGGAGCTTGACCGGACTCCGCCTGCGAAAGAGCACGGGCGTGGGGTGCGAGGCCTTCCGTGCCTGGGCAGGGCCCAGACGTGTGGCGATGGTGGCGTGCTGGTGAGTGGACTGCAGACACCGTGTCCCTCTGCAAAGTGCAGGCAATGTTGGTGAGGCCCAGCCCCCACCGGGCCTGGCAGAGACCCCGGGTCTGGGGTTCAGCTCTCCCGAGGGGGCGCTCCCTCCTCCACGTGGGCCAAGACTTTGGCTCGCAAAGGCTGCAGAAGGGAAGGATGTCCTGGGGAATGTTTAAGTCAGGGGCCCGACTGGCTGGTTTCGGTCACTCTGTGCCAGCAGGTCTGTTATTTTGGCTTGTGCCCCTGGGCTGTTTTTGGCAACACAAGGATGATGGAGAAATTTGGTGGGAAAAGGGATAGTTTGCAAAACGCCATTACTGAAATTGAGTGCTTTCCTTTAAAAAAAAAGCGAGCCAGTTGAACCTCAGGGTCACCAAGTTCTTGGGTTGCCCAACAGGGGTAACAGCTCTCAAGGTCAGGACCGAGCACCTGCATGCGGTGCTGGGGCCGAACAGGTGGGCGCAGAGCGCCGTGCTCTCTTGCTGTGCGTGGCCGCCCCTGCGGACGGCAGGCGATCCCCGCGTGGGAGCTCAGTTCTGCAGCATGGGCTCCGCTGCGACGGTTTGAGTGAAAACAAATCCCCGTTGAACTCGCTGCCGGAAAGCAGGATTTTGCGCTGCCCTTTCACTCGGGGTCTACTCGCGGTGCCTCGCAAAGGGATTCTCCAGGCCCGGAGGGCGCCCGGGCGGTGTGCGCGCCAGCAGCGGGCGGAGGGCTCCTCAGGCCAAGAGACGGGCCACTGTGGACTCGCAGCGGGGGCTTGCGGCACCCCACCCCTCCCCCCACTTGCTCTGCAGCTTGAACTGGGGGAGCCCGAGGCGCCCGCCCCCCCTCCTCTGCTGGCCTCCGTCTCGGAGACTCCGGGAGAGGCAGGCAGCGCGGCCCAGGCGGCGGGCTGTGGTCAGCCTGTCCCCGCCAGCCTTCTGCAGTGGCTGACATGGACTCGGGCGATCTCAGAGCAAGGTATTATTTACCCTGCTGACGTCAATGAGAACATATTATCCGCTGTCCTTTTCTGGAGCCTGAAATGGGCACCAGAGCTCAGGGAACACAGCCACCTTCCAGACTTCAAATAAATTCCACTCAAGGCCCGATGAGGTAAAGGCCCCATCTCGTCCGTCTGACATTCAGATCACCCAGGCTCTTAGAAAACAAGTTGTTTTTATTTTAGTTCAATTTTATGTTGGAAACATAAAAACAGTACATTTTCTTCGCAGAAAATTACCCTCTTTAAATTACCATTTGATAACAAAGATCATTTATTAAACTGCATTTTAGGCAATTTTCTAACAGTGAGGGACAGGTTACATTTTGATTTTTTTTCTTTTTTCACATTGGAGCTATTATGATTTGCACTCAAAATACCAAAGCTATTGAACTCACCATTTTTTCTTAGTAACTTAAAAAAAAGCACACAGAAAAAATAACTACAATTAGATTTTTATCAAAAAGAACTCTTTCACAAAACCAAAGACCAACCCTCCTCCTTTCAGAAATAAGCAAATAATCTTGCCCTTTCCACAAAGTGCAAATATCTCGATCACTTTTATTTCTTAAATTGCAGTCCCCAAAGAGAAGCGGACCTTTTCTTTCTGCTTCTTTTCCCTTCGGAGATCTTGGCCAAGGCGGGTTTCTTTCACCCCTAGTGGGAAGCCATCGCCACTCGCATGGCCTTGATGGAGATGTTGAACCGGCACACACATCACCCAGCATGCAGCCGTCCGGGTTTTCACTGTTGGCTCATGCGACCGTATCCTAGGCCGGGGTCGTGTTTCTCCAGCGTGCTGTTTTGTACTTCCTCTTTCACAGCTCCCCTCTACCCACCCACCCTGCCTCTGTTCAATCAGAGTGGGTTATCTTTTTTCATCCCTAAAAGTGTCTAATCAGCACTTGTGTCTGACGGACCTTCCCTGTAAAGAAATGGTAAGGTCCCTCCTCGAGGCCAGGCAGCTTTCCAGATTGTTCTCCAAGGGCCTCCCTGGGGCTGAGCCTGGGGGGTGGGGTGAGGAGAGGCTCCGCCGTCAGGGCAGGGTGGGCACTGCCACCATCCATTCACTCCTCCTACTCCTCTAGGAAGTGAGCGTCATGCGAGTAGAAGGAACCAGACATGCGGGCTGGGAGTCTGACCTCCGGTGGTTAAGCGGGCCCTTGAAGGATGCGGGGTCCAGGGCTGTAGCCTGTCCCTGCAGGCGCCTCTTCCCCGAAGCCAGGCGGCTGCCAAGGGGAGAATCTGGTTGCAGGGCCAGAGCCCCCTTCAGCTGCTACTTTGCTAAGGTGGGGCTCTGTTGGTGGGCTCACTAGGAGAGTCCAATGTTACCGCAGTGGGGGTGGTGGGGGAAGAGCCTGCGTGAGGAGCTGGAAAACCCCAGAGCCTGTCCTGGCCCCTCCCGCACGGGCTCTGCTCGCTCCGTCAGGTCACCTCAACTTTGAAGAGCCTTGGTTTCCTCAGCTGTGGGAGGTGAGCCTGTGTCCAGCTAACTTGATAGACTGGTCGTGAAACGTGTGTGGATCAACGTACACACGTTCTCACGCAGGGGAGCTGAGGGCCAGGGTGGGAACCGGCAGGGCTCCCGGCTGCGGGGTGGGGTGTGAGCGGGAGGCTCCGTGTGGGGGTAGGACACCTGCCTGCGCCCCCACCCCTTCCGGGCCACTTGCCGAGCAGGGCCACACCACGGCGCCTGGCAGAGGACGTACGTCCATGAAAAAAAGGTTTTTGTCTAGTTCAGAAACACAGACAGCTGATGCTCTTGTCTTTCACCCTTCTGAAGATGTTTTGGGAAGTTTTTGTAGACTTAACACGGTGATCAAAGATTCCTGCCTATACAATGACTCCAACTTACTACCTGTTCTCCAGTTTTTACCTTTGAGGTCTAGGTACAGAGAGAGAGCACGGCTCGGGCAGCTTCGGAGGAGGCAGTAGAGATGGCCCGGTGTAGGGGTACAGATGTGGCCAAGGTAAGCCCCCCACATGGGTCCGAGGACACGCTGTACGGTCTCTAGAGGAGGAGGAATGTGAAAGAGATCTGGAGTTGGATATGCTCTAAACCAAAAGGGTGCTTACGTGTAACTGTTGACAGAAGCTCTTAAACGTGATCCATGGACTCGCGCAGCGACCCCTGTACCACGGCCTAGAGATGGGGAGGGCCCCGCCCAGGAAACCACTCATCTGACGTATCCATGTCCCTGAGCTGGTGGCCCTTCCCCGTGGTTTCTGGTTGGCCCCCCAGGCACCCCCTGGCTGCATATACCCGCTTCTTCCCGATTCCGGGTGCCCCCCACTCCCCCCTGACGTGCTGACAGCATGGGGACAGAGGGGGAGAGGCCTGGGGGTGGTGGGAGAGTGGCCCGTTTCCTCCCCAGAAGGGCACACGCCCTGTCCCACCTGACTCAGGAAACAGCCTAAGTCTCCAGCCGGGCTTGAGTTCTGAGGAAGAGAGGGAGTCTGACTTTATCTTTCCGAGGGGGAGGAAGAGTTTGGTACAGGGTCCTTGGTGCCAGGTCTTAGTCCTCCTTCGTGGGCCCCAGACGTTAAGTGGATAGCGGAGACGGGGCGCTGCCGAGAACCTTCTGCCCCGTTCTCAAGATACCGCGAGGGCAGTGCCCGCTGGGGGAGGGGGGGTCAGTGTAGCCCCCCAGGGCCTTTAAAAGGGAGGATTTCTGTTGTGGTAACACGGCGTACTTGCCTTACAGGGACCAGCATATCAGTTGCATGTAAATCCCAGAGACTCACTTGCCCAGCTGGAAATTGCAGACCTAGTGCATTTCTCCCAAAGCAGAGACTGATACCCCTGGATTAAAAAAGAACATAAAAAATAAAAGTACCACGCATATTGCACTTTTTGCCGAATGACATTTTTACCTCACGTTCATCTCACCAAAGTCTCTTCAGAGGAGCCTGGTTTACAAGACAATAAAGCTAATGATTACTATACAGTAGTGCACACACTGCTAACGTGAAACAGACTGGAAAGAGGATTTCAAAGAAGCCTCACAAACAGAGCAATACGAAGCCTTCTTCGTGTCATCTTAGTGTGTGTGAAAACTCGGAAGCGTACAGAGGTCACTACTTAGGGGACAGATCACACGGGGCTGGGAAAACACTTGACCACCACCAGTCTCCAATCACCAGCTTACATTTCAGTCAAGACGATGGTTGTGGAATTTATTGATTGCTGCTTGAAATGAGGAAAGCAAACAGGAGCTTACGACACGGGTCCGGCAGAGTGGTTCACGCTGTTCACCGGGGGAGTGCCTCCCAGGCCTGGTGGCTGCTGGGACTGTGCCCCCGGGCCGGCCTCACCTGTCAGCCACAGCTCAGAGGTTTCCCAGGCTCGTGGCCCAGGGCCTCTGTGTCCACCTGTAAGTAACATTCTTGCGACCCCAGTTTCAGGCCGGAAGGCATTTTAATTTCACAAATACTACAGCGCTTCTGTAGATTTTGGGAAAAAATCCTTTAGTCTAAAATCAAACCGTGTTTCATAACTGGCTTATTTTGCAGACTGAAAACAGGTTAGAGATAGTAACACAAGCATCGCTTAAATGAAACGATGTTCTCTATCTTCTGAAACCATGAATCTGAAGCACGAGGAGGAATAAATAATCCACAGAATGAACAGAATTCATTCCTCCTGGGTTTTCATGAGTTGTGGCCATCAAAAAAACAGTCCTCCACCGCACCCTCTCTTGCTAACCCCGGA
>NW_024412402.1:4156721-4306764 GCF_014898765.1 Herpailurus yagouaroundi | reverse complement strand
CTAGGGGCTTCTCACCTGCTCGGGCAGACTACAAAGAGGAAAGGCAACTTAAAGGTGTTTCTAGATGCAGCATCAGTGTAGTGTCTCTCTTTGTGCTTTGTGACGCTTTGTGCTCAGCCCAGTCACCTGCTGCTAGGACAGGCCGGGCTACAGGACAAACGACCGTCTGTCAGGAATGCTGGGTGGTTACTCGCTCCTTCTAGGTACACAATGAACTAGTTGGTGCATCTAGCTTTGACTTCCTCTGATGAGTTAATTGGAAGGGTTAAGGTTACGTTTCGCTAGTCCTAGAACGTGTTTGGCAGATGGTCTGCTAGATGGTTAACACATCTGTGGTTCTGAATATTGCTGTAATACTTGAACATTTCATTACAAGTTAAAACTTTGAAGGAAATGAAGAACGCGATTCCCACATGGTGGAAAACAAACTCCGAAGGGACTTTGGATTCAGCCTTGACATAAATGGAAAACTGTTGGTTTCTACAGAAAAGAAAGAATTAAAGCACGGTCTGGGCAAAAAAGGCACGGCACTACCACTTCACATGGGAGATCGAAGTTCATTTTTCTTGTCCTTAGAATTGCTAAGCCCTACATGAAACTGTCCAAATGTACAAAGCTCCATAAACTACTAGCAACATAGACTATAAAGTCCAAGTAGTGACTACATTTTAAAAGAGCCGCAAGGCCCTCTGAAGACTGACCGCCCGGGAGCAGCGGTCTCCACAGAAGACTCTGCGGGAAGAGCCCGTCCTCCCCTGGCCCAGGGCCGGTGCTCCCCGGTCTCCACTGCGGTGGGTCTCGTGGTTCTACAGGTGACAGAGTAGGAGCCCCAGAAACCTCTGAAAAGGGAAGGGGTGGGGGAAAGTCACTGCTCCGGGTGGAGACGACTGCCAGTATCAAGGCTCAGTCCCGGCTATCACTCAGCAGCCCCTGAAACAAAGCTCACGTCCCCCTGCTTTGCAGTGGTGTTGGGGACAACCTGTATCAGCAGCTTCAAACTTAGGATTCGGTGACCGAGCACAATTTTCCTTCCTATGCGTCAACTCCCACTACGTATTCTTGACCTGCCTGAACACGACGGGCTGTCGCTTGGCTTCAGTGAAAAATATATTGCATTTTTTTGTGTGTTTCGTTTTGCCCAGATCTAATGGCACACAGCTGTTCACCAAGGTTTCCCCCGATAACGAACTGCTGTAGGTCTACAGGAAACCTAGGTCTGGACGTCTCATGACAACATCTGTCAGCGCCTCCCACCAGCGTTTCTCCACTTGATCTAAGGGCACGGGCTTCAGCTCCGACGTGTTCCAGCCCCTCGCCCCACAAGACCGCGGTGAGACAGAGCCAAGAGGAAGCGCTGCGCGCCTGGCCAGGCCCTCTTGATTCCAGTTGGGCAACGTGGTTTTCTCCTTTTGGGAGAGGGCAGGAAAGTAAGCTTGACACTTAAAAGGCTGGAAAAAAAATTGAAATCCACATTCTTCCCTCACTTGACCCGCCTCACTTCCTGCGCTGAGGTTAATTTACCAGGACGTAGCCCCCGTGCTGTGGATCCACAGCCTCCAGCATCTCACAATCGAAGAGTCCAGGGAACTCGGCGAGAGCCAGGGGGTCGTAGCTGGAGGCGGCCTCCTGCAGTCCTGAGCTCCTGGGACAGTCCTGTGCCGCGAGGCCGCTCTGCGCGGCTCCATCCATGGGGTACTGACAGGGCGGGGGATAGTCCGGCTCGGGGGAGGCCGCCCCCGGCAGCTCGCAAGTCTGATAAGGGAAGCGGAGGGGCGCGGGGGCGGCTCCCGCCTGCGGGGGCGGCGGCGGGGGCGGCTGAGGCGGCGGCTGCTGCTGCTGCTGCTGCTGCTGCAGGTGCACGGGCAGCGCAGGGGCCCGGGGCCCGGGCGAGGAGGGCAGGGGCTGCAGCCGCAGGTCCTCGTACTGGTGGCCGAGGAAGGGGCTGTACTGCATCTGCTCCGGGGCGGGTTCCAGGACGGGGCTCAGGGGCTGGGCCAGGCCGAAGGGCGGGGGCGGCGGCGCCTGCGCAGACGCCTCCTGGCGGGGAAGGGGTGGCGGGAACGGGCTCTCCGCTATCTGCATCTGATTAAAATAGGCCTGCAGCTGAGACTGTTTCTGCAGAAAGAGTCGCTTCTGGTGGAGTCTAAATTGGCAACAGCAAAAGAAAGAAGTTTAAATCTTCCTCAGGGATAGCAATTTTAATATAAATCCAGGACCAGTCATTCGCTTCCGTCCCTCCCGCTTCTGTTGTCCGCGCAGGAAAAAAACGGGCCAGGAACCGACTGTTTGGTTTCTTCTACCTCCTACTCTCTGTCCCCCGATCCTGATCCCTCAGTGCCGAAGTGCACACACTTTTTGTCTAAGACTGAGCTTTTCTCCCCGTGAAGCAAGAGGCACCTTTCCCACCTGGGGTGTTTCAAAGTGGGGGTGGGGGGGTTCCCCACCCAGCTGGCCTCTGGGGGCAGCTGCAGGTTGACGGATTAGGGTGACTCCTGGTCAGGCGTGAGGGCACGGATTACCACCCGGGGAGATGAAGTATAACCCACTCAAACTGCTTTAGGTCACAGATTCTGAAAGCTTAGGTCTATTCAAACCCGAAGGGGTAAGGAAACAGCACACTTCGGCCGCCGTCTCCTGCCGCCAGTATCCCGGGACACTGGAACATCTAGCTCAGTCATCACTTCTTGAAACCTATTTTCTGCTTAGCAGAGGAAACGCCATCCCGAGTGGGGAAGGACGACACCTCCAGCGACCTCCCTGTCTCACCTGTGTTCCTGCAGCTGCTGTTCCAGGCTCCGCGGGGCTTCCTTACAATAAAGCTGACAGGTGTTCTGGGCTTTGGACAGAAGGCTGGGCTTCTGGAAGAGCAGAAAAAGAATTAGGAGCACGACACTATGATGTCACCTAGGATGCAGTGACCACACGGTACGCTTGCCCAGAGTTGCCCAGAGTTGCCCAGAGGACGAAGTCAACCGTGTCCTCCAGAATCTGCGCGGGGTAATAAGGGCACAGACACTTCCTCCCTGAGACCCGGGGCGGGGAGCCGTGCCGCCCAGTGGCCCTGCACCAGCAGGCCTGTGTGGTGTCCGCTTGACCAGTGTGGCTTTTCCATTTCTAAGAGTCCTCTAGAACTGTAAGGGTCGTGGAGATTTAAAACTGAAAAGGTTGAGTTAAATGTTGACAGCCAAGATCTTAGTGCCTGCTGAATAAACTGGGATCTTTGTGTATCAATTTTAAAGATTTTCAGGCATTAATGCACAGAACTGACACTAAAATTTTGTTGGCTTGGGATTTCTATTACTCACTACGACGCATAACATTAGGAGCAAAGAAACCGGGTTTCTGACTCCTACCAGTGGCCTGATTCTTGCCTGGAGCCTGAGGACAAATCCTTTTCTGCTGTCAATACAAGCACGAGGCTAAGTCTGAACAGGTTTCTAGAAACTACAGATTCAGAGTCCATCTCCCAGCCTATTGACAATACAGCATCTCCCCTGAAAAGTCACCAAGCAAAAAAGGTTTCTGCTGTGCTGCAAAGCAGATTCTGGGCGAGCATAGTGAGCGGCAGTAACAAGGAGAACGTCACACCTGGAGTCTGTGTTGTAGGTACTGGGCCTCCAGGCTTTGCCGTGGGGACAGCTGAGGACGCACACTGCTGGGGACAGTGGAGACCGTTTTCTGCTGCTGAGAAACTTCCTCCTGAGGAGCAAGGGGGATGGAAATATTTTCAATTCTCCATGTGGGAGAAAGTTTTAGTTCTGTGTTTAAGCACCTTGGCAAATGTCCGACAGGAACTCCAACTCTGTCAGACTTAATACCTAACGCTTTTTATGTAACTAGTAGGCTGAAGGTTAATCACTTGGCAAAAAAAGGTATCCATGTATCATCTGTAGTAGACGATTACCCAGTCAGTACTGTGGCAAAGGCGCCTGACAGCAACAGGCCAGTACATTCATGTGGCCATTAAATGCTGTAATACCCGTGATGCACCGAAAACAGGCGCAAACTAAAATTTATTGGGTACACAGCAATATTTTTTGGTATTTTTAGCATAAATAATCCACTTAAAATATTTAATGAAGTGACATCAGAAGTAATGGCATGGGAGCCTGAGTGGTTCAGTCAGTTGAAGCGTTGGACTCTTGGTTTTGGCTTAGGTCATGATCTCAGGGTTCGTGAGTTCGAGCCCCACATCAGCCTCTGGGCTGACAGGGCAGAGCCTGCCTCGGATTCTCTCTCCCTCTCTCTCTGCCCTTCCCCTGCTCTCTCATACACACATTCTCTCTCTCTCTCTCAAAATAAATAAACTTAAAAAAAAAAAAAAAAAGCAATGGCCAGAAACTTCACATTCATGTGAGTTACTGTTTTTGTGTGTAGGCGTGGGGGAGGGGAGCTCAAGGGACACTGTAGCAAGTCGTTCATATAACATCTGCCATATGAACCAAACATAGCTTGAGACTCTCTACACCTCCTTAGGGCAGTCGTCACCTGGGCCAGCGGGGGTGGGTCTAGCCTGTCAGTGGCAGGTGGTGGCAGCAACAAGGAAAGGTTCTGGGCTGTGAGTTCTCCAAAACGACCTGTTTGCTCCGGGACTGGAATCGATCTTCTAAACGAAACGACACACCCTTCAGGACACACTCCTGCCTCATCCTCATAGAGCCCCCGTGGGAGGGGCCCGGGGCACCCACCTGAGGGCAAGCGCCAGCAAGGTCCTGGAGCTGGGGTGCCGCTGGGGCCAAGTCCTGGTCTGCCTCTGGCCCTAGCTGTTCATACAGCAGCTGCACTTTGTTCAACTCTAGGATTCCTTTGGTTCTAGCCAGATTCTGAAGATGCTGTCTAAATGCCACAATTCCTGAAAGAAAGAACAATGACCAGACATTGAAGTACAACACAAGGCCTTCCAGTGATGAGACAGGTGAAACCAACGTAGCCACAAACCCCCTCAAGTCCTGCCACAGGAGAGTTTTATGAGCCCCAGTCACCTTGGGTGAGGGAGGTATCCGACGCCCTGCGGCCCTCTCTGAAGCTCACTGGTGACCTGTTGTGAGCCTCTCGCTTCTGGGAGCTCAAAGCCTGCATGGCTGGGTTGGCAGGTCTCAGGCTGATGAAGGGAGAGGTCATGCGTGGGGATGGCTGATTGGCTAACATGATGTCCTTAAGGGAAGGGTTGTCCTCCAGAAAGTTCAGGTCCCTCTGAACAGACCCCATCTCATACTCAGAGTCCACACTGTCAAGGGAGGGGTTGTCACTCATGGAGAAAATTTTCCCTTTAAGAGAAAAAAAAGAAAAAAAAAAGACCAAACCAAAAGATATATGGCCAGCAGCAAACAGCGCCTTCTTTGAACGTGGAATACAAAGCACAACTAGCTTGAGTTTGCACAGCTCCGACACTTAGTCTCCAATCTCCACCCAAAACACTCTTCCAGAAACTTTTTCCACGTCAATTTAATCAGCTTCGAATTTAGTGGGGTGTGTGCCCGTAAGATCTCTGACACCCCAGAGAGGCCAGGGTCCTTGATGGATTGCACCGTGCTCACGTGAATCTCGGCAGGTGGGGACCGGCTCAGACGTATTTCACTTGACTCTTTGCGGCTGCTGACCAGGCCTAATCCTACAGCCCGCTGGGCCTGCTCCGTAAAGGACTAAGGCGTAGGCAGCATCCTAAGTGGTGGGGTCACTGCCATTTCTTGGGAGACGAGCAGGGTTCGGGCTGGGAAGACTCACCCGGCGCCTACTGATAGCCTACCTGAACCAGGCACCACAACCAGCTGATTGGTCACTTCTGACAGAGTGTGCCGTCTCTGCCCACCGCGCGTGGACTGGAACGCGTCGAAGGCCTGGCTGGGGTCTTCCTCAGCCTCCCCCTCCGTCTCCAGCCCCTCATCGATAGACGTCTCCATCATGTTGCTGGGCAACGACTGGCACCCCTTCCTCACGAGGACGGGAGGCACGGGGTCCAGCAGGCAGCCATTAACCTAAATGTCGGCGTGACGAGAAACTATCAGTTGCTGCTCTGCTGAGACGTCAAAAACAAAAAGACAAAAAAACAAAACAAAAAAAACCCAACGAACCACACAGGAAAAAAATGGTAAGACTTGGGGCACTAGAAATTAAGTAAAATATTAAAAATGCACAGATCTGCTGCTCATGACAACATGTACGTGAGGAGTTAGGGCAAGTCAGCTGCAGAGCTCAGAGACAGAAGCCCTTTATGGCCTGAACCGGCACTACCCCCCAGGTTTCTGTTAGTCATCATTATTACAATCAACAGTTTTTTTAGTGGCTTCCAGATGAGCACGGGTCTATTAGCTTGAGGCCTACCAGTTATTATTGTTTTTTTTTAAATAAGGGAAACGATGAGGAGGAGGAAGAGATAAAAAACAAGAAACCTGCATGGCTCATAGCTAAGAAAAAAAGAGTAGTCATTGCCATTCTTTTAATTGTCAACCACAAAAAATTCTGGAAGGTTCTAGATATACTTTTATGTTCATAATTTAAGTACCTGCCCATTTGATTTAGTCTTTAACTGGTTCTCTGTGCCTGGGGAGTGGAAAAAAGAATTCTTTAAAGACAGACTGATACCACAAAAAGGATCAAGAAAAAAAAGTGCAATGGCAAACAGCCCAAGTCTTCCCTTATAGAATAACAAATGACTCAGAGCCCCGAAATTCCAGCAGAGGTTAATGAGCACCAGGGCAGCGAATTCTCTCTCCTCCAGCAATGCACACAGCATCTAGAGCTTGTACCCCACGGGGGTGAGCTCGGCACAGCCCTGGAGCGAGCGAGAACTCGGCCCTCCTCGGCAGCCCGGCAAACCACCGAGGGCAGGCGGAACCAGCAGACAGAGGGGACTTGGGGTTGCCAGCTTTCCGGGCGGTAAAAGTCCCAGTGAGGAGGCAATTATTTACTTCATTACTGTAACTACTCCCCTGTGGAAATCAATCCGTTTTCCCCTCTGAATAGCTGCTCAGGAACAGCCGGTCACAAGCCGCTGAGTTCTAAGCGCTGCCTGCACCTGGAACACACTGGGCAGAGCTATTGTTTCCTTTGGAAGCCCGAGCAGCTCATGTATGTGAGAGGTGACGTGGGACATCCCAGTGCCAGACACAGGAAAAACTTTCCTCTTATGGCAACCAATCTGAAGCCACTGCAAGGCCCTTTATTTGGAGAGGGAGACTGTGGGTGACTCAGATCTTTGTTTGCTTGGGGGAGGGGACAGTTATTCCACAAAAACTGCTCTGGGGCCATAGCCGTTACTTGGACAAGGCGGCTAATGCATGACAGGGTTTTAAAGCGACAAGTGGTCATTTAAAAGGAAGAGTGGTAGATGCATTCTTCCTACACTAAGACCAATCTTCTCCACAAGGCACCAGCAAACAAAAAACTCTGACATCTGGCCAGTGACTCTTTAAGCTCCCTTTGGCCCTTCCCTAGGTAAGTGTTCCCCCTTTTTTTTTGACACACTCAGGAGTTTCCTTGTAGGAAAGAATGGCTCTTTGGGAACTTACACTCATACCTCGACGTTCCTTAACTATCTACGAATATAGTTTTCTAAAAATAGCCAAGGATGATTTAGAAATGAAGAAAGCAACAGAGAAAAGACTTATTAAGTAAATATCTACTGAGCATCTTTACACTTACAGAAACCTGTCAAAATTTTATCAGATCTTTCTTGCAGTATAGCCTTGCAACCAGGTTGGTTTTTTTCCTTAAGAGAGAAAAGTCATCTTTTCAGGAGCACTCAAAAGACCTTGCAGTTCCCCTAAATTTATGTTCTTTTCTTAAATTGTCTGCTTATAAATTATCTCCTTACCTAGACTACAACAGGAATGATATCTTTCATTTAACAACATTTCTTAATTCAATTTCATCCTGGAAAATAATGGCCTGGTTCTGATTTTTCAGATGCTGTTTGATGATGACCAATCAGAAAGCACTGTCAGGAGAGGGGGGAGGGCACTCATACATAGTTCCTAGGTGTGAAACACCTTCAGCTAGAAGTTCATTTCCTGAAACGGGTGATAATCACACCATCCTTGCCTGCCAATTTACCAGGGGTCTGATACAACAAATTCAGCCCTAGGACCTTGTGACTGAAATAGTGGGCTGATCTACCTAGGTGACCTAAGCTATTAGAAGTAAGATTTTTCGCACTAGGAAATAATCTAGGCTAACGGAAAACTTTAGGACTCCGAAATACATGAGTGAAATGGACATTTTCCAATACACTGTTTTTGTCTTTCCTTAAAGCACAACGGATCACATCTAGTGAGAGACCACACTGCAACAGGCAGTACTCATGTAGGAGTCAAACTCTCAGAAACTCTACCACTAACTGGTAACACCCGATTCTAGCACAAAAGACCGGTAGACTGTTGTGTACTGAATGTTTGTGTCTCAACTGCCCCCCACCCCATACCTGTGGGCAAGATTCACATATGGAAGCCCTGACCTCCACTGAGGTGGTATCTGCAGGTGTAGTCTCTAGGGCGGTCCTAAGGGTGGGGCCCTGACCTGGTGGCATTAGCATCCTTATGAGGAAAGATACCAGAAAGCTCCCATGTGCGAGCTCTTGCTTGCACACTCTCTCTCCCCCCACGTGAGCACAGAGGACTGGCCATGGGAGGACAGAGAGAGAAGGTGGTCTTCTGTAAGAGACTGGAAATAAAATTGGTCAGAACCTTGGTCTTCAACTTCCAGCCTCCAGAACTGTGTGAAAATATATTTCTGTTGTCTAAGCACCCCCGGCCTGGGGTATTTTGTTATGATGGCCTGGGCAGACAAGAGACCAGTGCACAATAGTAGCCAGTGGACCTGGAGGCTGACAGTGTGTCTTGTCTCACGTGCATCATCAGTGCCAGGACAGCTGGGCGCGTACTGAGGTGCAGGCTCAAACCAGCTCTGTCACTTATCGGCATGTTGTTTAACTTCTGTAAAGCTCAATTTTTCTCATGTGTAAGACGGCTGTTTGGGGGGGGGGGGGATGAACTAAAATATTCTATCTGTTGTTATGATTTCCCGACCAAAAGAGAATACTTTATAACAATAAAAATTTTAAAAGCATGAGAACAGAACTGTACCATTTTCTTTGAAAATATTTTTTACCATCTTGAAGCAAATTAAACAAATAACCAAGTGAGGAAGAAAGAACTGGATAACCCGTTCTAGAAACTTATCCTAAGGAAATAATCAGAGGTATAGTCAAAGATTTAGACACAAGGATATTCACCTGAAGCACATTTGAGGATACAAAACAAATGAAAGTACCTGATGTCCAAAAATAGTAAATAAGGGTACATCTAATACAGTATATTAGGCCAGTGTTATGTTTTCAGATTGCATGATATGGGAAAAATGTTCATGATGTTATATTATGTAAAAACAAGATACAAAATTACATATAACAATATAATTTTGTTTTAAGTCTACCTACTAAGACACCCTCCACTCACCCATCCGCCCATCTGTGATCCACTCTTAGAGAAGATGCTAGAATATGCCTATCTTTGGGTAGTGGGATCATGAATAATTTTTTTCTTTATCCCTCTGTGAATTTTCCATGTATGATTCTGACTGGTTTTATTTTTTCACTTATAAATCAAAAGTTCAAGTTCAGAACTTAAAAGGTGATCGTCTTACAGAGCCTTAGAGGCATGTCCTTTTCAGACCTCAACAGAGTAAACAGACCTGGGACACTTGCATTTTCCAAGTGTGGCTACCCAGTTATGACGGAGCCTGGGAAATCCTTTTATTATAATGTCTAATACAATGTTAAAAGTGACTAAAATGCACGCACGTGTGTGTGTGTGTGTGTGTGTGTGTGTGTAAAACTCATTATTCCCATAGAGAAAGGAAATGAAAACACTAACTCAGAAAGGTATTTGCACTCCTGCGTTCACAGAACCACCATTCACCAAAGCCAAGATTGGCAACAACCTAAGTGTTCATCAATGGATGAACAAAGAAGTCATATACGTATGTATCTATGTACCCCTAATAATAATAATGAAGTATTATTCAGCCATGAAAAACCAATGAGACCCTACCACTTAACACTATGGATGGACCTTGAAGGCATTATAGTAGGTGAAATAAGTCAGAGCAAGACAATGCTATATGATCTCACTTAGATGTGGAACTGAAAAAAACCAAAAGAACAAAACCGTACTCACAGAAACAGAGATAAGACTCGTGGTTACCAGAGGCGGAGGGGGGAGGGGGGCTTGGAGGAGGCGGGTCAAAAGGCACAAACTTGCAGCTGTAAGGTAAGTAGCAGAGGTGTGGTGCACAGCACAATGGCCACAGCTAATACTGCTGTAGGATAGACAGGAAAGTTTTAAGAGAGTATAAATCCTAAGAGTTCTCATGAAAAGGAGAGTTTTTTCTATTTTTTCTTTTCTTTTTGTTGCATCTGTATGAGAAGAGGGATGTCAGCTGACCCTACTGCGGCGATCGTTTACCAACACATGTAAATCAACCATCGTGTATACACCTTAAGCTTACGCAGTGATGCAGGCCTATTAGTTCCCAATAAAACTGGAAAGAAATGGATTCTTTTCAAAGAAACCCTTAAAAGAGAAAGATGGCCCCACAAGGTTTGTGCACCTGCCCCTCGATGGTCTCTGTGTCATCTGGGGCTCTCAGCTACTGCTTGGAGTTGGGTGACTGTCTCAAAAAGGGGGTGTTTTTTGCAGGAGCCCCAAACCAATGTTTCAGTGCAGACTCCCTAAGGGATTTTACTGACATTTTTAAAGACTTCTGGGAGAAAGGGAGAGGTGAAATCTCTGTGATGGACAGTATCTGCCAGCAACTGCGAGCAGAAATGAATGAACAATACATGCATTTATGAAGCATCTTTTAGAAGACAAAAAACGGGTGGCCCAGTGAATGAGTAGGAAGTAACAGGAACCACAAAGGAGCCACAGCTCTGACAGCTTTGTGTGTGTGCGCTTACTGATGGGCCACCAAAAAAGAGGTCCTAGGGAGGGAAGAGGGCACAAGCGTTTTTGCTGACATAAACGAAATGGTCCACAAAGAAGACCAGGGGATGTCTCTGGCCTGGCTAAGTGCCAGGGTAGCACTGCTCTTCCTACAAATGCAAATACACCATCTAGCTACTGTCTTTATCTTTCACAAAATCATTCATTTCCTGTCTGTTTCCTAGTTACGGGAACAATCACAAGCTTTAAAAATAGCTTGCCCTATATACCACAGCAGACAGTGCCCAATCTGTGTTTCAGGCCTGATGCCCTCACAGATAAGCTTTTAGCAGGCTGCATTTTAATTTTTTCAAGGGAATTAGATCTTACAAATAAGTGAATTATGTGGTCCCAATTTATGGCTAAATTTCTAGGTGAGAACACAGAAGCTGATGAGGTTATTGGACATTCTAGGCAATCACCGGCGGAGAAAATAGACTGTCCGCATGAAATGGCCTCGTCCTCAGAGACAGGGACTGTAACTCACAGTCAGCAGCTAACACCTGCTCGCGCAGCCTCGCCTCAAGCTGCCTTGTCTATGGTTTAGCTTAGACACGTGATCTAACTTCTGAATCGGCTCTACCTCCAGAGATCCTGGTTTCTGAAAATGGCACTTACCCTCCTAATCACCTAGGCTCAAAATACTGTTATGAGTCTGGACATCTTTTTCCTGGACCATAAGACTCTATCAATTTTAGCTGCACAATCTCATTCATACCATCCCCTCTTCTATAGTTCCTTGAGCGCTAACAGTCCTGGCCTTCAACATGTCCTCTCTGGACACCTGCTCTAAGCTTCCACTGTGTCCCCATCAAATGCAGGCTATGTACCTTCCAGGATGATTTCTGAAGCACAATATGGATTTGGCCTAGAGAAAAAGCCTACATTCTTGGGCTTGACATTTAAAGCTAAGCTACTGGTCCTTATTTCATACAACTCCCCTTCACATGTGCTTTTCCTCACACACACACTGAGCTACTGCTCTTTTATGCACCTAAGCTTTCCTGACATTTGCTTGCTCAGACTCTTCCCTCCACCCAGATGCCATCCACCCCTATTCCATCCCATCCCTCAATTCCCAGCTCTGACAGTTAACCTGGACTGTCCTGGTCAAACTAGCTAAAAGCAACCCCCCCTAACTTTTTCCAGTTGTGCGGCATTTTGATTTAGGTATCTAAGGGAACAATTACATTTTATCGATGTATTCGGCACCTGGTACCTTGTCTTTAGCTATGCATCGTGTCTCTTCTGCTAGACTATGAACATGGAGGCAGAATTCATGTGAGTTATCTTTTCATTAACTCAAGAGGCTTAAAAGATAGGAAACAAATAATATCGAGTATTTACAGTATGCTCACAATCTCATACACATTATCTCAATTAATCCTCACAAGAGTCTCACAAGAATTGGTGTTCTCATTTTATGAAGAACAGAGGTTCAAAGAAGTTAGTCACCCTGCCTAAGTTCACACGGCTAGGAAAATACCGAGTCTACTTAGAACATACTCCAACACCTATGTTCCAAGATCTGCCCATTAATACGATCCTCTGGGCATCACTTGATGCTCAGTATATAAAACACGTATTAGAAGTGAAATAAGGGGCGCCTGGGTGGCTCAGTTGGTTAAGCCTCTGATTCTTGGTTTTGGCTCAGGTCATGATCTTGTGGTTAATGAGTTCAAGCCCCACACTGGGCTCTGCACTGACAGTGTAGAGGCTGCTTGGGATTCTCTCTCTCCTCTCCCTCTCTGCCCCTGCTGTGTTCTCTCTCTCTTAGAATAAATAAACTTAGAAAAAAAAAAAGTTAAATAAGCATCCATCAGATGACAGAAGCTGTCATCTTCTATATATTAAAAGCCAACTTCATTCAGCACACAAGGATAAACATACCTCATTTAAACATATTCAAACAAGACAAAGAAAATGCTGGTCCAAAAAAGGTGGCCCATTATTTTGCAGCTACAGCGCATGCAGCAGAAAAGAGGTAATAATAACACAGATGGAAGCTCAACACAGTAATTATATTTCTGTTTTCAGAATTACAATTTGTAAAAAAAAAAAAAAAAAAATCCCATACCTATGAGGGATCTAGAAACCTGAAGAGGGAAGGGACTGCTTAAGGAAAGAGAAAGAAGGATTTTGGAAAGTACATATAAGGTCTGACAAGTTACGCAACAGCCGTAACAGTAAGACCTCAACGAGAGCCAAGTTCGGCCTAGATATTTTTCTCCCATTTCTGCAAAAAAACAACACTCCTGAGTGACTTGAGGAAACGACAAAGGTCGCCAAAGTACAACACTCGGGGATGAAACTGAAGTCCCGGTCCAAGTGCGAGCTCAGAGTCTCTCAAACACGTTCGTACCTTTGGTGTGTCAACACATTCTTCTTCCATAAAGGCTGCTTCTGCCTGACAGCTGGACGCTGGGAATGGAAAGGCCTCCACGTTGGATGCGGGAGGGAGGAGGGCAGACCGCATCAGCCGCACGTTTGGGGAGTGCACGGTCACCGGGAGCCCCACAGTTTGGGCCTGAAAATATGGCAAGAGCAGTTTGGGAACATTAATACTTTCCAGACAAATATACAAGATTCTTGGAATAAGATAACTCTTCCTGGTACAACGAAAGAATAAGTAGTTGGAACCCCAGAAAAAATTTGATGAAACGTGTACGTGGTACAGGTACTGATTTGAAGCAGTCTCAGGGAATTGTTCTACACATTTCATTCCTGTTCCACAGGGAGGTGCCTATCACACAGATGACAAGGAAGCTGGTCTCTGTACAGAAGCTAAGAATGCTCTGTTTCTTAACTCAGCAAACATAGGCGGTCTATGTCCTCAATGCATCACTATGCAAAAATTATAAAGAGAGAAGCCCCTGTGTCTAGGAGCTCAAAACCGAACCAGGGGTAGGTACACACCCACACACCTGCACACCCGCACACCCACACACGCTGGTGGGGTGAGATGGTTATGTATTTCCTGACAAGGGTATGCGTGCGGAGGAAGAAAAGAGAAGTGGCAGCTACTTGGTGGTGACAGGAGTGTCCTCCTTCCAAGGAGATGCGCGGCCTGAACACAGCCTGTTGGCCCAGTGGAAGGAGAGATGCTTCTTGCCGAGCAGCTTATCTTCCGAAAGTCAACCTACTATAGAAAGCTCTGGACGGCTTTAAGCCCATTTTCATGTCTCCTCTGTTAAGAACTCCAAGTAAACAAGCATGATGAACTCTTCTTTCAGAACGTCATACAACAGAGAATCTTGCTTCTTCTTTTATTTATTTATTTACTTTATTTTAGAGAGAGAGAGACACACACACATAATCTTAGGCAAATTCCACACTCAGCACGGAGCCCGACACGGGGCTTTCTATCCCATGACCCTGAGGTGAAATCAACAGTTGGACTCTGAACCGACTGAGCCCCCAGAGAACCCAGGCGCCCCCAGAGAATCTTTCTTTATGATAATTGGCACGAATTGATTTTAAAGATGAAACTACTGGATAATCCTACCCTCCCATCTCTTTAAAATTGGCAGAATAATTTATTTGAAGACTTTTGAATGTAACAGACACTGCCAAACGGTTAAGGAAACAATCATCACATTAGTGTCCAAAAGGCAGAGGAACAACCCTTTTCTCTGCTACACACTTGAAGGGACTTAGGGTGATGAGTTTTAACTTCAAACAAATAAAAAGGAACAACATGGTGTAATTTTAGCTTCTCTCTTCCAGAGGCCTGGGTTTGATTCCTTGCTCCATTCCTCACTAACTGTGTGAACATTATCAGGTTACCTAACCTCTCTGAATCCTATTTCCTTCACCTGTATAAGAGGGCACAATTGCTATTTCACAGTGACATCAGGAGTGTAAAAGGTAACATGTAAGGTCTTTCAGTCAGTAATGTCAATTCTGCCTTTCTCCTTTGAAAGTTTTTTTTTTTTTTTCCTTTTTAAATGCTTATTTATTCTTGAGAGAGAGAGAGAGAGAAAGCACAGGCAGGGGAGGGGCAGAGAGGAGGGAGACACAGTATCTGTAGCAGGCTCCAGGCTCTGAGCTGATAGTTCATAAATGATAGCTCAGAGCCTGCCATGGGGCTCAAACCCACGAACTGTGAGATCATGACCCGAGCCAAAGTCAGACTCTTAACCGAATGAGCCACCCAGGCGCCCCTCCTTCCTTCTAAATTTGTAAAATGGTTACAAGAATCTAATACAACAATTAGCCTGCAAATAAATACCGTTTTGTTCTCAAATATTATTTAATGTTTCTCCGTTAAAATTTTAGGTTGATGGTTTTTGACGAAATACACCTTATATTTAATATACTTTGAACATATTTAGAATATGCTTTACATTTGGTTCGTTCCAACATTAACATCATTAGATATGCTGCAAGAGACAAAGAATAAAATAGCAACAATAGCAGGGACGCCTGGGTGGCTCAGTCAGTTAAGTGTCCGACTTCAGCTCAGGTCATGATCTCACAGCTTGTGGGTTCAATCCCCACGTCGGGCTCTGTGCTGACAGCTCAGAGCCTGGAGCTTGTTTTGGATTCTGTGTCTCCCTCTGTCTCTGCCTCTCTCTCACTTGCACCTTGTCTCTATCCCAAAAAATAAACATTAAAAAAAAATAGCAATAGCAATAGCAAAGTGTTGGTAAAAAGAGAAAAAAAAAAAACCCAAAAAACAAACAAAAAACATTGTAAACTGTCCTGAGCATGGTAAAGAGAACAGCTTTTCTAATGTCATCAGTCCTCATGCTTATATCCCAGGCCACTCTTGAGGCTAAACAAGTTTTTTTCCCTTTCAAAGATTAGTCATTTTAAATCATTTTTTTTTTCGGCCCCATGTCACAATATAAAATGTATACTTCCTAATAAAAATATTTCATGCACTCTTCTTACTCTACTCATCATTTTTTCGATCGAAGGCTAAAGCTGAACGTTAATTTCTATTTCCCAAATTTCTTAGGTTGCTCCTCGCGTATGAAAGTAGTCTAAGCTATTAGGGCAAAGCATTACCTAAATGATATGGTGCTGGAAATGGGTACTAACACGATAACCAGGATGTGCTGTTCCTTCTCAGTCACCGCCTCTTAGGAGCTGTGACTTTTTAAATGGCAGGATCATGCTGCGCCAGACCAAGTGTAACACATTTTCCTGGACAACTTTCACGTCCAACCTGGATTACAGCAGCCTACTGTGGACTTGGTGTGGACGGACAAAAAACACATTTTTGTGTGACTACCAATCACAGGAAATAGGATGGTAGGTTTTAGCGGCCTACTTTTTAGGATTCTTGCAATCATTGAGGGGATTAAATAGATCTTTCTGGAACAAGGTAGGGTGTAACTATTCAAATGGCATGCTCGGCACTGTAGACTAAAGAATGTGTCATTATAATAAATAGATGGATGACTAATGTCCCAGGGAGGCAGACGTTACCAGTTTCTCCAAGAGTGGCAACAGACAATGATCATGTCCAACTAACTGTAATGACTTTTTAGACCTTATGTTTATGGTCTTGATTCTCATGATTTTGTGCTCTTTTAGGACCATTAAAATGAAAATCATGTTTTCTCCTATGGGAAAATCTTTACTGCTCCAAGAGGAATGTGCCAGTTATGGACAGACTGTGTGTCCTGTCCACACTCCCACACCTCCAGTTCCCCCCTCCCCCTCCCCAATCCATATGTTAAAGCCCTAACCCCCAACACAACTGCATTTGGACAGAGAGCCTTTCAGGGGGTAATTAAAGTTACATGAGGTCCTAAGGGTGGGCTCTGAATCCGAAAGGACTCCTGTCCCTCTAAGATGAGGAGGAGACACCAGGGATCTCTCTCTCTCTGCATATGCAGAACATAAGCTGTGTGAGGGAGGGCACACAGAGAAAGCGGCTGAGAGTTCTCATCAGAAATCAACCCTGATGGCACCTTGACCTTGGACTTGTGGCCTCCAGCACTGTGAGAAAATACATTTTTACTGTTTAAGCCCCTCAGCCTATGGTACTTTGTTACGGTGGCCCTGGCCAACTACAGGATGCCTTTCCATCCAGTTGTGGAGGGCAGCCTCTACTCAGTAAGCAGAGGAGTACTAGGATGAGTGTTTCATTCTCGTCTACTTACAGTTGATGGAAACCTGGAGCAAAGGACTAGTAGTTAGGACTCGTGAGAGAAAGGCAGGACACGTATTGTCTCCAAATTGTTGCCTGTCATCAACTAGATGTTAACATCTCTTGCAGAGTATAAGGCAAATATAAGTACTCTAAATCATTATAACATAGGAATCTCACTGTTTCCCAAGTAGTAATAATGGGTACTTTATCCCTATACCATTAATTCTTTACGGGCAGAGACTGTTTCCTGGTACAGAAGAAGTACTCTATCTGCTGAACTGAGCTGCAGGTAGAAGTTAACTAATTGTACCTTTGTAGCAAACTTATGAAGTAGGTGCTGCTATTTCCAGTTTATATTTCAGGGCACTGCAGGATATGGAACCCAAGGTCTGTGTGATTCCAGGGCTCGTGCAATCTCTGCATGGGATCATGTTGTTTCCTTAATTTCTTATCGTTTCACCAACTACAACGGATTTCTCACTTCTTTATTTTAAAAAGAATTTTTTTTTAATGTTAAATTTTGAGAGAGAGAGAGACAAGAGTGGGGGAGGAACAGAGAGAGAGGGAGACACAGAATCTGAAGCAGGCTCCAGCTGTCAGCACAGAGCCCAAAGTGGGGCTCGAACTCATGAGCTTTGAGATCATGACCTGAGCTCAAGTTGGATGCTTAATCACCTGAGCCACCCAGGTGCCCTGATTTGCCACTTCTTTAAAACAATACAACAAAGAATTAAAGGGAGAAGCCTCTACTAAAACTTTGAGCCCAGGGAAATCTATTTTTTTTTTTTTTAACAAGTTCAACTAACCATGAGAATGTGAAATCTCCTAGGGAAGGGAGCATCTTCTTGAGCCCAGTGCCTGCTGCTTAGCATCCAGAAGGCACTCTGGACAAGCCTACTGAATGAACACTGAAGACTTCTACTTCAATTAGATACATTTTTAAGTCTCAGTAAGTAGCTTTCTATGACAATTTGGGTCAGTGCTTAAAATGAAAGTAACTCATGTGGTGCTTGGTAATAAAAAAATTATCTAACATAAGAAGCTACGTTATAGATCGAACTCTCAGCCAAATCAGACATAACTTGAGCTCTCCCAGGGAATCTTCTTTAAGCTTCAGTAAGAAAGGTGATCATGTGCAGTAATACGCACATGCTCAGGGTCAATCATTTACATAACCCCATCCCCTGGCCTGTGTACTGTGAGCAAGAATGAAGAGACCTGGGAGGGAAAGCCTGCCACAGCTTTGGGGGGGGGGGAGGGCTTTCCTGCTTCCTACCCTGCTCCCTGTCAGCATTTCCCAGAGGGGAGGGGTTACCACTACACCTCACTGTTACTCCCCCAGCTTAGGAATTTTCCTTGTATCCCCCTCCTGTCTTGAAAGCAATACCATTCAACTCTGGAACTTTGAAGGATTCCAAGCGCTCAGGGAGAATCTGACCCAATATTTGGACCTCTGTCCATACGTGACATTAGTATCAATATTCACTAAAGTATGTATAACAGTGTATATACCATTTGCCTACTAAGATCAAGATGATCTTAGTTTTGTTAGGTCCTCCCGCCTCACATGTTCTGTAGAAGCCAATGCAAAATTGTACTAAATTCCGCAAACTTTGTTACACTGGCAAACAAGAAATATATGGCCAGAACTTCTGCTCCTACTTGTCCTCTGAACAAAGCAGGCACTCACAGAAGCCAACGGGAATCCTGGTAGATCATCTGAATGAACCATTCCTCTCCTCAGCCTCTATGTGGCTGATTTCCCAGCTCCCTTTAGCCTCGGCCTCTACCCTGGGATCCAGATCTTCTTCCTCTCAAGCAATGGAGTCCGGAGTCCGTGCCACCCCTGACTCTCCCAGCCTCGGGCTTAAGAGAGGGATCATTTCCAAGTCACGGCTGTTCCTTCCTCCCTAACAGTTATTACTTTATAAAATAAACATTTACGGAACACGCTCTAAGTGTTGCACAATTATCAACTAATTTAGACATCAGAACATTCTATGGTTACTCCGTTTTATAGATTTGGAAACTCAGGCACAGAAAGACCTTGAGTAACCTTCTGAAGGTCAGGTAGCAGGAGGTGGCCCAGTCTGGGCTTGCTCCATAACGACTGCTTTAACCACCGTGTTACGGTGCCTCTGCAAACCACAGCCGAGGGCGTCCAGTGCCCCCACCGGCAGGTCTTAGGTCAACCTGCGGTATTTACTACTCGTCTCCCAACTGCTCTCTCCAAAGTTCTTCTCTTCCCTCTCCAATCTTTCCTTCCCAATGATGTCACCGATTAATAGATTAAAGCCGGGATATGATTTTATCACTTTCCTGCTGAAGTCTCCCACCGTTCCTCCTAATTTCCTGAACTGTAAGTAAACTCTTTACCTTTGCACTGGAAGCCCTTCACAGCACAGCTCCAACTTTTTCATTTCCCTGGTATGCTTCGGTTCCGGTGGGCTACTCGGAGCCTACCCTGCCCTTGCACACTTGAGTACTTGTGCTCGAGCTGCTTCTGCGGCTTCCATACCAGGCCTCCCACTATCACTACCGCCCCTGCCCCCACCTCCACATCCCCGAGGATCACAGATCCGTCAAAATGCTGTCTCTCCCATGAAGCCTTTCCATTCAGAAGTGTCACTTTCTCCTCTGCCCTTAGTTCTCGTCCTGCATTTATCTCTGTTTCGAATGACGGTTATTTATGATGTTGTCTTACTTTGCTTTTATACTCTAAGGTCTCTGAGGCCATGCCTGGGTTTCGTACATCCTATCCCCTATCGTACCTAATAACAGGAGCCTGCACGCAGTGAATCTGCAATAAAGATCTGTCACATGGAATCAACTATATAGGCCCATTACATTAATTCTCACAATAAGTCAGTGATTAAAAAAATGAGAAGTCTTTTAAAACAACTGAAATAAAATTAATCCTTAGAAATAGGAAGATGTTAGGGGCGCCTGGGTGGCGCAGTCGGTTAAGAGTCCGACTTCAGCCAGGTCACGATCTCGCGGTCCGGGAGTTCGAGCCCCGCGTCAGGCTCTGGGCTGATGGCTAGGAGCCTGGAGCCTGTTTCCGATTCTGTGTCTCCCTCTCTCTCTGCCCCTCCCCCGTTCATGCTCTGTCTCTCTCTGTCCCAAAAATAAATAAACGTGGAAAAAAAAATAAAAAAAAAAAAAGAAATAGGAAGATGTTAAAACATTTGAGAGTCTAATAATGACAGGCAGAAACTTTACAGAAAAACAGGGGAGAGGATAAATCCTAACCCTTTGTTGTACTACAAGATGAAAAATGTGTCAAATATATGAATAGGCACCTGAGAGATGAGACCACTGGCTAATATGGTGTTACCTTGGCAACTGTTTGTTCAGCCACGGTACTGGGCCGACGCTGGCGGGCATCCAGTCTCTGCTCCACAGGAAAGCTGCTCCTGTGTGATTTCAGACGCTCCACCAACAAGTAATAAATGGCAGCAAAGTGGTTATAGCTCTTGTTCTGTAAAGACTGAAAGAGAAAGCAAGTGCTGAAGTCAAAGAAGCATGAAAACCAATCCAATGATCTACATCTTTCTGAAAAAGGAGGGAAGAAACCATGTGTTCTTAAACACAATGAACAGTGTGTCTCAAAATAAAAGCTGTTCCAGAATTTAAAATGAGGGGTGCCTGGGTGGCTCAGTTGGTTAAGCGTCCGACTTTGGCTCAGGTCATGATCTCGCAGTTTGTGGGTTCCAGCCCCATGTTGGGATCTGTGCTGATAGCTCAGAGCCTGGAGCCTGCTTCGGATTCTGTGTCTCCCTCTCTCTCTGCCCCTCCCCTGCTCATACTCTCTTTCTCTTTCTCTCTCAGAAATAAATAAAAATTAAAAAAAAATTAAAATGAAAGAGAGTTTCTCATATTGATTACATAAAGGGTGATACTTTTAAGTGACTCGCCCTTCTACATTCACAGGCTCCATTTATTTCTCTGCATTCAGAAAAAAATACCACCACTTTCTCACGTAGGAAGTCTGCAATGGGGTTGTGCGGTTCCGTCTCCTAGCTGTAACTATGGTGTAAAGTCAGTTAGCAACCTGAGCTCAGAGGCTCTAATTCCTTAACTTCAACACAAGTCCAAACTATTGCAAACTCTGAAGCGAATGATTAAAGTCTTTGGGGAAATTCCTGGTGATTATTTTGGGCTGGAGAGTAACATTTGGATGGGAGATTGAGAGACACTGTGTCTCAGTTGTTGGGTAATTTTTTCCCCTTGTTTTTGCAGTTCCACCCTCTTGAAAGCTTGAAAATAAAGTTGCTTCCCAATTTTTCACACCCCTCGCCAGCCAGCTTCCCCAGGACACTAACGGATGGAGGAACAACAGCTCCCCTGCTTCTCACCCCGCCCGACAGCCAGAGCGAGCGCTGTGCAGGGCACCTCAGACGCAGAGCACCCCTGACAAAAATCACAGGCCTGTGGGACTGCACTTATAGCTGCCATTCGAAATCTACCTCATGGACAAGGACACAAACACATCGCTGAGCACATGATGAGCCAGGCAGGAAAGCCAGTCTGGTTTTGCTTAATGGCAGCACGGTTTGGAGCACTTGATATTCGTAAGAAGCATTTTGTGTTCTTTCTTGCTGTGCTTCCTCCATAAAAGCACTGTTTTTTCCTGTCGTGCAGGTAATAAAAATGTATTTCCCTATGGATACGCTACCTACTAAAGGGCAGAAATCAAAGGGATGAGGAACTTCCAAGATTCACGACTCTCTCGGTTCTATGACCCAAAGAACTTCCAATTCTGGAATCCACCTGTTTTTGCCTTCTCAGTTTCTCCAGTTCACAACCTAAATCCTGAACCTGATGCCTACTCTTGTGGTTTCCTGTTCAGCCCTCAGCCTTGTTCCCTATCTGTATGTATATTTATTCTCCATATAAAGTAGCTTATGACTTGGATAAAACTCTACCCTTCATCTTACAAGAAATTTTCTACTTTGTTAAGTTCCCATCTTTGTCTTTTTTCAAACCTACATAAACTACCTCTTGATTTTTTGTCAGATGGGGCAAAGGGAAGAATTTATATATTGAATAAAGAAGCAAACATGAAACAGCCTGATTATAATCCTCAGGGAAAGCTGGACACGCCGAGGTGATGGGAATGGTCATGCTCAAACACCAGGATGGTGGGTGTGGGCACAAGCTTTCACGTTACTGAGCACAGAAGAATCCTAAAATATCTTCAGTCAAATCTCTCATCACTTTACCTCAATGGTTTTCTGCTGATCTATTCCAAGGCTGTGCATCAATCGTAGAACCTGCTCATTAAATTCCCCAATGGATGGCTCATTTTCTTGCCCTTGTGGATAGAGAACAGGTCTCTGAACAGGAACTTCTACAAGCATCCATTTATGCTCCTTGATTTGAGCTATGGTTAGCCGTTTGGACGGGTCTAGGACCAACATCCTTCGAATAAGGTGCTCACAATCTATGGAAACACAATGTTACAAAAGTCACGTAAATCATCTTGTACTTCAGGGTATTGGCTTCAGTCATGTGACTTTGTACAACAGCATTAATCTCTGTATCCTCCACAGTGCCCACTGGAAAGCAGAAGTTCAAATGAATACATGAAAGCCAGTTGTATTTGTCAGGTTCATGTGGTGAGTGTTGACACAAAAGTAACCATCACGTGAATGAATACTTAAGAAAAACAGGAGGGTGTAGGGCTGTCCGATTCTGTGCTAAACGAACCCTTCCATCGTATTTCTCAACTGAAAAGACCTAGAGATGGACTTAGATTCTGCTGAGGACAAAAACAAGCTTCTTCCTAGAACGAGCACATAAATGGATCCTGAGCCCCTTCTGAGGCTGATACATTAAGGGTAAGTGAGTGAGGCGAGAGCTCTCTGGCGGACTGTTGATCTCCTCTCCCCGTCGGTGTAGCTGAGAGAAACGCACGTGAAGCGTTATTTACCTGTGATTACATTTCAGAAAGTGCACTGCTGTGACTCAGGCAGCAGCTAACTCTCAGAGCCGACACCATGCTCTCTACCAGCCCACGTGACCGGCCTTATACCCTTCACTAGGCGCCAGACACCCCGCAAGGTGCTTTACAGAGATTAATTCAATTAATCTTCACAAGGCTCTTACAAGGAGCCACTGTTATTTCCATTTTAAGGACCGAGGAAGCACAGACAGGTGACATCACTTGTTGATGTCAGACCGCCAGTACGTGGTGGACTCGGGATTAAAACCAGGCAGTCTGGCTCCAAGGTCTGTGCTCTTAAGTATCGGAGCTTCGCTTCTACCATCACTAGGAGTGACCGAGTTCAGGATGGTCACCCAAAGCTATGGAGTAAATGGAACTGCGGCAACAACCCAGTCGGCTGCATGCAACCTGCCAGCCCAAGACGGGGAGGGGTCAGGGCACCTCCTCTCAATTCGAGAGCTTTGCCAGTTTTTAATTCAATTAAAAAACTCAATTTTTCAACTTTTCACCGAAAGATACGGGAAAATGTACTTCATACTCAGAGTGAAATAGTTGTGACTCTGTCTACAAAGTACTTCTCTGAGTCTAAAATAAACCTGGGACATTTATAGACCCAGAGCACATGCGAAGACGTGCTGTTCTTAACCTGGAAAACTTTCCGTTTTCAGTCACAAGTAGGAAGGCTGGAGCCTCGCTCACCTACATGGAGGGGGCAGCTTATTTCTATGGCTTCTGAAGTGACTCAGTCACTTTGTATGGCACCAAACTCTTAGAACAAGGGAAGCCTTTCCCAGGCATTTCACTCAGAGCACAAAGTTTGGAGAGCACACTTCTAAGAGGAACAAGTTTGTTACCTTCAGACATGAAATAGGGAATCCGGAATCTTCCTTCTAAAACTCTCTGCCTCAAAATTGGAAGAGTTGGTCCATCAAAAGGCAGAGCTCCACAGACAAGGACGTAAAGAACCACTCCCATGCTCTAGGAAAGAAGACAGCGCAGTCACTTTTCCTCTGAGAACTTTAAACACTCTTTGTTTTCCTCAACATCCCCGGGGCCCTTAAGATCATTTGGGCTGAAAAATTCCTGTTTGGATTTACTACTGTCTCAGAACTTGAAAAGAAGGAAAAAAAGGAAAAACCGAAAACTCAGACTACTGCAATAAAATATCCTAAAACAAATACTCAAAGATCTGAATTTAATTTCTTTTGATTACTACTTAAAATTATTGCTGATATTAAAGTAATAACATCTGCCCCTAGAAATTCTTTCCTAGAATCAAATTCAAAATGCTCGAATTACAGTCCAGTGGGTGGGAAAAGTATGAACTACGGCCTATGTGTTAGGTACCAAGAGCTTCGGCGATGGGCCTAAGTACCAAGGGTCATTGTCATAGATGCACTGAACACGGCAAAGCAAACAAGTACCCAGATATCCAGCTGTGGTCCTTCATACTGCTGCCCTTCAAAGACTTCAGGGGCCGCATAAGGAGGGCTGCCACACCATGTTGCCAGCAGTTCACCACTTTTAAAGAAATTTCCAAAACCGAAATCTATTGGGATGGAAATAAATGTTACTTTCATCTGTGTTCTCAAACTATACTGAGTTTCTTGTAACAAATTTTACAATATGCTGTATCAACGATAGTACTACTATTCGCTCTGTGAGGAACAGCACTGATCTTGTGATGAGTCCTCAGCACGGAGCACAGTGACCAGCAAATATCAAGTATTCAATGAATATTTGTGGAATGAACAAATGTATAAATCTATCAAGTTTTTTTCTCCAAGACAATGAGTGAGAGGCTGGAAAAAGACTTTAGGTCATGTATTTTTAAGGCCGAAAGAAAATCCATTGGTGTGGACAACCAACTTGAATTAGAAAATCTTAGAATTTCAATTACTCCATGATTAAGAACTCTTTATCTCCTTTTTTTTTTTTTAAGTTAAAGTTTTTTTCAGTAAGTTCTATGCTCAGCATGGGGCTTGAACTCATGACCCCGAGATCAAGAGTCACATGCTCAACCTCGAGCCAGCCAGACGCCCCATGAGCTCTTTATCTTTTATAGTCTTTAAGGAAAGAAACAAATGAGTAAAAATTTAAGATCTTTACCTAAACACAACGGCTCCTCCGTTACCCAAGGTAGCAAGATCTGGAACCTCTTAAGGCAACTGAGTCCCGTGTTTCTCAGGTCACAATTCTTTAAGAGTTGGCCCATACATTCTGATTTAAGCAGATGTGCATCTGAATAGCTCATTATCATGTGATGGCTCTCTGGCCCAGCCAGCCACAAGACACCTATCACTTACTCATTTACAGAATGAGCGGCATTATACCTCAAAACAGTGAATGGCCTTCCCTTAAATAACTTTAGTCATACTGAATCTATAGCTTTGTTACACAGCAGGCACTCTGGCAACACTACTCAGATGCCTTCAATATGCACGAAAAGACCAATTTCAGTGAGTTTCGGTATAAATGCAAGCTTGTGCCCTTTTGCTAAGCCTTCACGTATCTTGTGTTCTTACTGCGGAAACAAATTCCTGTTATTTTGTAAGTTACAGGAATACTGTCTTATGTTGTAAGACTCCTGACCAGAGAACACTGCCTGAGTGACAGAAACTGGCTCTACTCCTGGCTGGTGTAGGGTGCTGCAGGGATAGTGAGCTTTAAAAGGTGTCCCCATGACGCCTGGGTGGCACAGTCGGTTAAGCGTCCGACTTCAGCCAGGTCATGATCTCGCGGTCCGGCAGTTGGAGCCCCGCGTCGGGCTCTGGGCTGATGGCTCAGAGCCTGGAGCCTGTTTCCGATTCTGTGTCTCCCTCTCTCTCTGCCCCTCCCCCGTTCATGCTCTGTCTCTCTCTGTCCCAAAAATAAATAAACGTTGAAAAAAAAATTTTTTTTAAAAGGTGTCCCCATGAGTACTGGATCAAATCTCCAGTTCCAGACTCACTGGCTGTGTGACTCTGTATCAATCTCTGTGAGCCTTGGTTTCCCCATCTGCAAAGTTGAAATAATAAACATCTGTAGTTGGCAGGTTTTTGTGAGGATCCGGTGACTTAACATCAACTCGCACTGTTCACACTTGGAGACCACGGCATATGTGAGTAACTGCAGGCGAAGTGTTCTTTTGGCTCACTGACATACAAACTCGTGGCAAGCAGTAGTGACAGTCAACAACAGTCACAACCCCCAACACCACAGCTTCACAGCAGAGCACAATCTCTCCAGTTAAGGAGAATGAGAGCAGATTTCCGGTTTTCCTGCTTTTCTAGCTTCAAGCCCCTTTGGTAGATGACTCAACTTCCCTGAACTTAAATTTCTTCATCTATAAATGTAGTGATAATCTACCTACCCAGACAGGATGCTGTGAGGATTAAATGAGATGAAACACGTAAAGGGCCTAGAGCATGGGAGATGTCAAAGGTCAGCTCCCTTCTCTTTTCGTGAAGCCATCATTACGAACTACCGCCTTTCAGAAACAAAGGTTCTGAGAAGATATACAGGAAGGACAGGGCAGTGGAGAGGACTCTGAGGGTTCCAAAGACAAGTGAGGGTGCACGTGGGGAAGAGCCTCAGGCACCATCCAGACCTGGTGGAACACTGGTATCCAAGAGTACAAACCAGGCAGGGCGAACCTCTCCCTTCATCATGGGACCACAGTTCAGTCCTACACTCTGCTTTCCCAAAGGACCGTCAGAGAGGTCTTACCTTCTCAACTCCACCTCTATGACTAACTACTCATACCACATCATAACCCGTATGTCCTTATTGATGTAGGTTTCTAAGTTTCCAGAAAAGCTATACTCTCAAATGAGTCAAGGACTAGAAATTCCAGTAACATTTAAAGAGGAAAACGTTAACTTCACTCACGTATTAAAGCCCAAGAAGCTCCAGGATGTGTGTCTGGAGATCCTGAAATAGGTCCAATAACTGTTGTACTTTAAACTTTAATCACAGGAGGAATTTTAGGCTCATGTGAGTTGAGGATACCCTTTGAATAGCATTGTGAAGTTTTAACATCTCGAAGAGTCACTATAGAACTTCAATCTGATGTTCCCTGGGCCCTGGTGGATTGTGTCCTCTCAGAGGAGTGACGGGGCCTGGTGGCCTGGCCTCCTTACTGCCTAGGCTCTCTCACTGGTACATTTCATAGGCAAGGCGAGAGCCAGAGCTGGGAAAGCATCACTGTGCCTATGGCAGCCCAGGCTCAACCACAGCTTTACACATTCAGGACAAAGAAAGTGTCTGTTAACTTATAAGGAGAGTTGCACTAAAGAGATGTTTACTTCAATTTCCTGTAGGAAAATAGAATGAGGAAAATAGAAACTTGAGCCTGGGGCAACATTAAAAGCAATGCTTAAAGACAATCAGGTTCACTAAAGCTATTATCGTAGCACATATGCAGATATCTTCTATAACCTTGTCAAAACACTTAAACATGGTTTCTGCAATCATCTGAGGTATGGGTTGAGAAAGACTATGGAATCAGGAAGATTCAAATCAAATCCTGGGTTGTCCACTGAGTTGTGTGACGTTGGGCAAATTACTTAACCCAAGAGTCAGACGCTTAACTGACTGGGCCATCAAGGCGCTGCAGAAAATGGTTTCTTCTTCTTTTTTCTTTTTTAACATTTTTATTTATTTTTGAGAGACAGAAACAGAGCATGAGGAGGTGACGGGCAGAGAGAGAGAGGGAGACACTGAATCCGAAGGAGGCTCTAGGCTCTGAGCTATCAGCACAGAGTCCAATGTGAGGCTTGAACCCATGAACCGTGAGATCATGACCTGAGCCAAAGTCGGACGCTCAACCGACTGAGCCACCCAGGCACCCTGAAGATGGTTTCCTCTTAATAATCTTATGAGACATCCGTATTTTAGGAGAAAGTGAGGGTAGAAAGTCAACTACCTTGCGTTTACGTTGAAAAACTGTAATAGAAACGAAGTCTGACTACAGAGCCCTTGCTGTTAACCACCACCTTTATGTCCCTCCCTGGCACTGTGATATGTAGCTATTTTTGAGTAGGGTAATAATTGTCAGGTTTAAGAAGTGGCAATAGAAAGGCACTTAAAAATAAAAGTCTTTTTACTTCTTCACAGGAACCTGACTAATTTGCTTCATTCAGTCTGCAGCTTTCTGCCTAAATGCATCTAAGTGCAACAAGGGGTGAGTGAGAACCATCGATGAGATACGAAAATGGCACGGCTGTGCAGGATTTGCTTATTGCCTTTTATTCAAATGGAATGGGTCAGTGTTTCATCACAGTAACCAAATTCATTCCTTCATTCAACATTTGAGTGCCTATATGTCAACTGCTGTGCAAACACTGAAGAGAGACTCCTGACAACAGAGAATAATAAAAGATCCCACATTATCGTCAGACTTTTGGAAACCATTGTGAAAACAGTAACTTGGGCATTCTTCTCTTTATGCTACCTCCAGATCCGGGGTGGCTCTGGCTGGAATGGAAACACCTGTCTAGTTTTGTGTACTCTCTACCTCTGATCTGCAGGTTAGTACCAACAATGATGGCTGCTATGTCCTTCAGTTGTTTTTTTTTTAATTAAAAAAATTTTTTTTAAATGTTTATTTATTTTTGAGAGAGACAGAGACAGAATGTGAGTGGGTTGGGGCAGAGAGAGAGGGAGGCACAGAATCCGAAGCAGGCTCCAGGCTCTGAGTTGTCAATGCAGAGCCTGACACGGGGCTTGAACTCACAAGCTGTGAGATCATGACCTGAGCCGAAGTCGGACGCTCAACCAACTGAGCCACCCAGGGGTCCCTCCTTCAGACATTCTGACTCCTGTTTCTCCACCACAGAACTTAGGCCGTGGAATGCTGGATTCACATTGATATTATTTAACTTTCAATTCTAATTTTAGATTTTCAGAAAAGATGCAACAATACAGTACAGGTCACATATTTTATAGACTGTCCCTCAGTCTGGTTTGCCTGGGGTTTTCTCATGACTGGGTTCGGATTATGGATTTTGGGGCAGAACTTCAAGAGGTAGAGTGCTCTTCTCAGTGCATCGGATCAGGGGATGCATGGTAGCACGTCTAATTAGTGGTGGGATTATTAACCTTGATCTCTTAGGGTGCTTTCTGTTGGGTTTCCCTGTTATAAAGTTACTATTTGCTCCACTATAATTAATAAACTGAGCTTAACTGAGCCACGCAGGTGCCCCTCCTGGTAGATCTTCACTGCAGCAATGACTACTGTAATGTTCTAATGGTGAGTTTTCATTTGCCTCATTTCTTCTACACTTACTAATTACAATTCTTCTTTAAGGAGGAGTTGTCCCTTCTTCCCCTTTTATTTATTCATTAAATCATTTATTATTTATAGTATCATTGTATTTATCATGAACATTTATTTTTTGTATGTGTGTTATAATACTCTTGTTATTTATTTTGATGCTCAAATAGTTCTCGCTTTGGCCATGAGAAATTAATTCAGGTTGGTTTCTATATCCTTTCAACACGTCCCCATCTTTTTAAAATGTCATTTTATTTCAAGTATTTCCTTATCTCTGGCACCAAAGGATGTTTCAGGCTTCTTTTGTATTTTCCCTGCCTCCACTCTGGAATCAACCACTTTTCTAAGGAGCTCTGGTTACTTTGATAGAGGAATGGTATCTAGAAAGCAAGACGTGGGTGCCTGGGTAGCTCAGTCGGATGAGCCTATGACTCTTCATATTGGCTCAGGTCACGATCTCACTGTTCGGTTTGTGGGTTCGAGCCCCACATCAGCTTCTGCACTGACAGTGCGGAGCCTGCTTGGAGTTCTCTCTCCGTCCCTTCCCTGCTTGGACACCCTCTCTCTCGCTCTTAAAATCAATCAATAAAACTTAAAAAAAATAATAAACCAAGACTAGGACCTACATGTACTCACTGTAGCTGGGATGTCACTTGCTTCTAGTCCGTGTCAGCACAGAGAGTTAGGAAGTGTATGTATGAATGCTAAAAGCCATGAATACCCCTCATATCTATTCTTGTTCCTTTCTATATGTATATGTATTTAAAAAAAAAAAAAAACCCAACAACTCACGAATTGACACCAATACTTCTCACTGCAATCCATGGTTCAGTCTAGTGTTATTTTGATAATACTTTTATTCATACATGATTGACCGACTCTTAGAAAATTTTGAAGATATAAAAACTTTCTTTCCTCTGCAGCAATCTGTCTTGTGTAGGGAGTAACTGAACACTCCCTCATGACACACCTTGAATTTGTCAGATCAATCATGATTTTCAACATTTCTTGAACATAGTAGGAAAAAAAAAAAACCCCATCTTTCTCAAAGAATCTCTTAGCTTCTTAATTTTAAGAAAGTTCAGTACGAAATCATTAGAAGTTTTAGAAACAAATGACAACTAGTCCTTCAACACGGTCTAGGAGTTATCATCAAATCCAAAAAACATTTATGTCAAACGTACACTGGATTAGGCATTACACACTTGGTATTTTTGTAACATGTTATTTCATTTAATTGTGATGACAGTTCTATGAAATGTGACTGTCCTTGCCTTACCAACAAGGAAATTGAAGCTCCAAGTGGTTAGGAGACTTGCCCAAGTACCTGTCGCTATGACTGGCTTAGCCAGTATTCAAATACAGGTTTTTTTAAACTGCAAGCCAGGTGTTCTTTTAAACTAAATCACAGATGTTCCAAGAATTTTGCTAGTCAGGGAAGTTTAATCCAACACACAATGGGAGGTAAGGCTGTGAGAAGTCCTTTATATTAGTAGAGATGAGAGATTTCCTAAATGATCCCTCTGCCAACAGAATTGACAACTGAGGGCTTTCTCTTCTCTATAATATTACCTGATATGTCAACAGCATCCTTAATGAGGAAATGGAAATAATTAAGATGTTTACAAAGTAAATGTCAGAAATATATACTTACATTCATTTTAGGAATCCATACTCTTTAAGATTATCTAATGCTTATTTTTGAAAGAGAGAGAGAGAGCGAGCGTGAGAGCGCATAAGCAGGGGAGGGGTAGTGAGAGAAGGGGACAGAGGATCCAAAGCAGGCTCCTCGCTGACAGCAGAGAGCCCAATGTGGGGCTTGAACCCATGAACTGCGAGACCATGACCTGAGCTGAAGTTGGACGCTCAACCGACTGAGCCACCCAGGCACCCCAGGAACCCGTGTTCTTTTTAAGAATGCACAATGTGTTGAAGAGACCTCTTGCCCTTTCATGTGAGATGATATGTGCCCAGATCCCAGATCCATGATCTCCAGGGGTTTTACTCTTAACAATGGTTTTGATATTTCCCAGTATACCCATATTCTCTCACCTGGTTTCTGTGAGGCCTGAAATGTCTACAGAAGAGAGGTTTTGGAGTAGACTGTTTAACCACAGAACAGACGCAATTACTGTTGACGGACTCTCATGGAAATGAACTTGGCCTCAAAAGTGGAGTGCTCTAACAACCTCTTATCTAAGTAACCAGTAACAGACCATGGATATATTTGAAAACTGTACTAGAACTGCTATGAGTGTCTGCTTTATACTTTCAAAGTGATTGACCTGTTATCTTACTGACAACAAATGCCAATTATTATTACTGTCATCACTAAATTAAATAAGTTATCTGTGCCCAAATATCATTATCAGAGGGCCAGTGTTTTAGGAATAACAAGGCCTTGCACAGAATAAATAAGCTGATCCTGATAATTGCCGTCTGACCGGAACCAAGCACAAGAGAATTCTGTTGATTGCTGCCGTGAAACAGATCGAACATCAGCAGGCATACGAGCCACCTGGACAACGTGCTGAGGGGCAGGTGCTGATTTAGCAGGTCTAGGGCTGGGCTTGATATTCTGCATTTCCAACAAGCTCCAAAGTGATGCTCATGCTGCTGGTCCCCAGACCACTCTTCAAGCAGCCAGGAAACAGAATAAAATGAAGGTTGTGAAATAGATATAGAAAATGTGAAACAGTCTGTCACTGTTTATTGTTGCAAAATAATTATAATTATTGAATACTTTCAGGATTTTTATGTAAATGACACAAAGACTAAACAGAAGTCATTAGGTAAATTAATTTTTTTCTGAAAAGGGAAAAAACAAAACATTTAAAACCAGTCTTCAAGCTAAGAAAAAGTAAATGAATTCTAGGAATCAACACAACCAAGGCAATTTTTAATCCCCAGCAGTGTGTTATAATGTCTAATTTATAATTAAAAAAATTCTCCTACAGAGTAGCAGATGGCTTTAGGGTTAATTTTATCCTTGTTTCTAAAATTACCAGTAGAATTCAGATACCCCGTCTCGCTGGAGAGATACACCTCTTTTGTAATTATGACGATAGGAGCAAAGAAGACAATTATGAGAAAATGAAAGCTGACAAATGAAAGGTGGGACGGGGGTAGGGATGAAGCTGACACATTGGGTAAACGGAATACTGACAGGATACTGACATCACCGTGTGCTTTGCTGCCCCCACCCCACCCTGCAAGAAAAGGCCAGCTGCACAGCTTACTTCCAAACATCAGTCACTCCCTTTCCACCTGACCGGAGGGCACCGAGAGAATGATCACCACAGTTGAGATGAAATGTGATCCTGCTGACCAGTGTGAGACATTTGTCCGATGAGAGGGTTCAGTGGGCTAAGAAGCAAAAAGATGGTCTTCCTTAGCCCCAAATGGGGTGGAGAGCACGAAGGGAGAAAAGGAGGGGGAAAACAAAAGAAAACAAAACTCAACAAAACCCTCTGAGCTGTCTTCCACAGTCCCGGCTTAATGTGCTGCTAGTGCTAAGTGGGCTTAAAGGATAAACACGAGGTATCACCGTGTTTGCTGAGGCAAAGCTCTTTTTCACATCCTACCAGTGGCAGAATGATACCAATGGAAGACTTTTCATAAATATTTTACTAATAAAACCTATCTCGGTCTCTCCCACCCTTTTTTGGTTTCAGGACACAAAACTGGAATTATATATACAGAAACCCTGCCTCAAGGTCTTCTAGTAAACAGGAAGATTGTTAGAAGCAATAATGAGAGGTGAAGGGCTACTCGGGGATCACGGTCTATTCAGAAGGGAAGCCTTCCTTAAGGGCTGGAGACAAGTGACTTGTGATGCACAGGTCAGATCCATCAGGCTATTACACATTACTAATTACATTTAAGATCGCTCTCAGAAAAATAATTAATTTGAATGGAGCACAGACAATTTAGAATATAAGTGATAAACTTGTCTTACTCCTCTGTGACTTGTATTAATAAGGCTTTAAGGCCTTGGTGATTAAATAAAAACAAAAAACATGGTAGGGGCGATTATAAGGCTATGAAAATTTTCAGGACTTGTTTTCACATGGAATCAGTTATATACTGAACACAAGTAATAGCTACCTTTTAGTGAGTGTTTACATGGTGCCAGGAACTTTAATTAACAATTTATTTAATACTTAAATGGCATTAACTATGTACCAGGCACTGTTTTAAGTACTTTGCAAATATTAACTGGTAACCAGTATGAGATATGAACTTCTATCATGCCCTCTTCAAAGATAAGGAAACTGAGGACAGAGACGTTAGGTAATGTGTCCAAAGTCACCCATCTAGTAAGTGGCAGAACCATGGTTCAAAGCCAAGTGGTCTGGTCCTAGAGACCATACTCTTACCTGCTACCCCTCGTCTGTAACATTATCACTAATTCTCGCAATATTCCTGAGAAACAGATTAATCTGTTTAATATATACAGCAACACAGCACAGTGAGGTTAAATAATCAGCCCAAGGTCACACAGCCACTAAGTGGCATAGCCCGAATTTGCACCAGTCGTGTCTGATAGCACACTCCACATTCTTTATGTGAAGCCTTGTTTGAACTGTGATATTTTCTGAAAACTTCCTCCAAGTAATTCATACATTTTTATCTTTAAGTATTTATTATAAACACTTCAGATTAGGAAAGGTGAGGAATAAAACAAAATGTCCTTCACCTACTTATTGTCAACTTCGTGCCTGAACAGTCTTTGCCAGAACAGCTACGAGGAAAGAGCACCGCAACTACACAACAAAAGCCAATATTCCTTTGCATTCTGCCTGGTGTTTTGCAAAGGCTGGAGGTCTCATAATCGGGGCAATGAACACACACCGGTATGGATGGACCCACGGCCCATCAGTGGCTGAGGTCTTTACTCATTGGAAGAGCATATATTAGAAACTGATTTCAAAGCCGTGTTTCTGTATTTATTACAATGAAACACTGATACTTCTACGCATTTTATCTCTTATGAACAGAGACAAAAATTATAATTTACACTAGTTTTGATTTGCACTTTCTCAGTTTCAACAAAGAAGATAGCTAAAACAGTTCAATTATTCAACCCATTTAGCAATTAAAGAGATTTTCATAAGAAGGATAAACCAAGTACAATTTGCGGGAATAATTTTGCATTTTTCCATGGAGTCCCATCTTTCCTACATGTGTCGGAATTCTTTAAAATTCAAGAAGAATCCTCAGAGATCACAAGATGATGTTTTTAAAGGAAAGCAGGAGTATAAAAAAGTTATAAAATCTATGGATAAAAATAAACATCCTGGAGAAATTCTTTAAGGCACTGAAACACATCTAAATTTTGATGGCATGTAAAATTCTCCATGATCTGAGTCGGCCTACCTGTCCAGACTCTTTCCCCATCGTGTGTCATCAACACTTTGATTCCACTAGTTCTGTCTACACCTTCCCTACACAGTTCGAATTCCTTGGCCTGCCTGCCTGCCTTTGCACATGCTGATCTACCTGCTTGGAGCTGTCATCCCTACCTTACCCCTTGCTTCTCTCTCCCCCTGTCCCTCCACAAAGGTCTTCTTCTTAATCAAGTCTTAGCTAATAATTTCCCTGGTTCTTCAGGCAGAGTTAGCCTTTCCTCTAGCCTCGGGGCCTGTATAACAATTATCTTCTTGTGTTATATTTAGATAAGCCTTGGTTCTCGGTTAACTCCTTGGGGTGAGAGCAGAGTTAAACTTGCCCTCATTGTCGTCGTTGCATTCTTGAAATACCTGAATTTCCAGGATTCAAGCACAGTAGAGGCTTAATAAAGATTTGCTAAAATTTGGGGTAAATGGTGGTAAGAATGACAGAAAAAAATGTGGACAAGATGACATTTGAGTGTCTAGATGTACCGTGTGTGCATGCAAGCATGCATGTGTCCCCACTTGCGAGGTATAGAATCAATGACACTAAATGCATAAATTCTGAATGATAAAACCCTAAATTCAGCGAGAACCCCTTGAGGAAAAACTGACCAATAATGCTTGGAAACTATAACAAGATATAGGGGAGGAAGCACAGATTCGGAGGTCAAAGAGACCAAGCTGTGAATACCACATAATGAATGACATTAGAAATACTGAGTTTACGTACCTATATTATAGGCTAGAATTAAAGGAGACATATTATAGCCCGGCAAAACTTGGTTACGACCTTAAAGGAGTGCTCTGTATATTTTGTTTGCAAGTTTCTTTGGTGTTCTACTTTGACATTTTCTTTTGAGATGTTAGTGACAGAGCACTCTGTAATTTCTATAGCATATGACTCACACAACTAACCTTTCTCTGCCTAAAAAGACTCCCAGAACTCCTTGGAGGTATTTTTTGTGTGCGTGAAATTTTTCTTTTAGTGATAAAGGAATATGATGGTGAAGCAGGGGTTTCCCCTTTCTTTCTACAGAGTTAAGAACTTCAAAAAACAAGAGCCTTGTTTGAAGAGGACAATTTGAGGGCAGGAGACGCTTTCAAGAAGTAAACAAAACGTTCCCATCAAGTGCATTACAGAAGAATGGCATGGAAGGGCCAAAAGAAGAAGGAGAAAAACAAAAACAAAAACCACAAATGGGAGCTGTGAATGCACATTAAAAAAACGATGGAAACACCAATACTGTGGATTGCATTTTCAAAACAAAAAAGACAAATCAAGACAAATCTTTATATATATACAATGGGAATGTAACAAATTAACTTAAAAAAAAAACAAACACTGTCTTATTCAGGCAATCCCATTACAAAAAAGTCATAGCCTGCAGAATGGAAAATCCATTACCTCCCTGAACCGTACGTAACAATGGCATTTAAAATTAATTATTAAAATTAACATGAAGTAAAAATTAATTATTTGCTTTCCCCCACATGCCCAAGGCAAAAACTGATGGGAAACGACATAGAAACAAACCAGTTATGTGCACAAATCAGAGGCTTTTGACTTCTATTTTATACCACAATGCCACAAACCAAGGCTGCTGTCTTCTCCCTGAGCCTAGGAGTCAAGTATCCAACCTAGGAAGTCAGCCGGTAACTTCCCGGTCAGCTCCTCTCATCCGGATGTGCCTCTGCCCTCTTTAACAATCCTGGAACAAACACTACCTGCAACCTTGCTGAGCTTTTGTTCCAAGCCCCTTATCTTCTTCAAAACCCTAAGTGAAATAAATCTCCCTCCCACACCTACAACCTCTAGCCCAGACCCACATTCTCTTAATTGGACCACTGCCTGGGATTACTTACGAATCTTCCTATCTTCAGTCTTACCCACACCTCCTACCCATCTTCACTCTGCTGCCAGAAAGAGACCTCCTTTCAACACGCAGATCTAATCATAGTACCCCAGTCCCACCTGCACTGCCACCCCAGCCTCCAATTTTCGATAGGTCACGCTCCCTATCGGCAACAGAACAAACTCTGACACCTCTCATGGCATCCAAGACCCTGCATATTCTGCTCTTTGCCTACTGTTCCCCTGTGTCGATCCCCTGGGCCTGCAGATTTCATGTCTCACCAATATGGAGCCACAGTCCCCCACCACACCAATCTCCATCTCTCTCTCCTTTTATCTGTGGTATTTACACAGTCGGCCTGCCTATGTGCAATATCCTACTCCTGTTTATCCTCCTGGCAAGCTTCTAATTCCTCTCTCAAGCCTAAGTTCAAATAGCACCTTCTCTGTGAAGCCTCCCTGACTTCTCAGGTAGACTGCTGTTCCTTCACCTGGATTCCTACTGCATTTTGTACATACATTTCTGGGCAACATATTGTATTTTAATTATTTTTCTCTCTCCACTAGACTTCTAGAAACAGAGGATTTGTATTCCAGTACCTAGCATAGCAAAGTACTTGACCCATAAATATTCACTGAACTTTTGACCAGGTGGATAAAGAAATTTGACTATAAAATAGAAAACTTTTTACAACTGTGAAAAAGGTAGGAGGAAAACTAGTAAGGCAATCTTTACCCTTAGCCTCCATGTTATAAATCAAAACGTTACTGTATTGGAGCAAGGCATTTGACCTCTATCACTGTCTTTTATCTGTCTGTGACCTCTCTGCAGCCACCAGCCTTAAGCAGGAGAGCCGGGCTCGTCACCGGCAACCTGTACTGCTTCTCTGGCCAGGCCAGCAGCCCCCTGACACACTCCCACACTCCCTGACACGCTCCCACACCTGCACCTCCTCCAGCATAGCACACCAAGGGACCTGGCCACAAATCAGACCCTGGGTGTAGTGCTGCCACTCTGTACGTTAATAATGAACATATTTCTCTTACTTTTCCTTACACATAGCGCTAATGAAATAAGTAAGTCACACTTTGAGAAAGCGTGATGTCACTGCTAGAAATGCTCCTGAACCTCTGCCTGTGGGTGCGCGCATGCACGCGCACCCCCCCCCCCCCCCCCCCCCACGTGCAGTGGCTCGAGTCTGGTCATGTTTGAGCCAGCTGCATCCCAGCTACCTGCTAGTTTGATGTTCATGTTGCTATCCAGCAGGAGATTTTCAGCCTTGAGATCACGGTGCACAATCTTCCGACCATGACAATAATCGACAGCAGACAGGATTTGCCAGAATTTGCGCCTGGCCTCAGACTCATTTAACCGGCCATGATTAGCAAGGTAGTCTGGAAAACATCAGAGATTTTAGGATTAGTCACCAAAACCAAAAACCAAACTAACAAAAATCCCCACTATCAGTACTTAGGATTTTTTTCTCCTCAAAAAGCCAGCTCTTTACTTATTTTAATTCCAGTGTGATTAATATACAGTGTTTTATTAGTTTCAGGTGTACAATACAGGGATTCAAAAATTCTGTATATTACTTAGTGCGCATCCAGGTAACTGCACTCTTAATCCCCTTCATGTATTCAAAAGCTTTTTAAATGAGTAAGAGTGTTCAAGTACCATGCTGTTTTCCAAGTTCTCTGCCTTGAGAAAAGTAATTCCAATCATATTTCACTGGAATCCATATAAACGGAGAGAGAGCCCAAGACAAGACAATATGCAAGTGACGTAATATTCATAGTATAATTCCCAATGCTGTTTTATGCCCTAGGCACTCCCTCCACTCCTTTGTTTACAAATTTATTGAATATTTTTCCTAACCACATTTAAAAAAGAAACTTCTGTAAAAAACACCCATGAATCCATTTTCTGACATCTCATCAGACAAGGGATATCTTTCTTTTAAATAATCATTTCATGGAGTTACTGTACAAGCCACCTGTAACATACGATACAGGGATCCCTCGTAGTAGCTTAAATAATTCACACCCTGTTTTGTTCAGTGGAGCACCTCTGATCCACCCAAGACTTGTCCTCTAAATCAAATGTGATAGCCATGTTCTCTAAGCACACACACTTTGCAAGATACATTAGCTATGTTTGTGCAGTGTTACAATCTCTACTAAAGCGGTTTACCTGAGAATTAATTCTGCGTATGTTTACATTAACTCAAGAAAACTAAACATTTATAGCTAGTTCAATTTTCGCTTGAAAATCTAAGTCTTTTAAAATGATCTTTTGCAGAAGAAGGTCAGCATGAATCTTGAAAGGCTTTTCTAAGATTTAAGGTTGTTTTCCCAAGTTAGGAATCGTATGGACAAATCAACATTCAGTCATCTTCATACATTTTGTGTTCTAGGCTATGTGGTTTACTGATACTTAGATCCCATGGCTTTGGGTCATGACATTCTCAATATTTACTGTAAAACTAACATTTGTACAACATTTTACAGTTTACAAAACTTGTTCATATCACTATATGTCACTTAATGTTCCTAAAAACACTCCATGATAAGGATTATTCTAATTTTCATCTTATAGGTGAGGAAGCTGAAGATCACAGGGATTAAGTAATCTGGCTGAATTCACACAACTGGTAAGTGAATAGCTGATCTGGAAACTTTGACTTTTTTTTTTTAAAACCGTATCAAGCTTCTTTACTAGACTTCTGATGAAATCCTCACTATCCTTTCGAAACCCTGCTCATATGCCACCTTGCCCTTAAACAGTTCATCACTTCAAGTAGAAATGACCTCTAGTCTGAACTCCTTACCACTGACAACACAGTCTCATACTTTAGTTACCTGCACATATACCATAAATATCTCAGCATGTGTGCATATTTGGGTGCGCGCGCGCGCGTGCGCACACACACACACACACAGCCTAATTCTAACACACTGTGTGTTAGAAAGTAAGATACTTTCATTTACACTTTCTGAGGTAGGAACCGTATCATTCTCTTCTGTACTCCCCACACTGCTTTAATACTATGCACAAAACATCAGAGGTACAGTTTTTAAAAATACTTAGCTGATTAAAGTCTGATCATAGATGGGTGGCATCATCATTAGTGTTGTAAAAATATCATAGTACTATACATGTTAGAGGCTTTAAATGTAAGCAGACAGACCTAAATGTGAGACATGAAACCATAAAAATCCTAAAAGTAAGCATAAGCAGTAATTTCTCTGACATCGGCTATAGCCCACCCCCCCGCCCCCAAAAGGCAGCAGAATCAGACCTATAAATGCAGAGAACAAACTGATGGTTGTCAGAGAGGTTGGGAGTGTGGAGTTGGGCAGAATGGGTGAAGGGGAGAGGAAGATAGGCGGAATGATTAAGCCACAGGAATAAAAGGCACAGCATAATGAATACCGTCAATGATACTAAAATAGTTATGCAATGGGACAGACGATAGCTACACTTGTGGTAAACACAGCATAATGTATAAACCTGTCAAATCACTAAGTTACACACCTGAAACTAATGTAACATGTGTGTCAACTATACCCAAATTAAAAAAAAAATGGAAACAGACATTTCGTATATGCTTCTGTATGTGCTGTGATCAGCTCATCACATCTCCCTCTTGCCGTTACAGAGCCTGCATAATAGCCGTTTGTGATTCTAAAGGGAAAAACGGTTCACTTAAGAACATGTTGAATTTTCAGTCAAAATGTCCAAACTGTCATCAGAGTGACTATGTCTAAGTAAACTGGCAAGTGGACAATGTGCTTTCTGCTCATAAGAGTAAATCAGAGCCTCATTTCTATGCTGGATGAACTGGGAAATCCGTAAGGAAGGGTTGGCCCCTTGGGCAAATACAACTGATTGAGGCAAATGCAACATGTTTTCTGTGTAGGATTATCTTTTGGCTAGTTAGCATTATCTTTCCTGAAATGCCACACCAAATGCCACTTAAACTGCATCTCTAAAGAGACAATTTTTTTCATAAATAAATGATTTATTCAGATAGACAAAATTTCTTTCTGTTGAAAATGCTGAGTCAACGTGACTTAATGGAAAAAAATGTTTGTGATTCTGGCAACACAGAGAAACCCAAGAGGTCCAGTGTGAACAAAGAGAAGTGTATGGAAAAAATAACAACAACCAACTATTGATTACAAAATGAGTCCTGGGAGGGGTGCCTGGGTGGCTCAGTCGGTTGAGCGTCCAACTTTGGCTCAGGTCATGATCTCACAGCTCGTGGGCTCGAGCCCCACGGTGGGCTCTGTGCTGACAGCTCAGAGACTGGAGCCTGCTTCCGATTCTCTGTCTCCCCCTCTCTGCCCCTAACCCACTCGCATTCTGCCTCTGTCTCTCTCAAAAATAAATAAACATTAAAAAAAAATAAAAAAAAATGAGTCCTGGGAAACACAAATCTACAGTACTGACTATTTTTAGAAGTGATCAGCTCAAATTAATACTACCACGGCCAAAGGGAAAGAAAAGCTTTGAAGCCAGGCAGGAAAGGGACAGTCTGGGGGGAGAGGGGCAGGTATAGTCTACCTGAACCTAAAATCACCATGTAAAGCCAGAATCGTCACAGGTCAATAAATCTGTAACACACTGTGAGGAAAATGACAACACCCATTTTCCAGAGATGAAGAGACTTCCTGTTTAAAGAGGTTGGTATGTTCACCCTGTAAGTAAAAATCTCAGCAAGTATTACATCATATCTAGGACCTTCCTTATTCTGTATGATTTCTGTAGTGAAAACTGAAAACTGGGGCGCCTGGGTGGCGCAGTCGGTTAAGCATCGGACTTCAGCCAGGTCACGATCTCGCGGTCCGGGAGTTCGAGCCCCGCGTCAGGCTCTGGGCTGATGGCTCGGAGCCTGGAGCCTGTTTCCGATTCTGTGTCTCCCTCTCTCTCTGCCCCTCCCCCGTTCATGCTCTGTCTCTCTCTGTCCCGAAAATAAATAAACGTTGAAAAAAAACACAATTTAAAAAAAAAGAAAACTGAAAACTGTACCTTCTGCTAAGAAATCGGTAACAGATGTAACAGAGGTATAAACCTGTGGCTGAAATAACATTAGTTTAGGTATATACCTCATCCTCCTCAGTGAGGGGCATTGTTATCAATCCAAGCTCAAATTAATACACATGGTCCTCTAGGTAACATGTTTTACATTAAAAACTTAATACCTAATTATGGCTACAGAACAAAATTTTTTTTAATTAAAAAATTTTTTTAATGTTCATTTATTTTTGAGAGAGAGAGAGTGCGAGCGAGCGAGCGAGCAGGGATGGTGAAGGGGCAGAGAGAGAGGGAGACACAGAACTCCAGGTTCTGAGCTATCAGCACAGAGCCTGGGCTTGAACTCACAAACTGTGAGATCATGACCTGAGCTGAAGTCAGATGCTTAACTGATGGAGCTACCCAGGCACCCCAGTTACACAACAAAATTTTAAGTGTAACAGCAATTCTCCACACTAATTGCCTATATGTGTATTTTTGGTGAATAGGCACAATTTAAAAAATTATTTTTTCTATTTTACATTTGTCCTGATTAAGTGAAATTAACTTTCTATGTTGACTTTAACAATAAAACTTTTTACGGTTATATTTTGTATATCCTTTCTCCCATTTTGCTTTTATGGTAATTGATTAAAAAAAAATTTTTTTTTAACGTTTGTTTATTTTTGAGACAGAGAGAGACAGAACATGAACAGGGGAGGGGCAGAGAGAGAGGGAGACAGAGAATCTGAAACAGACTCCAGGCTCTGAACTGTCAGCACAGAGCCTGACGCGGGGCTTGAACTCACGAACCGCGAGATCATGACCTGAGCCGAAGTCGGACGCTTAACCGACTGAGCCACCCAGGCGCCCCGGTAATTGATTTTTATCATATATTACAAAAATCATGGTCTGTGACAAATTGGATAATTAAAAAACTGGTCTCTCAATACTGATAATTTGAGAAATATTGGTATAGACAAGTAAATAGGCAATTATAATACACTGTGATAAAGGCTAGCACAGGAATAAATAGAACCTAATAAATATTTTTGTAGATTTCTTTTTAAATTTTCTATTTTGTATTATGAAAATTTCAAACATATGTGAAAGTAAATAGTATAATGAATCCCCCAGACTTATAAGTTATCAGCATTTTGCATACTTGCTTCATCTTTTTTTTTTTTTTGTCCCCATAGTAACCTAAAGCAAATCTTGGCATCATTTTGTTTCACCTTAAATACTTTTGTATGTATCTCTAAAAAATACATTTTCTTACATAACCATAATACCATCACCACACCTAACAAAATTAATAATTCCTTAATATCATCTAATTCACAGTCTGAATCTCCTCAGTTGGCTTACTGGAATCAGGATCCAAAAAAGATGTACATTCTGCATTTGCTTATTTTGTCTTTGGAATCCTTTTTTTCTGGAACAGTCTTCCTACCCCCACCCCCCATTTTCCTATGCCACTGACTTGCTAAAGAAACTAGGTCAGTCATCCTACATTCTGGATTTGTCTTTTGCTTCCTCATGACATTGCTTAACTTATTCTTCTATCTCCTGTATTTCCTATAATTTGGAATTCAAGTTCAAAGAACAGAATAGATTCAGGTTTAATTTTTTTGGAGCATGGCAAGAATATGTCATAGGTGCATCAACTTGGAGGATTATAACATCTGATTCTGCTTTTAGGAGTGCTAAGACTGATCACTGCATTCTGGGAGTGACTGCTTGATCCTTCAATTAGAGTCTCATCCCTCTTTTTCCTAATATGGTTCATAAGCTCCAGGGTACGTGAGAACCCTTAGAAGGCTTGTTAAGCCAGATCACTAGGATCTATCTCTAGAGTCTCTGATACAGTAGACGCTGGAAAGGGCCCAAGAATTTGTGTATTTTTCAGAAGTACCAGATGATGCCTAAGATACTGGAACGGGGGCTGTACTTTGAGAACCACAAAACTAATTTTAGTATTCACTGGTGTTTGAACCTGAACCAGTTACTTCATTAGGGGTTGCAAAACTGTGATTTTTCTAATTACTTCATTCCTGCCACATCTATTAGATGAAATTCCTCTGTTGTCAATTAGAGCTATTTAGTTATCCTGAACTATAAAATAGGTCAGGAAGGATGAATGCTTAATTCTTCCTCCTTAAGTACCAATTTCCAGAGTAAGGGGTTGGCACACTAGCTACCTCCAATGATAACTATTAAGATTTGTAGGTCTGTTTGTTTTTAATTTTTTCTTCTTCTATTTTATGATTCTCTTAAGTACTAGAATGGTGCATGGATTCCTTTTTTTTTTTTTTTACTTTTATATACTCAATTTGTTTCAATTAACTACAGTATTATTCTTTTTTTAATTTTTTTAAAATGTTTATTTATTTTTTAGAGATAGAGACAGAGCATGAGCAGGGAAGGGGCAGAGAGAGAAGGAGACAGAGAATCCGAAGCAGGCTCCAGGCTCTGAGCTGTCCGCACAGAGCCCGACACGGGGCTCAAACCCACAAGCAGCGAGATCATGACCTGAGCCAAAGTCGGACACTTAACCGACTGAGCCACCCAGGTGCCCCAAGTATTATTCTTTTCAATGCTCAATTTTTTCATCTTTGACTAGTGAGAACCCTGTTTTGTTTTGTTTTGTTAACATGACCACAGAAATGTTCATTGCCTTTGTTACTTTCTGGCATAATAAAAACATCTCATGCATAACTGGGACAGTTCCTGCCCCAAACCTGGAATCAGTCATTTTTCCCAGAAGACTTGGTTCTTTTTACTGGGGAATAGTACCTGGGTGCTCAGGATGCTTTTTATGGCAAGGTTGGCATCGTTTCTAAAACTTTTCAGGGACGGAGCTAAAAATAAACACTTTTAAATATAAAAAAAAATAATGACTTCACTCCATTTCAAATTTACCATTATAGGAATTACTTGTCTTTGATTTATATATGTATATTTCTTCTTTTCTTATATAAAAGATCCTATTCCTTTAAAAGAATTTTTTTTATTTTTTTTTATTTAAGTTTTAGAGCAAGCACAAGCAGGGCTCAAGAGAGGCAGAGGGATAGAGACAAAAAATCTTAAGCAGGATCCATGCTCAACGCAGAGTCCGACACAGGGCTCAATCCCACAACCCTGGGGTCATGATCTGAGCCAAAATCAAGAGTCAGTCGCTCAACCAACTGAGCCACCCAGGTGCCCAAAAAGATCCTGTTTCTTAACATTAATTACTTGTTTTATCCTATATTATACATGAAATAATCTCAAAACAGCTACTAACAATAAAGTTAATGGATGAAATTTACACGTTCAAATTTCTTTGCATTTCTTTTTATCTTGAGATTATATTGTCCTAAGGATGCATAGTCCAACTACTATGTTTTAAAGTTATTTGAGGGGTGCCTGCGTGGCTCAGTCGGTTAAGCGTCTGACTTCAGCTCAGGTCACTATCTCACGGTCCGTGAGTTCGAGCCCCGCGTCGAGTTCTGGGCTGATGGCTCAGAGCCTGGAGCCTGCTTCTGATTCTGTGTCTCCCTCTCTCTCTGCCCCTCCCCCGTTCATGCTCTGTCTCTCTCTGTCTCAAAAACAAATAAACGTTAAAAAAAAAAATTAAAGTTATTTGAAAAGCTATCTCTTTGTGGTATATTTCTCCGTTTATTTTTGAACATGTAAAAACACTCACCTGATATTTAAAATGATACAATGAGATACAGTCCAAGAAGTCTTGTTTCCGTTCTGTTCCCTTCCTCTGCCTAAAGGTAACTATTTTTATTAATTTTTGTTTACTCTTTCTGTTTCACTTGTTATGTGCAAATATTCTCCCCACTTCTTACACAAAAACATTTATCCTTTTTCTTTTGCATTTTATAGCAGTACACAAATCTTCCATATTCCTATTAAATCAATGCAGGTACTTCTAGCATTTACCAATACAGTGCTAAGAATGAAGGCTCATGAGTCAGGCTGTTTCAGTTCAAATTCTGTCTTCACATTTGCTATGTGACCTTGAGTTACTTAACTCCCCACCTCCACCTCCATTTGCTAATCCCAAAATGGGGATAACAATAATAGAACACCTCACAAGGTCATGTGAAGATTACATGAAAAAAGCAATTTAAAAAAGAAAAAAACCCTCTTCAGGGTGCCTGGCACACACAGGTTCAATAATGTTAGCTGCTATTATATCAGCTATGATTGCTACTATTGTTGTTATTATATTGTTATGTTATCAGGGGTTGACTAAGGCTACCTTCCTTTCCCAACTACTAGCTCCCTGAAAGCCCCTTGTATTATGATTTGTTTCACACTCTACTGACATAGGTTTAAAGTCACCAGCAACTTCTCTAGGCCAAAGCCAATTACCTTTCCTCAGTTCTCATCTTTTATGACCGTTCAATTATATTTTACACTTAACTGGTTTCCAAAATAAACATTGATTTTCTGTTTATAGTTTTTCTCTATTTCTTTCGCGAATTGACTTTTCTCTTCTAACCACATATAACTACCACAGTCTAATTCTGGCCCTTTGCCTTTTTCTATACACCTTTCCTCACAGAACTAATCTAAACTACCCCCTCCTTGCAGATCACCTTTGATCTGCCTTATTCTTAGTTGGATAATGTTAGTTCCCTTTCACACTCTTCTCACTTGGTGCCAATCTCAAGGGTGCCTCTTTAGTCACTCCAGCAAAGGTATGTCTTAACATTCTGGCCTGAGACCTTCTGCTCATAGATCCTAGTGAGAAACTAATAAAAATTATACTGACATAAAATATACATATACAATTCTGGATGCATTTTCAAGGGGGGGGGTCTATAAAATCTCAAGTTTAATCAGGATTAAGAACTCTGCCTTGGGGGATTTCATTTATCGATTAGAATTTTTATAAAAATCACCTCCAGATTTGCCAAGCACATCTGACCTTTCAACAATTACTCAATTGTGTATCTACACAGATTTTCTTTGTTACTGCAGTGTTATTATGACTGAGCTCATCTTTCTTTTTATGAACTTCATTACCACCCTTCTAAGTCACTGTAACTATCACCACCCCCCACAACAGTACCACCATCCCCCCACGGGGCGGGGGGGGGGCGGCGGGGGGACTGGCATCCCATCTCTTCCCCCAGGAACAAGGGGTAGGTTTCCCAGCATCTTATCAAGGTGAAGAAACCCAGCCAGTTGAGTTTCCTTAAATTTTGGGGATGTCTGAATCTTTTGATCACTACCTTTAAGCTTAAAATTCTTCAGTCAGAAATTATTAGGATTCCTTAAAGCTGGATCTGAGTAATAGTCCAAAAAGATTGATAAGCTATGCAATTAAATATATAATGTTATATTAACAGGACTTAATTTGTAATTTCACTGATTTATAATCTGGAAGTAAAAGGGCTGATGACAATTTAATATTTTTGGTTTAACTAGCCTTAAAAAAACAACCCACCTCAGATAATTAAATCCTGGTCAGTGGTTTCAAACCCATAAATCTGCAAACAATTCACATTTCTTTTTACTAACTTTGAAGAGAAAACTTGTTTTCAGGAATATGACCACTATGAACCCTGACACTCCAATAACATAATCAGAACTGGTTATTTGTTTCCTTCAAAATATTCTGAAGATTCATTATTTTCAATCCCCATATCCAAATTATCCTCATCTTTTTCTCTAACATGTCTTGCCTCTAATTAGTACAAAATGTCATTGTAAAATAAAACTCTATCTCACCAGAGATCAGGACTCTGATCTTTGTCAACTTAGGTTGTGCTTGTTCTAACCAATAATTCTTGGATAAAATGTAACTAAGAAAGGAAGACACAAAAAATAAAAACCTGAAAAAGGTTTTAACACATTAACATATGTACCACCTTACACTGTAAACACTGATAGGAAAATGGACTAGGTATATGGTCTATATTGAATTAGGATGACATGGGCTATATTAATTTTAAATATTAGATTACAATATTACTTCTAATATTAAAATCACATTAAACTTTTAACCTTGACACAACTTATGAATAGAATACGAAACTGAAGATTTTTAAACATTTTGCTTTTGTGTTTGCTTTTTTAAGTACACAATCATTTCAAATTGTGTGTTTGACAAAAATTAAAGGAAATTGTTGCTTGTGATATATACTCTGGCAATTTAGTTGTGCTCTCAGCAATTTCCCTACATTAGACTGTTTGCATCTGTTAGACTCTGAATCAGTTCTTCAAACCTAGTGGAACTACTGAAGCAAACCACAGTCTTCTGAAAAGTCAAGGGAGGTTTTAGTTACACAGTTTACAATTTTAAAGATTACTGACAATTGACTTCTGTACGTACATGTTCAACTTTTCAGCAAAAATTAAAAGCAAATATATCAAACTTTTCTAAAATCGTTTATAACCCCCACAGAGAAGCCAAATAGGTTGCAATACTGATGACAGTAATGGATATCAGACAAAGGACTTAACAAATTTTTCATACCTTTAATAAAATATATAAATAAAATAAATATCTCATTTCCTCGGACCTACAGAGATTGCAAAATATACCAGAAATAAGTTCTAGAGTCAGAGAAGCCTGATTTTGAATGCTGTTTACTTCTAACCGCTGTATGACCTTAGACAAACTATTTAAGCCTTGGGCGACTCAAGAGTTCTTAGTAACAAACTTCAAGTTTTGTTCTATGTGGAAAGCTTATACCTTAAACTGCTCCACACAGGAATTCTAACTTAATGGCAAAAAACCTGTTAGAAATGTTTTCTCTCCACATCTATCCTATTGGCTTCAGTCCACACACAGCAATTTCTTTATCCTGTGGCATGAAAGTATGCTGTCTGCAGTGTCCAATAAAAGTCTAGTAGTTATAACATGAAATATGCATTAGAGAAAACTTGCATTTGCAATTTTCAAATATTTAATAGGGCAAATCAAACAAGACGACCTGTAAAAATAAGCATGGAGAAAGAACATGATTTTTAGTACACTTTCTGAAGTCGTGTACAGATCTTTAAAAGCACACACACACATACACACACACACACCATTCAGTTATGAATCAGAATAAAATTAATTAGAAAAGAATAATGAGCACAGTAGGATACAACTATGTGGGCCTTCAACAATACTGATTCTCTTCAGGTCAGCATCGAAGCACAATGCTCTCTCTCCCTTCCTTAATCAAATTAAGGAAGAATGCTTATATTTATGGTGAGTTTCAAGTGTTAACAGACATCCTTTTACTTATTCATTCAACAAGTATCTGAGTGACTTCTTTGTGTCAGCCACTATGCTCAACCTTTGCCCTCCTGAAACTTCTGTTTGGGGGGAAGAGACAATAATAAGTAAGTAGACACATAAAAATGATAATGCCACAGTATAATACATTGCAGGGAAATAAGGTGATCAGCTGGAAAGTATCTGGGGTAGGCCACTGTAGACAGGGTGACCTGGAGATGCCTTTATGAGAAGCTATTATTTCAACTAGGGAGAAAAGCGTTCAAAGAACAGCTGGAGCACACCCATGAAGCCAAAAGGCCACCAATGAGGCTAAAGCAGAAGAGCCAGGAAGAGGGGAAGGCCAAGGGTGGACTGACAAGTGGAAGTCATGCTCTGCAAGAATTTAGAAGCCCAAGGACCAAGAGTCTGTATTTTACAATACTGGGAAACCACTGAATGATTTTAAGTAGGTGAGGGACCTGATCTAATTTACATTTTAAAAGCACTGAAAAATAATCGGAAACTGTGAACTCTATGTTAATAAACTTTAAGTTCCACTGAGCTAAAATTTACACAAAAAATTTAAGCACTGCTATGGGAATGGTCCTGATTGCTAGCTGATACGCCAGCCACATGAAAATAAAATTCAGTCCCTAATGAGAACAGGTTCACAGAACATGTAAGAAAATTAGGTTAAATACTAAAAAACGTTAATCAGCCCTTCAAGACAAGAATAGAAAGATGTCATGAGGCAATACTGGTTTACAGACATAAGATGAGATACTGTCTGAAACATAAACTCTTGTTAATATAATTTCAGAATGATAGCTGGGTTTTCTTACTGATTTCAATGTATGCAGTAACATTTCATTAACTGTCCTAGAACTGTTTTTTAGGTAGTAATTTAAAAAAATTATGTCAACTGAATAGCCTAGAAAAGTGGCCAGAGTCAAATTTAATACTACCAGATGATGATGTCATATGATGGCAATCAACATTCCAGACAATTCCCTAAACAGGTATTTTCATTCCACCTATTTTTATCATCTCTACAAGACCTCAAAGTCTGTTGTGAATTATTTCTTAGTAATGAAGATGACTGGACTGATAAATGAGTCATTCTAGGCTGAACTACTGATGTTGTGTGCTATTTACTCAATTTATGGTAGTGTTATGATAATATTTATAAATGCAATCTGGTCACACTTCTAACACATTTTTTACACAGATAAATACATCCAGATAGCTACTTTGATATGTAATTATTTCTTAAGAAGGAAAGAAATACAGTTCAAAGAACATATCATCATTTACAAAACCATATAATTTTTAGGAATTAGGAATGAAATGCCAAATTTGGAGAATAACATGATGATGAAGGAAACATATCTGTTAATTTTAATATTTTGATTTCTATACATATATGCCCTCTAATGATATACTTTTAGCAAACATTTGAGAATTAAGACATTGTCATCATTCATTCATAAATCCAAGAGCAGATATATTTCTCTTTTCATTAAGTTCTTCAGAAGAATGACAGTGGAAAACAATGAAGCTAGGAAGAATCGGTTAATTCAGAAAAAGGCACAGATGAAGAGGGAGGGAAGTGGGGAGACAGGTAAAATGGGTGAAGGTGGGTGGGAGATAGAGGCTTCCAGTTGTGGAATAAGTCAAAGGAATAAAAGGTACAGCATAGAGAATATAATCAATGGGATTGTAATGGCGCTGCATGGTGACAGATGGTAGCTACATTTATGGTGAGCATAATATAGTGTATAGACATGTTGAATCATTGTGGCACACCTGAAATTAGTAACATTATAGGTCAATTGTACTCAAATACCAAAAAAAAAAAAAAAAAAGGCAAGAGGTTAAAAAAAAAATGGTCATAGAGAACTCAAGAATGTAGATTAAGTTATACAAAGTAAGAATAATTATGTCAATGAAACTTTTGCAATTAAGTTACAGAGCAAATCAAGTTTCCTGGGTAAGCAAGTTCCAAAAAGCCTGTTAGTTTATTAACCAGTGGCTTGATTGACGTTTCTTGGGGTCCCTCCCACCCAGTAAGTAATAATGATACCACTTGTCATAGGGGAGAAAGAGTAACAGTCAAAGGGAAGGGTTAATTGGAAAAAATAAGACCCCAGTCGTCTGTTCAACTATACAGAGATCAAAGAGGACAGTTGATTCAGTAACTGACATTACCAGGTTGAAATGTTTCTGTAGTTTTTTGTTCCCATTCCTTTACTCCCTCCTCCCTGCAACAGGATCATCTATCCATACCCTCTGTTGTTTGACTCTGCAATGCCTCCCAGCAGCAGAGCTGAGATATATCCTTGCCCTATTGCTTTTGGTCTTGCTCATGGGGAGTATGTGTAGTTTGACTTGATCTCTTGTTGAGATCTCCCATGACAAGCCCCAGAATGAGAGACATGTGGAACAGATCTGAACTCAACCTACAGTCTGAAACAGAGCCACCCCAGTTGACCCACAGATAATAAAATATTTGCTGGGTGCCTGGCTGGCTCAATCAGTAGAGCATGTGACTCTTGAGCCCAAGTGTGGTGTGAAGTTTACTTAAAAAAAAAAAAACAAAAAAAAAAACAAAAAAAAAACCCCCAAAAAATACAAAAAAACAAAAAAACTTGTTGATGTAGAACACAGAACTGTGGAGTTGTCATGTAACGTTATTGCAGCAGAATTAGAGTGATAAAGTTTCCAATATTAGAAAAGAGAGGTTTGCTCAGCTATAAAATGAAGTACACTTTCACAAAGAAATCTTTTGAATGTTTTTAACAATTTATATGATATTTTGTGTTCTTTATTAAACATACACTTATTATTATTTTTGTACATCTGGATGACATCTTCAGGTGTTAAACAACCTTGTATTGGCCTTGAGTAACTGGGTAAGTGCTCATGTAAACTATATTGATTGGTGCCTCTATTATATAGGAAGATGTAAAAAGACTAGTCTGGTTTCTTTTCAGAGGGAGGTCACTTGATCACTTTTTCTAAGCCAGTTTACCCAGCACCTAAACTTACCCACTGCCTCCAATTTCAAGGTTCACTACTGCGAAAGGGGGACAACTGGTTGGACACAGTTCTGAAGAACAAAGTATGATTCAGTTCCAAGGAAGATAAAATTGACACAGGCGTTAATTATGGCTAACTCCTAGGTCAAGGGAGTAATTAAAGAAGAGCGCTCCGAAAAGACACAGACTAACACTGAAAGTGCTGGGCTCTATGCTCAGCTCTTATGCAAATCACTTAATCTTTGTAGGCTTCAGTTTCTAAATATACCTAATATAACTTAAAATACTTAATATCACTTCTAAGGTTGCATTTTAATTCAGTATTAATATTTCAATGAATATCACTGGATGTCACTTCAAATTTCCCCTTGGTTTATTTATTAAAAAAATTTATTGAGGTAAAAATACACATAACATAAAATTTACCATCTTAACCATTTTGAAGTATACAGTTCCCCCTCAGTTTATTTTTGACTCATCTCTTCCCCTGTAATTTCTGGCACAAAATTCCCTAGGGCACTTATTTTAGGACTGGAGAGAAGTTAGATGTACCGGAGTGGAAGCTCTGAAACTGTTACTCATTTAGCAGCAAGGCAGAGAGGACAGAATCCCAGGTGGGAAATGACTGCCAGAAGCCAGAAGAAAACAGATCCAAGAAGCCCACTGGAAAGATCAAAGGTAAATGGTTCTATTCGGGCAGTATTCAAGGACCGGCAGAGGCAGGGGAGCCTGAATCTCTACCTCTGATAGTTTTAGAAAACAGTATCTGACATTTCATAAAGCTAGTCGTATTGGGCCAAAATAAGAGTACTTGGAATGACAGAATTGTAATTAAGTGAAAGAATGGATGATAAGGACTCTAAGCATGTAGGCAATTAATAAATTAACATCTTTTAACAACACACAAACACCTGTAAATACTCGTGAAATGTGCTGGGGCTAAGAACATAGTGGTGATAAACGTGAATATCAGAACAGGTATAGTCTTGAGCAAAGTTTTCTTCTTGTGGCCTTTCAAAGACTGATATTCAACAAAGGACACGACTTCATAGAGCTAGGTTTGCAGATTCAACTCCTACATTCAATGATGTCTCCAGGTGGTTTAAGTGGCTATAGTCTTGCATCACAGGTGTGGTTAATGAGGTAAAAGATTACAAAGGGTTTTTCAATCATTACTCTTAGGAACACCAAATAGGTTATTATCACGTACTGCTGACACACACGTGTTTAAAACACAACCTCTAGGGGCATCCAGGTGGCTCAGTCAGTTAAGTGTCCGACTCCAAATTTTGGCTCACAACACAAAGCCTGCTTGAGATTCTTTCTCCTGCTTTCTCTCTCGCTCTCTCAAAATAATTTTTTTTAAAAAGTAAAAATAAAAAAATAAAACACTCTAAGAAACAGTTTGGTACACTTCTCACTCATCTCTAAATTTCGCTAAAGCCAGCGTTTGAACTCCTAGTGGTCTCATCTACAGTGTTTAGAAAATATCTGCGTCCTTATCTCAAATCTCCATATCCACCAAAGGCAGGACACGGCTCTAGGACTTGAAAGATATTAAAAGTCCTTGCATCCCTCATAGGTGTTGTTTGTTGTCCAAAGGTGTCCTTCCTCCTTGACCAGAAGGAAAAAAAACTTACCGGTAAATTTTTTTTTCTAGGCATTTGTTAAGAAATGCTAAATCTGACCACTATTTAGCCAATTATTACAAGAATGCTAACAAGAAAATAGATTCCCTTATAAATTTGTGCACTTAAAAAACGGCTACTCTAAGGTTTACTAAACATCCTAGGCACAAAGAATATTCTATTGGAGTTTAACATATCTCATAATACGAGGGCCTTTTCGAATGGTGGAGCTCCAAGAGGAGCTAAAGTTAAAGTCCTGGGGAAATTCTGAGGTGGCCCTACTTTTAATTTAAAGTCCATCATGCTCTAGTATTACCAACAGTTCAAACAAAATCCCTTATGTACTACTCAAATATTTGTGGACTACTAAGCTTCTTTATAAATAAGGATGTCTGTTAACCAAACAAATTGGAAAGAGCCAGTGAGATCTGTCAATGCCTTTGGATTTGATTCTTATGAAATCAACAGGATTAAGCAATAAGTGCCAGCATGAATTTATCACTCACATGCAGGGAGTTTCTGGCTTTATGTTTCCTAAAGAAAATTTCATCATGTGGATAAATGACAGGCTTAATTCACAGCAATTTAAACTACTATAATCAGGCTGCAGTTTGTGCCATGAATGGAATGAGGCTCTATCAAATATGGGCATCCCCATAACACACAGATAAAAGGTAGAAAAGCCACTCTGGGAACTGACAGTACGGAGAAGGATTTGGGAATGTAGTCTCTGGTCTATGAAATTTTGGTGTGTGGGAAAACATTTCTAATTTTATATGGAAGTCAAAATGAAAAGGTTTTCTTTATAATCATTTTGATGAAACACAGCAATTCCACAAAGCTAGAACATCTCGATGCAGAAGTTTTAAGATCAACCACTTTCTGAGGAGTGTCATGTCTTAGAAAGAGTCAGGCTCTGAGCGAAACAGATATACATATGCAAATGTACTTCCCCTCATCTTTCCAAACTCTTACCAGTTTAGTTCTACTCCAGTTAACATCAGACCTACCTGGAAGCAGAGAGAAAAGGACCATGTGTGTGAGTCATAATAAAGGAGTTAACTCTAATTCTTGTTCTCTTTCAAACTTCTGGTTTTCTGAAGTTCCTTCCTGATTTGCCTTTCAACCAATCATTCATTCATTCATAAAATATTAGACACCCTGATCTCTAGCCTCATCTGCATACTCACCACCTCCACATGGACATCTAATAAGCATTTCAAACTTAACATGCCCTGAACAGAACTCTGAGAATCTCTCCTGAGCCTGCACCGTCCCCAATCTTCTCAACTCAGGAAAAGGCCACTCTGATCTTAGTTAATCCTAAGACTCTTCACTTTGAACCTATCAGCGAATCCTGTCGACTGGAACTTCACTGAATATCTAGGATCCCTCCATCATTCCCCATCTAGTCCAAGCCATTGCTATCCACTGCCTGAACTATACAGTACCTTTAGACCTGGTTTCCCTATTTCTATCCTTGCTTCCTTAACGTCTGTTCTTTTTAAAAAAAAAAATTTTTTTTTTTCAACGTTTATTTATTTTTGGGACAGAGAGAGACAGAGCATGAACGGGGGAGGGTCAGAGAGAGAGGGAGACACAGAATCGGAAACAGGCTCCAGGCTCTGAGCCATCAGCCCAGAGCCCGAAGCGGGGCTCGAACTCACGGACCGCGAGATCGTGACCTGGCTGAAGTCGGACGCTTAACCGACTGCGCCACCCAGGCGCCCCAATGTCTGTTCTTAACATGGCAGCCAGAATGATACTTAGAAACGTTTTTATATATCCCGTCAGTCCTCTGCCCAGAATCCACCAATGGCTTCCCTTATCATTCAGACTCCTTCCCATAGCCGAATAAGGGCCCACAAGAACTGAAACTGAAGGTGTCTTTGATGTAATCAAAATAGTGGACTCAAACACTATCCAATATGATGAAATGTGACTAGTCATAGCTCACACCGAAGTTACTTAAATTTGTCAATCTCGACTATTAAAATCAGGGCCCAGCCTTTGGCACAGAATTACATTCACAGTTTGCAAGGACACAGGTACAAGTATGTTCAATGCAACATTATTTGGAATAGACTAAACCAAGTAATAGTCAAAACATCTGTTAATAGAGGAATGGTTAAATAATTTATGGCACAAAATCATACTATTGAATATGATAAAGCTGTTAAACAATATGATGAATCTTCATGTATTTACATGGAGGAATCTTTCTCTCTCTCTTAAGCTGCATGCAACCTGTGTCTCACTTTAGTTAATTCCAAACTGAGGGTCATTCTCCACACAGGCCATGCAGGCCATTCCCTCTGGGTATCTCCACTCTCCTCACAGTACGAAGTCCTACATACCCCTCACGACTCAGCTCAGAGTACTGTCTCCTTAAAGAACCATTTCCTGACTCTTCTGACTGAGTGGACAAGTGCTCAATGTTTGTTGACTGGATTAAAGAAAAAAATACCTGATTTTCTATATTCTAAAAACTAGGCTGAAACTTCTTTCTAAAAATTAAGTGGTATCTGTTCTCTCCTTTCCTTAGATCCAATGTAACTTATTTGTAGGTCATAAGGACTACCAGTGATACAGAACTATATGGTCTTTCCCTAGTAATCTTAACATCTACCTGGAAAGGTGTGAAGAATAATTTTTCAATAGCTTTATTGAGATATAATTAGCACAAGATACAATTTACCCACTGAAATCACACAGTTCAATGTTTTCTAGTACATTCACAGGGAGAATTATTATTTTTAACAATGCTAAAAACTCTCTGGGCTTGGAAACCATCAATTTGTGATTACTAGAAGATGTAACACAGAGGTGGCTAAAAAAAAAACAACACCAAAAAATGAAAAAAAAAAAAAACCAAAACAATTACTACATCTTATGTGATTGGCTTAATATATTTCATTAAGAAAATCCATCTGTGGCTATAAGCACGTTATTGGGTTTAGGGGAGCAGGAAAGAAACCTGTACAACTCTCAATCTCATCAAATGTTTAAAAAGACACATGTAGGGTTTGATAAAATATGGTGAATGTGTAAGATTTCCAACCAGCTAGTATTTCCAACTGGACATCACCCCAATCCTCCATGTTCGACATGATCCAAATGGAACCCATTACTTACTGGTTTCCTACATAATTTCCTCAGTCCTATTAATGGCACCAGTATTTCCCTCATAGTCATCTTTGCCATCTGGCTCTCCTCTATTCTGACATAGTCTCTAGTTTTACTTGTAACTTCATGTCTGCAAATTCATACCATGGATACACTTCCTCTCCTCTCTTCAGCCCACCTGAAAACCTTCTTTAAATCAGTGTTTTAATTCATGTGGTGTGAGCCAGTAGTTTAAGTCAGTCCACTCTGTTCACAAACACAAAGTGGGTGTACCTCATTATTTAAAAATATGACATTCTTTTACTAAGATAATCAATCATTAATAAACTAAAAGTATTTTAAGGGATGCCTCCTGAAAGAGGCACAAACCTTTGGTACAACCCTGTATCTTTCTCACCAATACTTATTTTTGTTATTCATGCTACAACTTAATTTTCTTATCTCCAAAATCTGGTTAGAATCTAATTCCATCCTGGACACTGCTTTGTCATCACGTACTTTTAGAGACTATGTTCATCTTTGGCACTGCAAATCAGTTCCCTATTCAGGGACTTTGCTCTAACTCTCCTATTCTCAGGTAGTAGAAAAGGATAATGAATACATCTTGGAATTCTAATAGGACATAAATATGTCATGACTATTCTCTGCAAATAGTTCTATTTTCATATCACTTTCTGCCCTTTACTGTTATTACCCCAGGATTTACTAATTTGGTGTTTCCTGAGATTCACATTCAAGTTCCTATTTTTAGCCTAATATGGTATCATAAATGTGGACTGGTTAAAACAAAAAAGATTTTTAAACAGGTGCCTCAGTTGACAGAGCATTTAACTCTTGATCTCAGGGTTTTGAGTTCAAGCCCCCGTGTTTGGTGTGGAGCCTACTTTAAAAAAAAAAAAAAAAAAGTATTAATCTGATGCAAAAGCCATGAACATGCCCTAAAACTGAAGAGAAAGAGAATAACCACGGAAATAAAAGTGTTTGGATTTTTTTAGAGCCCTGAAAACAAACAATAAACAAAACCAAACCAGATTACTGAAATTAAAGGAGGCTAATCAGACTGAATTTGTATTAAAAAATGTGGTGTAGCTGGCACAGCCTGAACCTACTTCAGCTTTTATAAACCATCTCTAGCATACAGTGTATCTGGTTTACCTCTCAATTACAAACCTTAAGTGCCTACCAGAAAACAACTTTTAGGCAAATCCACCTTCCAAACCCTGCCAAAGAGTTCAGTTAATTCTATGTTAGGTCAGGAAATAACACAGAGAAGCAATGCTATATCCTTAGGAGAAGGCACAAGTGTCTGAAAGGAACCTGTATGTCACCCTAACATCAGAATTTAACAAAAATCCCATTGCAACTATGATGGCTCTGTGCTAGTTCCAAAAGGTCGACTGGAATCCCTAGCCCCACCAAGACTCCATGAGGTTGTAGGCAGGCAGAGGCCAGCCTTTTAAATCTTGGAGATTTTAACAGAAAGCAAGTAAGAAGTTTGCTTCATCAGTTGCAAGAGCCTTCATCCTGCCTACTTCATGCCAGTGCAGTAGTTACATGGATATTTTAAAGCTTCTCCTACTCTGTATGGAACTCTCCAAGGTTCTGACCCTTCATGGTGGTCTAATAAGAGAGCAGCACTTGGAAAACCAAAGTTCAGGGAAAAACAGAACCATAGGTGTATTGGTCCTGTGCCATTTCTAAATATTGATTCGAAGTCTCACATTCATTTTGGACTTACTCTAACCATTTAAGCCTATCCCTGAGGTACACCGCCTTAGAACATCACTGGTACATCATTAAATCCTATCACATTCTTAGAGTAGCTGGATCTATTCCTTTCTTCCTGTTCCAACCATTCTCCCAAGTCTGCTATTTTAGAATCAGGGTTCAATGGATTGTGGGTGAAGGGTCAGATTTAATTTAACCTTGATCTGTTTGGCTAGATTAGAGCTGATGTAACTGAAGAAATAAATTTCTCTCAGCACTTTAAATATTTCAATCTGCTCCCTTCTTGCTTGCTTGGTTTCTGAAGAGAAGCTGGATATAATTCTTATCTTTGCTCCTTTATAGATACAGATTTTTTTTTTTTTTTTTTTTGTCCTGGCTTCTTTCAAGATTTCTTCTTTATCTTTGATTTTCTGCTGTTTGAATACGATATACCCAGGTACAGGTTTTTTGGTATTTATCCGGCTTGGTGTTCTTTGAGTTTCCTGGGTCTGTGATTTGGTGTCTGAAATTAACATGGGCAAAATTCTGAGTTACTACTTTAAATATTGCTTCTGTTCCTTTCTCTCTTTCTTCTCTCTTCCCCCACTACACGTATTTTGTAGTTGTCACAGTTTTCACATATTTGCTTCCATTTTTTTTTCACTTTTTTTTCTGTTTGCTTTTCAATTTTCAAAGTTTCTATTAATATATCTTCAAGCTCGGAGAGTCTTTCCTTAGCCAATATGTAGTCTAAACAGTTCAAAGACATTCTTGATTTTTTTGTTACAATGTTTTTGATCTCTAGCATTTCTTTTTTCTCCCCCTAACATTTTTTATTCTTTCTCAGAATTTCCATCTTTCTGCTTATATTACTCATCTCTTATTACGTGTTGCTTACTTTTTTATTACAATCCTTAATATAGCATAGTAGTTTTAAATTCCCAGTTTGATAATCCCAACATCTCCGCATACTTGAGTCTGGTTCTGATACTTGCTATGTCTCTTCAAATTGTGATTTTTGCCTTTCAGTATGCCTTGTAATTTTTTGTTGAAAGCTGGACTTGACATACTGGGTAAAAGGAACTCTGGTAAATAGTGGTGAACTCCATTTACTCAGTAAAGCAACTGGGGTAACTAGCCTTTAGTAGCGTGGTAGTGAGGTATGGGGGACAGAGAAGCATTCTATAGTAGTATGATTATGTCTCAGTCTTTTCCTATGTGCTTCTTGGTCCTCCCCCAACCCCCACTCAGGTGGGACAGCATGGCTAGAGTGGGCTAGAGTTGGGTGTTTCTCTTCTCCCAGGTTGGTTAGGTTCCATAAAATCCCAATAGGTTAGGCTCTGTAAAATAGTTTTTCTCTTGAGGGCAGGCCTTGTGAAGAAGAACAGAATATGCTGACACATTACAAAACGGTTACTTTTTCCCTCTCCCACCAGGAGCAGAAGGAGACTTTTTTTTCTGATCCTCATTATGAGAACCCGACAGATCTCCTGGAGCTAAGACTCTCAGAAATGTACTCCTCCATCCCCCCTGCCCCATCAAGTTTTTTTTTTTTTTTAACTCTAAGACTTGTCCACACTGAGGTTCTAGCAATTCAGCATTCAGTTTTTCCCATCCTGAACTGGTTCCTGCAGAGCTTTCTGCTTGTGGGCTTCTGCTCTGGTAAGACAGGATTCTCTCCATTTGCCTGTCTGTCTAATTTTGAGGGCAGCAGTCTGCCCTGTGACTTTACTTCTTTGATGAATCAAAGAAGCACTGTTGAATTTTTAGTTTGTTCAGCTTTTTACTTGCTAGGATGGAGTGATGACTTCCAAGCCTCTTACATGCCAGACCAGAATCTGGAAAAATATTTCAAATGTGTAAATTCCTAAGAGCTTTTTCCACTCCTAGAAAGCACTCTGAAGCCCCAGGCCAAGGAGGAAAAAGGAAAAGATAAGGACAAGATAATGAATAAGAAACAAGAGTTCTCCTGTTCCATTTGTGCCCCTCAGAATCACTCAAAGCAGTTAGGCCATCGTGAGCAGGGAAACAAAAGGCAGTTTACGATTTCCTGAGTGCTATCTCATTTCTCTACTGTCAGAAGTAACCCCAAAAGAACACGTGGAATCTTACCTCCTGTCTCCCACACTGCAGTCTGCCCAGCACCAGTTCATGCTGCCTAATCTTTCCCCCGTGGTGAAAAACAGTAAAAAGACCTGATTTCCCCGAGAAACTGAAAGTCTTTCAAAAACAGTTTTCATAGAAAAATAATGAAAAGAACTAGCTCAAACACTTTATTAGCAGATTAAAGAAGAAAAACTCTGATTTTTATTTCTCATGCATTTTGCACATACTGGATGGGTAGTGGAAGGCAGAATAACCACAAGACACAGCGGTCTGCCTTTAGCCACTGCCCAGCGACTCCACCTGTATGCTCTGCTTTAGTTTTCTTTTTAGTGCTCTTCACCGTTTCCCATTTTGTGTATCTGTCTACTGTATTTCTCTTGCGATGTAAATAAACTCCATGAGGCCAACGATTTTGAACTTTCTCCCCCCGCATATCCTCTAGATCTAAAACAATGCTTAGTATATAATTATGGCTCAATAAGTACTTGTTGAATTAATCCATGAATAAACATTCATTATTATCCCATCTGCATCATCTTCTTCGTACCAAATTACTCCGGCAGCTTCCAAGCAGGACTTTATGCTTCCGGTCTGTCCCGTCTCCAAGTTATCTTATATACAACTCCATTATTTCTACAAAAACACTGCTTTCATAAGGTTATTCCTCTGCTTATGAACACTCCTCTCTGACCTCAGCAGCTCCTCAGTATGATCCATAAAGTGTTAATAGATATTATATGAAAAGACAGACGTGGTGAGTAGGAAAGTTTGGAAAATACATGATTAGAGATGTTTGCATACAACAGAAGTTCTAAGAACCTTTAATGTACTGATGTGTAACGTAAATCTTCTGGAGAAAGATTTAATATTTCCTACCTTGTGACTACAGAATGAATCCTTCTTTCAAGAAGCAGGTCAAGAAAGCACACTTTTGTGAACCACACTGTAGGAAACAGTGGCATATAGAATTATCCAATACCATGTTCAAATGTGGCCCTAAGGGATGTAGGTAAAAACAACAAGAATACAGTTGTCTTTGTGACCATTCCTGTGTTGTATCTCAACCCTCTCCCATATTCTGTGGGTTCTCTTTCTTACCAACAGAGCTCACTAAGCGGGGGAAAGAAAACCCACTTCACACTGCAGATATATGTAATGACATATTATCTTTGAAAAGAAGGGCCTTTCTGGATTTTAACCTACTTTAGTTTTCCTTTTGATCCATAAATAATTTTGTTCTTCAATGAACATATGTTACAGTTTGAATCTTTTGCTTGCATACTCTATCAAAGAGTGTATCATAGGAGATACTTTATTTTTAGATTCATTTTAATAATCAGTATGCATAAATTCAGCAAGATACAGGCCATGGGATATGTGATATTCCTACTAAAAATTAATCTTAAAAATCATATTAAATAACACAGCTTGCATATTAAGTCTTTCAGGTTCAGGTTTTGGAAAAATGTCTTTATTGGTACTATAATCTTACATGGCATCCGCACTGTGAACAAGGGACTTTCTCCAAATTATATTCCAAACTTTGCAAAAATTTTCCATGACTCAGTATTTTTTCTTACAGTAGTAAGAAGCATTGTTTCACTGCAATCAATGTATTACTTATTGAAAAGCTCTGAGGAAGGACTGTGTCTACAAGAATTCAGAAAATGTATCCAAAAGAGATATACACCAGATATATTTCAGGATATCTGCCTACCATGCCCTTTTGGCAGATAACAGTAATAAACTTTCATCCTGACACAACTTTAATTTTCTTTAGGTAAAATTCCCACAGTAATTTGCATTTTAAAGGAAGAGGTTATGTACCAATGTTTATACCTTTGAACCGAAGGATTTTCTTGCCTTCATCAAAAGACTGACATTCCTTTCTACCTTCCTGATATAAGGCTTCCGTCCCAACTCCAGAGATGGGCCTCATTAGTCTCTGGATAATCCCATTCCCCCTTGCCTGTGATGGGTTTAGGGATGATATATTCTGATGGCTTCTCTTTCTTACCAACAGAGATTATTAACACAAATCTTTAATTGCAAATGTGGCCAATGAAACATGAGGGGACATCTGCTCATTCCCAGAGCAGATTTTGGGAAAACTTTTCTCAGTTTCTCCTAAGAAAAAGCCACAGGAAGAAATGCCCACTTTCCTTTCTGGGCGTTATTATATCTGGATGTGGGGCCTGGAATGGCTGTAGCCATGTCACCGTCAATCCTGACGGTGGTCACGTGAAAGGATGCAGAGAACACAGGGTTCTTTATGACACTGCAGAGTCTCCAACCTACCATCTCTTCAACCTGCCCTTCCTCTAGATTTCCTACTGGAGGAGATAATACATTTCCTCCTTTCTTAGCCAATTTGATTCAGGTTCTTACTATTTGTAGCTGAAAGACTGCTGGATCGGGAAGGGCACTGTGGCTTGGACTGAGTGAGCTGAATGAATTAGACTCCCTCTCTTGGGAAATACAAGGCCTGAGAAACAAAGAGAGAAGCTGCCACTTAGTTGTGAGGAACTGAACTGAGAGAGTCTATAAAAACAGGCAACTTGTAGGAGCATTATAAAAGGAACAAAACCGAGGAAGCCAGCTAGGCTGGAGAGAAGAGGGATACAGACATGTATAGCAAGAAGCAGAGAAGCCATTAGAAAGAACAGCACAGCTCCTTGAAGAAAAAGATACTCTTTTAGATTTCTAGTTCCCAGGCTGCTTAGTTAAGCTTTTCTTAACCATGAACTACCAGGGGACATCTCTGTAACCTTATACTGTACTTCCTTTCACCAGAGTTAGATGGAGTATGTTCTCTGTTGCTTAACGAGTCCTGTCTTAGGACATATGAGCATATATGCAAAGGGGAAAGTCAAAATAGACGAAAACTGCAAAATTAAAGGGGCCGAAAATAACAGACGAAGGATGAAAGAATGGCTCCAACAACAGTAAAACTTAACAAGATTGTACAAGTAAATGACAAGTGCACAAAATGATCACATCTGCAGTATCAAACAACTTGGCCCCTGAGAGAGATTAAGCCATGCATCAAAGATGTTCTACACATGGCAAAAAGGTGTCCAGATCCAGCATTTGATTTTCAAATCCTTTCATGACACATTTTTCCCTTTTACTTATTTTTAAGCTTCTGGAAAAGGATGCATGGGCCTGATGTTTTTGCTCTGGAACCTCTCTCATGTGGTGTCTCTTTCCTCCATTCCTTCCCCCACCCCCACCAATGAGTTTTGCTGCTATTACTCCATATTAGCCCTGACTACATTTCACTTGGGTTACTACAATACTTGTCAAGGTAATCCCCATGGTTGTGGGATCTCCCAATTCCAGTACAAATGAATCTTTCTAAGCAGAACTCTATTTCATTCCTCTATTTAAAAATTCTCACGGGGTGCCTGGTGGCTCAGTCGGTTGAGCGTCCGACTTCGGCTCAGGTCATGATCTCACGGCTCGCAGGTTCAAGCCCCACACCGGCTCTGTGCTGACAGCTCAGAGCCTGAAGCCTGCTTTGAATTGTTTCTCCCTCTCTGCCCCTCCCCTGCTCACACTGTGTGTGTGTGTGTGTGTGTGTGTGTGTGTGTGTGTGTGTGTCTCTCTCAAAAATAAACATACATTAAAAAAAAAAAAAACATTCTTAGTGCCTCTTCCGTGTTTATGGCATGAATTTATCCCATATTACTCCTTAGCCTAGGTAGTATACAGAAATTCCATGATACATGGTTTTAACACTTCTTTTATGCCTTTCCTATCTCTTCATATTAACATCTCACTGTCCACCTTTCCTCCCCTGTGTGCTCCAGCCAACCTGAACTGCTTTGCTCTCCATATAAACTTCATAATTTTTCTAGTTCTGAACTTTAGCTCATGCTATTACTTTTACCTGAAGTTTGTTTAGCTCCTAAGCAAAATTCTCTTCTACCTCTAAATGTTCTTCCACCCTAGTAGGCAGCACAAAGAAGTAACAGATTTTTAGAAATAGCAGCATGTTCTAATTACTAAAATCAGCATATAAATGGATCAGAGCAGATACATTCAAAATCACTTTAAGGACTAACAAGTCAGCAATACTTTTCCAAAATAGAAAGATAGAATGCAGTCAGAATGAGAGTTCCCAAGGGCAGCAGCAGTCCAAATGCTATCCAAAGGTGTCAGATACACGCTCTTTTAAATGGTCCTTCAAGTTCCAACTCAAATGCCATCTCATTCAAAAATCCTGCCTTGTCCATTAAGGTCTGTCATTGTTACATGAATAGGTCTCATTTAGTCCAGCAGAACTGAAAGCAGAAAACCACATCTTATTCAATCTATAGTCCATAACACTAAGAACAGTGACTTATAAGTAACAGATGTTCAGTAAATGTCTGTATAAATTTTATTCTCAGGACATTAGAGAATAAAAGCGACACTGAGATCTCCTTTTCTATCTTCAGGTTAAAATAAAAGGAAAGGCCTTTTAAAGGGTTTCTATTCTCAAGGGGAATCTGAGTTAGCTAAACATCTAGTTTAGAGTGTAAAAACAATCAGTGTGTAGCAGTAGATTGAGGGAGGAATCGAAGTTTCTGAGAAAACTTAAGAAAATTGAATGGGAAATGAATTGGGTAACTAGCTTACTAGCAACTCAAGTCAGCGTTTCATAGCTTGATTATTTTTTTTGGAATACCAAAATCACTAATAGAAAGGTCATGTACTATGTGCGAGGCATAATGCAAAACAAAATTTCAGATCAGGCATTTCAAAGCGGTAACAAACCAGAAACAAATCGAATAGGTTACTTTGCTTATGAATAACCTGTCTGTTTCTTTCCATGAATGAGTTTCTCTAAAAAGAGATGGTAAGTCCTAACGACTGCTATGCCAGTTATCTTCATGAAGCGGTAAACTAGCAACTGGTGAGTGGGGGCGACTGGGTGGCTCAGTCAGTTAAGTGTCTGACTTCAGTTCAGGTCATAGACTCGCGGTTTGTGAGTTCGAGTCCCACGTCCAGCTCTATGCTGACAGCTCAGAGCCTGGAGCCTGCTTCAGATTCTGTGTCTCCCTCTCTCTGCCCCTCTCCTGCTCATGCTCTGTCTCTCAAAAACTGAAGAAAGAAAGAAAGAAACAAACTGTTGAGTGGTACCTTTGGAGAAGGTGGGAATGTAAAACAAAGGACCTTCAAGTCCTCTAACAGCCACAACATGGTACCCTTGTGTTAGGCCTAAGAGCATTTGATATGCTGAACAAAATTATCTACATATGAATACATTCAGGTCGATAAACCTTCTGGGTAAACTGAAAAATAACACATTCTCTAATAAATGAATAACTAAAACTATTTATAGCAGAGAAATGGATAAAAGCAATATAAGTATGTTTTGGACTGACTGTCTTGGTCCATAAAAGCACAATTTTAGTTCAAAACAGTAATCATCAATGCTAGATAGTCAATTCTTTCAAATTCTTTAATGAACATTTACATAGTGTTTACAATATACTGTGGGCTAAAGACTGCCACGAGCTAGAAATACAAGCATGAATAAGAAATATTTATTGCCCTCCAAAACTTTAATCTAGTAGTAGAGACAGACCTAGAAGCATACAATTATTAAATGGCAAGTACAGCATTGAGAGACACACAGAGGCTGTTACGATACCACATAGAAGTGACCTCTTCCTAGCCTACCTAGCACAAGGGAGTCCAGGGAGGATTTTCGGGCCATTGTTCTGTCAGTAACCCCTATCACCACTACCATTATCATCTTCAAAAGCCCCAGTATATACAGCCAAATAGTAAGCAACAGACTACCCACACAGATTTTAAGCAAAACTTAATATAAAAAATGGAAATGAAGATATTACTAATATGCCCTGAGCTATATAAAGAAGATGTCAGATTTTACTGGAAGATGAGGTGACCAAAGCAAGAAAAACATTTTTTTTTAATTTAAATATTTAAGTTAAAAAAAAATCTTTAAAAGTCCTGTCCCTCATGTATGTATCATTTTTCTGTGTGTGTATATATATGTATGTATGTATGTATGTATGTATGTACGTGTGTGTGTGAATATGTATATACACGCACACATATACGAATGAAAGATTTACTGATTAACAAAGAGTTTGCTGTGTTGCAGAATAACGTTTTAAATGTTTTAAAAATTTTTTTTAAAATGTTTATTTAGTTTTGAGACAGAGAAACAGCACGAGTGGGGGAGGGGCAGAGAAAGAGGGAGACAGAATCTGAAACAGGCTCCAGGCTCTGAGCTGTTAGCACAGAACCCTATGCGGGGCCTGAACCCACGAACTGCGAGATCATGACCTGAGTTGAAGTCGGATGCTCAACCGACTGAGCCACCCAGGTGCCCCAATGTTATAAATGTTTTGATTAAATTTTCTCTCAAAGGAATTTGTATTCTGAAATCAGATTTCATACTCATAGTTATTTTCTAAAGGGTATCGATGGTGAAAAATAAAAACAGTTCTTACCTGGGGAGGCAAATTTCACCTCACGTTAAACATAAAGTCAGATCCTCCATGAAGTTTTTCTACTCTAAAAATGTGAAGCTGATGGGTGTACAGATTCTTAATAAGACGCCACAGATGGACATGGTTAGTGAAACATGGTTTAAGACTGAGGAGAAGAGGCAGTTGATGACAAGCAGAAAAATGTACAGTTCTCACTTACATTTAGGTGTGGGGAACTAATTTAAAAGCTACTGGAGACGCCTGTCTTAGAATTCTAAAACAATGTGTAAAGAAGTTCCTTTATACCGATTAAACTAGCATAATATGAAATACCTTTTATTTGAAATAACTTGTAACTGGGTTTTTACATAGATAGAACTATAAACAGGGTACTAAACGACAAAATCAAACAAAATCAAACGAAGTCAAGAAATATGTAAGGAAAAAGAGGCACGTGGTTAGTACCTATTTTGGCTAAACAAGCTGACACAGGCCAAATACTGTTTGAATAATAATGACTGAAATCTTGGAGCAGTATCTACCGCAGACAGTAAAAACCTGCAGCGTAGGAGATCAGACATCAGATATTTCAACAAGCAAATGTGTATCACAATAAACGAAATCAGCTACTCCAAACCAGACATCTAAGTTTCTTTTTTTCCTTTTTTTTTCCATAAAAATTCATCCTATCAGTAGAGATTCTAAAAGCTTTTTTTCGCCCCTTTAAAAATGTTTATTTTGTACTGAAAAGCACTGAAATAACAAAGCAGAAATTCCTCTAAGAGGAAATAATAAGATCATTTTATGGAGCAGATATTTAGTAACACAAACTTTACCATAATCATGTTTTACCGAAACAATTTCTGTATTTGCTTTCCCCACAGTTATTTTTGTTCCAAATTTTTAACCATGGATCCCAACTTATAATTAACTTCAGAATGCTAAAACACACATGCAGGTGACATAGAATGGCTAACCAAAAAAAAAATGGAATAAAGCAAAGTGATATCAGAAAGGTGTTTATACAGATGACTTAAAAAATTGCAAGTAACTTAGAAGGAGAGGAAAGACAGATCTGAGAAGGAAAAAAGACAACTCACATCAAAGAAACCTCCCAGCTTGTTCCACAGTGGTCCTAAAATTACTGGTGGAACGTTCTGGTACCAGCGTTGAAATTGGATCAAATCTATTTTCTTTGGCATAAGTTGTTGCTACAAGTGACCATTTCTCACTGCTTTAAGTTCTTGAAAGTTTCTGTGCAAGGCAAAATACACAATCACGTCTGTGTTCAATCTGATCTCCATCCTGTGAGGACAACAAGCCTCCATTAAACCAATGTTAGGAGCCTCTTCTCTGAAAATGCCAATTATCTTTCCCAATACCCTTCTTGTTGGATTTTCCTTTTTCTCCTGCTATTGGAACAATTCTTCTGGGGCAGAGGAAGGATGGTACCAGGGTGGAGGATCAAGTTACTCAGCATTTCTGAGCTAAGGAGGAAAAATGACAGGCTGCTTTTCTCACTCTATGGTTTCCAGAATGATCCCAAAAATGACAACATTCAAATGTAAGTATGAAGTTATTTTTACGATGTACAGTATGATTGAAGGATCTCCAACTAAACTGTCTTTTCAGAAAAGAAATAACAATGTCCTTTCCTACTACCTCTACAGTTGGATGATGGTCTCCTGTCTGTTCTGCTCTTGGAAGGGCCCATCTTTCTGGTGGAGGGAAAGGGTAGTCGGTCCCAGGGTTGAGGTTTAAGCTACTGAGCCCTCTACCAGTATTGCTGAGCAGAAGGAAAGAGAGACTGCTGTGTCTTCCTGGAAATTTTCTTCTTGGGGCATCTGGAAAGACTCAGGATTCAGCTGGGTTAAAATAAACTTCGTGATTGGTTCATGGAAGCCAAGTCACAGCTTGAAGCTCCTCCTTGGATCTGTGGGTCTAGACAGGAAGGTGATGCTCAAGACTCTCAAATTGCTGAAAGTTGGCCCAGAAAGGACTCCCACCAAGTTTCAGCCTTCTAAGAGTTTTAAAAGAAAAAAGTGAGGTAATCTGACATTAAGGATCTCTATGTACTAGAGACTGGGCTAAGAAATGAGGACACAACAATGAATAAAAATCTAGAGTATCTAATTTCAAAAACAGAGTGTAATGAAGGAAAGAGACAGGTGAAATATGTTTCAACACTATGATACAGATGTTAGCATAGTTTTAATGGAGCAGGAAAAGGTCTTTAATCTACTGGGAGCTTCCTTCTTTTCTAAAACACTGTCCTAATTCTTAATGTAGACTTCAAAGTCCTCCAGGTACTCTATATTACAACCTATGTTTTCCAGTATTACAAATATTGCCAGTCCACAGGGAACTTGTTCACACTTCCATGATTTCATATGTATCATTCCTATTGTCAAGAATATTCTTCCACCTCCTATCCATTAGTCCTTACTATTTGTCTTTACATACTCAAACTATGTAGCAACATAGTATGTACAGTGGTTCTCATGTGTTAGTTAGTGGTTCATAAGAATCACATTGGGAAGCTTGGTAGAAAGGCCAAGTCTTGGATCCTATACCCAAGAAATACAATTCAGCAAGGTCTGATATGGGACCTAGAAATCTTTTTACACAGTTACCAATATAATTTTGATGTCTGGTCTACGAAACGTGACTCTGAGAAACACTATTGTAATGGTTAAGGGCATGGGTTTTTTAGTCAAGCCTCATTTGAGTTTGAATCCTATCTTTTCCATTTATTAACTATGTTATCACGGGCAAATTTATTTTCCCACTAAGTCTCCCTTTCCTCCTCTATATGAGGATGACGGTAACATATCCAACTACGTATGTCTTAAGTGGGACAAGAAATACAAACAGGTAGCAGAGGGCCTGGGACAAGGTAATTATTCAATAAATATTACTGTTATTAGCATTATTAACAGCAATTTAGAAGTCAGCTTTCTAATCAAGGCCATCTGAATCTGGCTGGTTCTGTCTCTCCAAACACTTATATTAGATGCTCTGTTACAGAAATCCAAATTGCTCTCATTCACATCTAAGTAGTTCATGTTTTTCACGATAACTTGTGTAAAAGTAGAGCAGTGAGCCAAAGGCAGCACAAAGTCCCAAGATCATATTCATGACATACTGTCTATCACCAGGATTCTTGGCAAAACTGCAAACTAGGAGATTTGATTTTGGTGCTCTACCAATTTCTTTCACTTGTCCTCTCCTGCATCTCCCTCACATAAAAGTGACCCACTGCCTGTAAAGATGTTAAAAAGTCAGAAGTGATTAATTTTGGCCATAGCTCCCTAGCCACCAATTTCCCATAGATTTAGTGTATCCAATGATAAGATTTAAAGTTATATGTGTCTTCTGTGTTAACTCAAGATTTGATTACAGTGCTTTATATATGTGTAAACACACACATTGTTTTATATATAGAAAAACAATGTATGTATATACACAATATATAAATGTTGTCTTTTATTACTGTATGTTTTTCAGTATATACTCAATACATGTGACACGTTTTTAAAGCAAGTGCCTAGATGAGATCTTAGAAGTACCTGTATCATCTTCAATCATGAAGTTATATGGGATACATAAATGTATGAAAAGCTGATACTGGCTCCTTGGTACAGCTAGTAATTACTTTTTTTTTTTTTTTTTTTAGCTAATAATTACTCTTATGTAGCATTTACACAATGATTTTGGAGTAACAAATTATTTCCATTAAAATTATCAGTCCAGTCCATATACCTCAACGTCATAAAGGCCAAATACGAAAAACTCAGAGCTAACATATTCAATGGTGAAAAAGAGCAATTCCTCTAAAATCACAAAAAGGACAAAGATGTCCATTCTCACCATTTTTATTCAACATAGTACTAGAAGTCCTAGCTACAGCAATCAAATGAAAAAAAAAATTAGAGATACCTATTTTGGCAATGAAAACTGTCACTACATACAGATAACATGATACTACAGACAGAAAATCCTAAAGCTCCACCAAAAAACTATTAGAATAAATCAAGTCAATAAAGTTAAAAGATATAAAACTAATATCCAGAAATTGGTAGTGTTTTACTAACAATAAAGTAGCACAAAGAGAAATTAAGAAAACAACACCGTTTACAATTGCACCAAAAAGAAAAAATACCTAGGAATAAACCTAACCGAAGAAATGAAAGATCTGTTCTCTGAAAACTATAAAGAGGTGATGACAGAAATTGAAGATAACACAAACAAATGGAAAGATATTCCACATTGACGTATTGCAAGAATATTGTTAAAATGTCCACATTACCCAAAGCAATCTACAGATTCAACACAATCCCTATCAAAACAACAACAGCATTTTTCACATAACCAGAATAAATAATCCTAAAATTTGTATGGAACTATAAAAGACCCGGAATAGTCAAAGCAAACCTGAGAAAGAAGAACATAGCTTCAGGTATCACAATTCCAGATTTCAAGATACACTACAAAGCTGTAATACTCAAAACAGTTTGGTATTGGCACAAAAATAGACACACAGACCAATGAAACAGAACAGAGGGCCCAGAAATAAACCCACGCTTAATTGGTCAACTAATCTACAACAAAGCAGTAATGAATATGCAATGCAGGAAAAGACAGTCTCTTTGACAAAATGGTGCTGGGACAACAGGGCAGGGCAGCTACAGACCCTGCGAAGTCATCGTGGCCAGAGTAACATACTTGCCACGGACAGAGCCAAAATCACAACTTACTATACTGAATCAAATTAATCAAACTAAAGTGTCTGCCATATTACAGGTGTTCAGCGCCTATCTGCTGAATGACTGAATCAATATACGGTGAGTGGTTACCTTTATATACATCAACCAGACTAAAAAGAAATAAGTGCATTATTTTTTTAATTTTTATTATTTTTAAATGCATTTTTAAAACCTGAAACTAAAAACAAGTGAGTTTCCCATTAGAACTCAGTTAAAGCCTATCTAATTCCTACAGATCTCTACATGAATAACTCAAATTTCAATTACTTTAATTTTACTTCAGTGAATTAAAGACCAATCTTCCTTGCATGTGGTAGGTGAAATATTAAGTGTTTTAGTGAGGAATATGTAGCTTTAGGCAACTTAACAATATAATAAATCTAGCTCTGAACTCAGAAGTGCTGTTAACAAAAGAGGTGCACTAAAAGCAATAAAAATCAATTTTTATATATACAATCAAAGACAGAAAACACAACTTTTCCTCTATGCCAAACTCATAATGAAAAACTACTATTTCCAGAAGATTCACACCTACGAAGACCACTTGTATTGTACGGTATATATATTATACATATTTGTATTAGGTAAACATAAAAGTAGAGCTCACTTTGGTTTTAGCTATATTGAATACAATCTTTCTTGGAGTGTATTTTTTTTTACTCTCATTTACCTTATATAATTTTATGGTAAGCAGTTTTCCTATTTTAAACATAATAACCTAGGGAAAAACAAGCAACACGGTCAATGAAAATAACTGTAATAATAATTTGTATTTTGATGTTTGAATCACTGGAGGTCTGAACAGAAAAAAATGGAAGAGGGTGAAAATGCTTATTGAAGAAGATCAATAAAATGGGGTGCCTGGGTGGCTCAGTCGGTTAAGTGCCTGACTTTGGTTCCAGTCATGATCTCACAGTTCGTGGGTTCGTGGGTTCGTGCCCTGCGTTGGGCTCTGTGCTGACAGCTCGGAGCCTGAAGCCTGCTTTGGATCCTCTGACTCCCTCTCTCTGTGCCCCTCCTCTGCTCGCACGTGCTCTTTCTCTTTCTCTCGCTCAAAAATAAACATTAAAAAACTTTTTTAAAGATCTTAAATAACAGCAAGTAGAATATATAACTACTGATAGTCATGTGTTTCTATAAAGAGCAGAGATTTTCTTCTACTTGTTCAGGAAGTTCATAATAGAGATAGTTTAACCAAATCAAGAGTTGAAATCTGGTTGCCCAGAAAAGCCAGAGAAAATGATAACTCATTTGCTGAAACTAAGATTTAAAATATATCGAAATAAACGATATTAAGCGATAGCTGATCAGCATACTGACATAAGGTATGTACATCTACTAATCCAATGTTTTATGGGGAAAGGATCTACAGTCAAGCAATAAAGCTTTCAAGACAAATCAACTGTTTGTAGTTAATGTTGAGAAGATACTAAGTGCCTTGAATTAGTGTTTTTAGTAAATCAGTAAATTATATTTTTCGCCTGTCTCCATTCCCTAGATCAACTTCTGGATGTACAAAGATTTCTAAGTGTTCCTAGAATAGTTAAAAAAAATTTTTTTAATGAAAGAACTATTCCGGAGAAAAGATCTTCTTAGCTATGAAAAAGTGATGTTAAAAAAGTACTAGCAGGGGGCGCTTGGGTGGCTCAGTTGGTTAAGCATCCAACTCTTGGTCTCTGCTCTGGTCATGATCTCACAGTTCATGAGACCAAGCCCTACATTGTGCTCTGCACTCACATCAAGAAGCCTGCTTGGGATTCTCTCCTCTCTCTCTGCGTATGCATGTGTGCTCTCTTTCTCTCAAAATAAATACATATTTAAAAAATAAATAAATAAATCATAAAAAGCCTTCTCTGCTCCCACCATCACCATGACACCGCTATCACCACTTGCACCATCACAAGGACTCCCAATTGGCACAACACAAGTAGACGTAGATGTTGGAACTGCATCTCTATTGTCCTCTGTCATTTATAAAATACTCTCACATACACTGTATCGCTTAGGCCTCATGAATGAATGTGTATGTTAATTTCCTATTAGGTTACTTCAGTAAGCAAGTATTATTAGATGATACAGCAGATGACAGAACTTAAGTACATAATGGAGCTAGGATAATTACATGGCTCTCCTGGTATCTAGTTAAGGGACTTTCCCCCTAGAGTATTACAAACTTCAAGTATTCAAATACGTTCACTTGGTTACCTATGGTTATCTTGGTAGATGTTACCGGACCTGGGAAAAAATAATTTGTTACATACTTATAATAACAATATATGTCATTAAAAAAAATTTTTTTTTCAACGTTTATTTATTTATTTGGGACAGAGACAGAGCATGAACGGGGGAGGGGCAGAGAGAGAGGAAGACACAGAATCGGAAACAGGCTCCAGGCTCTGAGCCATCAGCCCAGAGCCTGACGTGGGGCTCGAACTCACTGACCGCGAGATCGTGACCTGGCTGAAGTCGGACGCTTAACCGACTGCGCCACCCAGGCGCCCCGTATATATGTCATCTTAGAACACAGTGGTCACCAGCTCAAGTGTATAGTACATGATTAGCAGATTCAAAGTCAGTATAGACAGATACAAGGAGTACGTGCAAGGATCAACAAAATGCTGCACTCACAGATGGAGAGACAAATGCGCAGAAAAAAGAACGGAACTACGTGACACTACCCTAGCCAGTTGCAGTATGCTAAAATATAATAGGCGCTAGAACACTGGAACTGACAAGCTACATAACATATCAATTATACAATATGTGTAGCCTGACAGAACTTAGAGAAGAGTAAAAAGTATTCATTTTGCTGACTACCAATTCAAGAACACAAACACTGACAGGGAGATTATAATTGGTAAACAAGACATATATTCCAGCAATGGGATATACTTGTCACAGCCTCCCGTCTAGTTGGACTTTCTCCAAAAGATCTACACTCTAAACTGTCTTCTGAACTTAAACCGCAGAGCTATCTCATAATTTTCCCCACGAAAATATACTTATTTTCACCAATAGTAAAATCTTTGCCTACTCACTATGAAAAAATCTTCAAACCCAGAAACAAAGTACAAATGACAGCCCCCCTATAATCCCACTCCTCAGACGTACAACTGGACAGCTCAATTCATATTTTCCAAACTCTTCCCTGTCTATGAAAATATGCATTTATAATGAAATATAAACACTGTTTGTATATCTTTGTCATATAAATACGCCATTATCAGTATAAACCATGTATTATATAAATTGCTTCAAATAGTGAACAGTATTAAATAGTAATGATTTGAAAACCTAAATGCAATACCACACTCAGTATTTTTCAATTTATTTTTCTCATAACAATTTATCATTTAACTTTATTGATTCTCTAATTCCAAGGGCAATTCTTTCACAGTTGCATTTTATTCAGAAAAAGAAATTTCATTTACTACATGATACAAATAGAATAAACCATTTTTTTAAGACTCTAGACTTATTTTCACTTATAATCCGCCCCCAAGCTTCATTACACAAAAGGACTATTTTGACTATTTAACATATAGTTCTAATTGTATCTGACATAAAACTAGTATTCAAGTGAAAAAATCTGACAAAGATTTAATCTGTCATATGTCTAGAAAGCAATCTGTAACAAAAGCTTGAATGTTTGGCCCAAAAATTTCATTTCTAGTCATTTATCTTCAAGAAATAATTAAAAACATGTTCAAAGACTTAGTTTCAAGGACATTCATGGTAATGTTGTCTATAATAGTGGAAAAGATCTAAATGCCCATTCGCAAATTGGTTAAATATTGGTTAAATACATTACGCTTGACGGATTACTATACAGTGACCGAAAATAATTTTATAGAAGTATATTTACTGACCTATAAACATTTTCTTGAGATATGGGGGTGGGGGGGGTTGGGTGGGTGGGTGTGTGTACAAAAGTATACTTATATTTCTTAGGAAGTTAAATATACACCTATCATTTGATCCAACCACTTCATTCCCAAGTATTCAACCAAAAGAAAAGTATACATCTACACACAGATTTGTAGATTAATGATTAAAGCAATTTTATTTGTAATAGCCAGAAACTGGAAACAAACTAAATATCCATCAACAGGTGAATGAGTAAATATATTGTTATCCAAACAAGGGAATACAACTAAGCTTCAAAAGGAACTACTGATACATGCAACCCTACAGATGAATCTCAAAATTATACCGAGTAAAAGTAACCAGACAAAAATGAGAGTACATACTATACGTAGAATTCATTTATATACAATTCTAGAATTCTAGAAGCTAATCTACAGTGACAGACAGCAAGTCAGTGTTTGCCTGGGGTGAGGGGATGAAGAGGTACAGGTGAGAGGGAAGGACTACAAAGGGATATAAGGAAACTTACTGTATGTCAACTGTACCTCAATAAAGCTGTCAAGTAACACACACAAACTAAACTTATGCTATCATACCACCGCTTTGTTTGAAATATAAGACCAAATGCAGAAGTCCCTACAACACAAACATGCAGTTTAATGAATTACTTTTATCACGCAGAGAACTACCACTAAGATCAAGAAATGCAAGTGTCACCGCCACTCTCCCCTTGCTCATCACGGCCCCCTCTCTCCTTTCAGAGGCAACCCTATCCTGACTTTTATGGTAATCACTTCTTCTTCTACTTTTTCTCCTTTTTAAAAAAGTTTTATTTATTTATTGTGAGAGCATGCTTGTGAGCAGGGGAGGGGCAGAGAGAGACAGGTAAGAGAGAGAATCCCAAGCAGCATCCACACTGTCAGTGCAGAGCCCAGGATGGGGCATGATCCTATGAACTGGGAGATCATGACCTGAGCCCAAATGAAGAGTCAGACGCTTAACCAACTGAGCCATCCAGGTGCCCCTTCTTTTTCTTTTTTAAAAGAACAATTGTACTAAGTATGAATCCCCAAGCAATATAGCTTACTTTTTACATATTTGGGGGTTTTTAATGAACAGAATGTGTTCTTTTGTGTTTTCCTCAGCAACATGGTTTTAAGAGTCATTCATAAAGCGTAGTACATTAGTCTTTGCTGAAGAATATTCTATTGTACGAATATACCACCATGTATTTGTCCATTCTGCTGGTGGACATTTTGATATTTCTGCTTTAGGACTAATAACAACAATACTGCTGTGAATATTCTTTTAGGTGTGCCCTGGTATATGTACATGAAATATAGTGAAATTTTTAGGTCCAGGGTATATTTATTTTTGAATTTATTTATTAATTTACACACTACCAACAGTATATGAGAGGTCCTGTAGCTCCATATCCATGCATTCCCTTTACAGCCCTTATTGCTACCTGAGAATTTGTTACTTTTACTTGTTTACTATCCCTCTTCTCCCACCATAGACTGTAGCCTGCATCAGAGCAGGCACTTGGCCTGTCTTGTCCACTGCTCTCCTCCCAGCATATACAACAGTGACTGGAACAGTGCCTGACACAACAGCAGCTGAACAAGTATTTGCTGAACTACCAAACAAATAAATGAAAACTCCAGCCCATTAGTGTCTTTGGCCAGAGTGAAGCAGAAGGACGAAGGGCTTCGCTCAGTGACTCCAAAAATGCTTAGATATTATGTAATAAAAAATGGACGTACAATTACTTAAAAATCATGAGTCAGCCACAGAAAACTATGTACATATAACAAAGAATAAAAGTGGAAAGAAACAAATTAAAACTTAGGAATATTTGTCTTGGGGCACTAAAAAGTCTTTTTCTCCCTTCTCCTCACCTTCACCCCTACCTTTTACAGATTTTCCAAAATTTCTTCAATCAGTACTGTCGTAAAAAAAGGTAAACTTAAAAATACACAATACCAATGAAAAAGAAGGAACTACTGATGCATATGATAACGTGGAAGAATCTCCTAGACATAAGGCAGAGTAAAAAGAAGTGGACACAGAGCACTACTCTATGTGAAATTCAAAAACAGGCAAAGCTAACCTATGGTGACAGAAATAAGACTCACGGTTATTCTTGTGGGCATACTGACTGGGAGGAAATTCTAGAGTGATGGAAAGGTTTTTTATCTTATCTTAGGAGGTAGCTACCTTAGAGGATATATATGCAGAAAATGTATCCAGCTATAAACTTAAGATGTATGCACTTTTTGTACATAAATTACACTTTTAAAAAGAGGAAACCATGTAAGTGAAGAATGACTAGATAGGAACAAAAAAGGAAAACAGGTTTTGTGAATTTCTGATGTTTTGTAACCATGCTATTCGTATTCCAATTAAAATAAACAAGAGAGATTCAGAAAGCTTTTAAGTGTGCTAGTCACTAAAGCAGAGTTGGATTTGTAAGTCAAATTCCTCATACCACATAGAAAAGCAAACCCTCACTGATAGTTTCTGAGTCTTTTTGCTGTCCTCTTCAGATTCCTCCACATTCTTCAGCATGAGACATATTGTACACTTAGGATATAAGTTTGGAAATAAACTAAGAGGTGAACATGTAGCAGAGCTTTTCTCATTCCAAACAAATGTGAATTTTCTGAAATCAGTGATGATAATAACTGCTCTCAGCAAGGGAAATGCTGACAGCAGTCACTTCAAGTATGAGAAATATGCCATGTGGCCAATATGTTAGGAAAAATGTTTCCCTCTTCTTCAGTTCCTTTTGGGAAAATAGTATTTCCTATATCTGTTAGAAACCGCGGCAGACATAATATGTCTTAGATATATGCCTTACTATAATGCGGACAGGTTTTTTTTGGGGGGGGGGGCGGGGGTTTACAAAGTACTTGTCTACTTTTTGTCAATCAGTAAAATCAGTATTCAAAAATTACTAGTCCATTATCATAAAGTTGTTACTGAAAAATAAAATCTATTCACACATTGTAATGACTGCCTGATCACTCTACATTTTAAAATATAACACACCTTAGAAACAAGGCAAGTCGTATTCACTCAACTACTGACTGCCTGTTAATGTGGCAGACACTTTACTGGGTGATGAGGATATAGAAATTGAGTGAGATACAGACTCTGCCCTTGAGAAAAGCAAAGTGGAGGAGGAAAAAGATACATGAGCTGATAATGGTACTTTACAAGAGACAAAACCATGAGAATGTGGATGAATTAGCTTTAGATTAAATTGGCAACTGTACACAGGCTAGACGGATAAGGGAGATACCGGAGGCAAGAGAGCACTGGGAATGCTACTCAGGAGCTAAAAGTGAATTAAGGAGGAACTAAAGGAAATATAATGAGCAGAAATGAGAAATGTTTCAAAGAAAAAATGTGTAAGACTAGGCAACTAACTAGATATAAACATGAAGGAAGAGTCAAAGATACTCAGCGGTGATAAGCATGTCAAACTAGTGACAGAACTCTGGACACAAGAAGAGCTTATTTAGAAGAAGAGAAGGTAATGTGCTCAGCTTTGTAATTTATTTTCCAGATATCAAGGCAGAAGTAAGAACCTGGAGTTCAGGCAATGTAAAGGCTCAGGTCAAAGATTTGAGCATCATCTCAGGCAGTAAAGCTTTTGGAATACAGGTGCTCAGAGTGGGAGAATGCACAGAACTCTTTCTCTCAGGGGACAGGAAAATAGAGAGAGACAGAGAGAGAGAGAGAGAAGTTGAGAGAGAGAAAAGTCGAGAGAGAGAGAAGTCTTAAAAGCAGGAACAGATACCTGTCACAGAATAGAACTTCTAAGAAAAAGAGAGTGCTTGCTAAGTGCCAAGTTCCTGCAGGGAAGATAAAGAATGAGGGCTAAGAAGTAGAAGATCTGGCCACTAGATCACTGGTGACCTTTACCAGATGCTATATTGCCTGTGAGTTTGTAACTTTACACTCTGCAAATATTATCTCTGCTTGTTAATGATTGCTTATTTTTTTCTGACCTTCTACAGAATTTTTCTTATACTTTCTAATAGCACTTACCACACACCATATTAAACCATAGTTGTATCTTTAATTCTCCCTTTAGGGAGTACCCTCCCCCTTAAATACCTAGAAAGAAACCCAATAATTATCTCTTGAATTAAGAGCCAAACAAATGGCCTACAATGAGATAAAGCAAAAAGAAAATGTTATACTACTTCACGTTTACCAACAGTAAAGCTAGACTTAATTAAAAAAAAAAAAAAACAAATCACCCTGATATTTCATGAAAAGCAAATCTCCTACAAAATGGTTGCACATAGGGTCAAAAAAGATCATTCTGCCTATTTCAAGATGGTAGACTGAGAACTGGCTAGTTTTCCCTTCCTACATTAATCCTGGAAAAGACAAAGTTAATTAGTGGTCACACAAGACAAAAGGAATTGAAAAGCTAGAACCTCGGAATAATTCTGTGATGTACAACAGACTAAATCAAATTAAAGAGGACAGTCGGAGACAATCAACATGGATCTTAAGGAAGAACAGAAACACAAAAAAGGGCAAAAGAGCTACCAGTGTTTCATGCTCCAAGGTGGAATACAGAAAAAGAAAAGGACCGAGAGAAAATCAACAGTGTTACTAGGTGGACTACCACAGCAGGGACAGCCAAGTTAAATCAGCCCGGATTTACCCCATGCACAACACCCCTGGCAGTGAAACAGGCCGTATGATCCCAGGAGGGAGTAATGTGTACAAGATCTTAAAGAGACAGGGTAGTGTCCTGGGTGGCTGGTGACACCTAGAAAGAAGGGAAGCATCCATTCCCAGACCAGCCAGCAGGATATCTAGCTCAGAAATATTTTCTACATGCTCCTTTATTTTCACTGAAGGTCAAGGAGAACTCCAATGGCAGGTGGCTCTTAGTCCTCTTCCCAGGTAGGGTGTAATGACAGAGGCAGGAAAAAGTCTAACAAGGAATTTCATTCATAAAGACACATATCCAATCACAGAATGAGCAAACTCCTGAGGAATGTAAATCTCATTTAAGACAGAATACAGGCTCAACAAATGAAGAACACACCCAAAGAAAAGAGTTAAAATACAATCATAATAGGATTTTAAAATAAGTATGTTGACTCCCACTTCTATCCATAATGTAGTTAACAAGAACGAGATGTACCCTTCAGTTAAATTTTTTTAAATTAGTTTTTCTTTATTTTTGAGAGGCAGAGACAGAGCGCGTGTGGGGGGAGGGGCAGAGAGAGAGGGAGACACAGCATCTGAAGCAGGCTCCAGGCTCTGAGCTGTCAGCACAGAGCCCAACGCAGGGCCCGAACTCACGAACTGTGAGATCATGACCTGAGCTGAAGTCGGACAGTCAACTGACTGAGCCACCCAGGCGCCCCTACCCTTCATTTAAAACAACCAAAAAACTGGTCAACAAAATAGTTCAGACACTGGACAACAGGCAACATAGGACTGTGATCCTTGAGTGAGGGGAAACTAATGAGGTGAGGCCTACAATCTCCTGGCGTTCTGTCTGGAGACACATTTTGGACTTCACAGCAGGGACAGAGAGAGACCATGCAGAGTATGGCTATCTTGAATAGAGGAGAAGGTACTGGAAGACAGATTTCTGAGATGTGGGGCAAAGTTCTGGAGAGAGGGAGCTACGCAGGAAGAAAAGTTTACAGATCTGCGTGCCATTGAATCTTTTGTAAATACTAAGACATGTACACAGGATGAAAACCTATACCGTTGGGCAAAGAATGCGTGGAGTGCTGTGAGCTAAAGGGGTTCCAGAGCTCAGAACAGGCTGATAATTACTCAAATCTCCACTAGCCAAAGTGGAAAGTTCTCATTGATCATTCAAGGCATTCAGTAGAGATCTTAGAAGGATCACACCTCAGCCGTGAGGCTAACCTATCCCTAGTGTTAAAGGTTATATTCTCACACTAACCCTAACAATACTTGAAAGGATCAAATACCTAACTGTAAGTAACTTAACAGTCTACTAAAGCTCAACACTCTTGAAAGAAAAACAAAATCCAGACTTGACAAGGTAAAGTTCACAGTGTTCAGCATCCAAACAAAAAAAAAAGTATTAGGCATACCAAGAAGCAGGAAAATGTAACCTTTTAAACAGGAGAGAAACAGACAATAGAAACAGATTGAGAAGCAACGGAATTAGCAGAGAATAACATAAAAGTTATTATGCTTATGTTCAAGTATTTAAAAAAGAACATGGTGATGAGAAGAAAGTATCGAGATAAATGTGTATGTTCAATATCTTCCCAGAAATAAAGGAATACATCACATTTAAGAAAAATAGGAAATGGGAGAAAGAACTGATTAGAGAACATAAAAACCAAAAAATCTGTTGAAATACAAACCTCATTTGACTTGAAGAGCCTGAAGCCTCGGCAATGGAAAACACTTTGAATCAACATGATTCACCCAGCAGAATCCACCAAGAATTTTGGACCTGATGGTACAAGGAACTCTGAAAGTTGGTGTTTCCTGAAGCTAAAATAAGGGTGATCAGGTGAAGGTGTTTTAAGAAGCAATTCAATCCTCAGATCTCTCACCTCTCATTCTATGTAACTGGAGGAGGGCCCTGACTTCTATTCCAATAGAAACCTAGAGGCTTAGTCTCTTGATGAGGCTTGATTTCAGTTTCTCTCTAGAAATACAGGGTTTCTTAACTTAGGGACCAGGCACTGTTGAGGACAGGGATACCCCACTGAAAACCGGGGGACTGAGTCAACATATGCGTATTAGATACCGACATGCCTCAGCCTTCCTTAGCTCTGAAGCCAAAAATATGGCACTCTGGCCCCTTTAATTTCTGGGTAGACAACTGGAAGAATACTCTCTCAAAACTCTATCTAGTCAAGAATAAAGGTACAAAAATTGACAATCTCCAGTAAAAAAAAACACAGCCAGGTCACTCCTATAGTAACACTCGCAGCTGACATTCTACCCACTGGCTTAGTTTCCAGACATCTCCTTAGCTCCTCACTCTTAACTACGAATTCACAACCAAATTATGTCTGGAAGCCATCTACAAAAACCTCCTAACATAAAACATACAGCTCAAAGCATCCATAACAGAAAAAAAAAAAAAAATCAACTTGGAAGAAAAAGAAGACTATATAAAGAAAATATAATGAAGTTATTGTTCTCAGCTAAGACATTGTAGAAACATCAAGAAATAGGTGTTGGTAAAAGTTTTTTAAATGTTTATTTATTTTTGAGAGTGAGAGACAGACAGACAGACAGAGTGCCAGCAGGGGAGGGGCAGACAGAAAGGGAGACATACAATCCAAAGCAGGCTCCAGGCTCTGAGTTGTCAGCACAGAGCCCAAAGCAGGGCTCGAACTCATGAACCACATCGTGACCTGAGCTGAAGTTGGATCCTTAACCAAATGAGCCACCCAGGCATCCCGAAATAGGTGTTATGTTAAAAGGAACAAGCAGAGAACAAAATAAACTCCCAGATATTAAAAATATGATAGCAAAAGAAAAGCTGGAATAAAAAGTTTATGAAATCTCCCAGAAAGCAGAGCAAAAATATAAAGACATGGAAAAGAAGAGGAGGAAAAAAAAAAAATTACAGGGCCAGGCCAGGAGAGGCAATATCTGAATAACAGGCATTCATGACAAAGAAGACAAAATTAGAGAGGGGAACATCAGCTAAGTAATTCAAGGCAATTTCCTGGAACCCAAGGGTATGAGTTTCCAGATTAAAAGGGCCCACCAATAATAGCCCAGCAGCATGCAGCAAAAGCAGACCCACACCAAGGCTCTGTGTGAAATTTCACTGTGAAATTTCAGAACCCTGGGGACAAAGAGAAGATCTTACAAGCTCGGAGACAGAAAACAATAATTTACAACAAAGGATCAGGATTCAGATCACTTGAAGCTTTTCAAAAGCAATCCTGGAAACTACAAGACAATGGCATAATGTCTTCGTTATTCTGAGGGGAAATTATTTCCAACTTAAAATCCTATTCCAAGATAAACTATTAAGTATTTTGGAGACATGCTAGATCTCAAGACATATAGGCCTCAAGAAATTTACTCCAATACATCCTTTTTTTTGCAGGTTTCTGCTCACACATGTATCACAGAGGCTTTCTCTGACCATCTTTTAAAAAAAGAACTCATCTTCACCCCCATCCTGGCTTCCCTATCTTCCTCACCTTCTCTAAAACACTGACATAGTACATTTTGTTTTAATCTCCCCAACCTGAAACACTTTTACTAAGTATCAACTCCAAGAAGGGTAGACAATGGAGTAATAGCACAGACTATCTACTCATGTATGAAGATAAAATGCAAGCATTTTCAGAAATACAAGGTCTCAGAGGTCTCACTCAGAGACTTCTTACTGCAAGCAGAAAAGAATATTGTCCAAAATGGGAAAAAAAAAAAAAGCCATTCCCTATGTGGACTATAATTTTCCCATTTTATTCTAAGTAGGAAATCTTTCTTACCACTTTAATTAGCAGATAAAATCTACCTCTGGTTCTCCCCTTTCACAAACAAAGAAATAGCTTTCTCTGAATTAATTCGACCTTATTGAAATTCCTTAATAGAATGATTCTCTTAATAGAAATTCATCCTAAAAGAAACAGAAAACACAGACTGCCAAAAGCCTCACATTAATAGAATTCAGCTGGGTATGGTTATGGCCAAGATCAGAATAGCTGATGCTTCTCTCTCTCCCATCACTGTAGCCTAGCTGCAGCTGCCAGACATGGGAGAAGCTCGCTGCTCGCAGCACAGAATGTCAGCTTTGAACCATAACTAAAGGCAGGCTGCCAATAATCAGCAGGAGATAGCTGAAATTAAAATAGAAGTTAAGAGGAAAACTGGACTGCTTTTCAGAAACTTGTCTATTCAATTAAGGCCTGTTATGCTTATATTTCCAAACATACGAAGCCTAAAAACAATTTATTTAATCATCTCTGACAAATCCATTTCATTCATCACATGTCCAGAAACTAAACTTTGTTTCCTGAGATTTACAGACAGCAGTTTTTCAGACCTGGAAAATCGACTGTGAACTCTTGTTGTGCAGCGGCCAAGTCACTTCTTTCTTTCTTTTAAATCCCCGGCACTATTCACAGTATCAAGCACACAGTACTTAATAAACTCGAACAGTGCCCTCATTTTCAGAAAACATCGAGGTTTAGAAATGCTATATGGTTTGCTCCAGGATGTTTACACTAAAAGTTAGATCAAGGACTAGCAAACAGACCTCACTCTGGACTTTTTTCTTTTAACGTCTGAACCAATTTAAACAGAGGTTGAGGGGGAGAGCAATGACAACTTGTTGAATCATGAATCATGCTGGCTCTGTCATGCAGTTGCTAGTCTCCCTCAGAAGTGAGCTAGAAACGCGTACAAATAATCACTTAGACCTGACCTCCTTAAAGGTATCTATGCTATATGTGTCTAATAAAAAATTCAAAAAGAAAGATCCTAAATTTTATGCCCAAGGACAGCTTAATTTTACCGGCACGATTCAATGTTTCTATACCCCTTCTGAAGTATACACCGATTTACCTCTTTCTGCATTGACATCTACCATCCCCACACATGTGAAAGCAACAGTCACCTGTACATCTACACAGATTATGTTCACCTAGTGGAGCTCATAAAGCAGGTCACAGGATGGGACTGGAAAGGTAGACAGGGGCTGCATCACCATATCTATTTTATGCTAACTTTTGATTTCATACTGAAGGCAATGGGGAACCACAGGAATATTTTAAGCAGAAAACTACAAGGATCAAATCTGCATTTTAAAAAGACCATTCTGACAGCAACACGGAAGATGGATGAAAAGAAAGACAAATCTTGAGGCAAAGAGACCTGAGGCTGCTCAAGTAATTCAAGTGAATTCAAGTAATTCAATTTCTCAAGCGAGAAATTATGAGAAATTATCCAAACTTAAGCAATAATAGAAGACACTGGAGAAGTGGTGACAGATTTAGGCAGTTCTGCAACTGGGACCCAGGCTAATAATTTTAAACTTAAGAGTCATACTAACGTTATCAAGTGGGTAAAACCTTCAAAGTATATTTAAACTCATAAAGAAAGGCAAATGAACAACTTTTCTAAAATTGCCTTCATGCTGTTAAGATAGTGACAGAAAGCCACAAAAATCGTCCCTTAGGTTCTCTGAGTAACCAAGTGTCTAAAGGTATTATGCCTAAAACAAAGCTCCTATTCAGTCACCACAGCCAGCATCCTAGTATGTTACCATTGAAAGGGCAAGACAGGAAATGAATCAATAAACCTCAGGCACATGCTTGGCCTGGAAAGACACAGCAAGTGTATCAAGGAGCAGAAATCTGAAAACAAAGGCCCTGGGTAATTTAATTACCAGGCCGGAATCTGCTGACTACCGGTTTAATTGTTTGAACAGTGCCCAAATTGTCTGACAAGGTGACCACCCTATGATTTTTGCACCGTTTACTGCATGTGACCACCCAGACAAATATGAGAAATAGTTCTAAAGAACGCAGGAATCTTGAATAACTTTCATTAATCACACCTATGATTCCGAAGGAAAAATTTTTAAAGAGTCAAATCTTTTTATAAATAACTCAAGGCTCTTTTTAGTAAATTCAATTACCACTACATCCTCCATGCTGTCAGGTCAAGAAAAATCGTATCCTTCAGAGATGAGCACAACTGCTATAGAAGAACTGGGTAACAAAAATTACTCAGAACAAATTTATATGCTCTTATTTACCATTATAAATAACTCTGAAAATGTTATTTTAGGGAGGTGTGGGAGTTGGAATAGAGAATGTGACTGCAGGGTGGTAACTAGAGGAAGCCAATTTTCTCCCTTGATTCTGTTAGTATTTCCTCATTCATGTTTATCTCCTGAAGAGTAAACCAACAGAAAACTCCTTTCAGAAACTGAACAAAGAAGCACCTCTGACTGCCTAACCTGGCAGTGTGCTTCTACTGCCTTCACCGAATAAATAAGGTGTGTAAGGCCAAAGTAGACTGTTACATTCAACGTTCATTCAACAGGTATTTAAGTTTATGTGGTGTCGAATCTTCAGCTCCGAAACTAGTAGAGATAAAAAGATACACACACTTTAAATAATAATGAAAGGTAATATATAAATTCTAAAATGAGCTATACAGGAGAAAGAACTATAATGGTCTCATAAGAGAAAATCAATGTAGACAAAATTAACTGAGAAAGACTTTATTGAAGATGTGGAACTTTAGCTAGGCCTTTATAAAAGGCAAAATCTGAATATGTAAAGAACAAAGGGCTTTCTAAGGCTCCAGATCCACATGAACGTACATTTGGAAATTTACACATTTCTGTTTGGAGAACCACTATGGAAATCAGCCATATAGATTTTTTGGTCAAATAGGTTAGATTTGGTAAGAAGGCCACTGGATGGTTTCCAAAGTACTGGAGATGGGGGCTCAAAGGCTTCCAATTTTCATGAAAGATAAAAAAGAACAGTTATATCCACTAAAGCGGACAAAACCATTTCATGCTTTGCCTGGTTTTTGAGTTTTAATGACAACGTTACATTTAATGGGATCTATCATAATTCAATTCAATCAACTGACACGCTTAAGGGGATAAAGGGAGGGCAGAGAATCCTTAAGGCAGAAGGAACAGTAACATGCCAAGTCACTAGGACAGAAGAAGCTTAAGTTCAAAGAACTTTAAGACACACAACCAGTTAGTGCAGAGGAGTTGATAGAAGCTCTAGCTCTGAACTCAGATTTCGGCTTCGAGCTCTGGTTATGCCACTTTTCTTGCTTGCTCTGTGAGGTAGGCAAACTGCTCAACTGTCTCCTGTACTGTAAAACAGAGATATTAACAGTCCCTATCTTATAAGGTTTTCAGAGGACGAAATGATGATAGAATGTGTATGGACTTAGCACAATGTCTAGCACATGTAAGTGTTCAAGAAATGATAATCTTTACGATTTTTAAAGCCAGGGTGTGTGGAGTGTAATCACGCTTGCTGGCCTTGATAAGAATCCTGGGCTTTATTCCAACAACAATGGAAGTCCTGCAAAGTTTTAACAGTTTTAATTGAATTTTTGTTTTAAAAAGATGCCTTACTTTGTGTCTCTAATAAGAAACCCAAAGGAAAAATGTACTGTAGAATTTACTACCAAGAAAAGTTCTGCTTTGAGGAATAGGTATCTTTCTTTCTCTTAGATAAAGTTCTGTAAATGACTGTACCTCTCTTTCACTTTCAGAGCCAGAAAGCTTAGGGCCAAATGTGAAGTTCTCGGGCCCTACTGCCTGCATATTTGTGTTTCCTCCTCCTACCTCCTACGAGTGCTTTCTACTCTTACATAACATTTTCTGATTCGTTATTATTAGTAGTATTAGTATTTAGAGACAGAGAGCATGGACATGAGCGGGGGAGAGGGGCAGAGGGAGAGAGAGAGAATGTGAAGCAGGCTCCACACTCAGCATGGAGCCCAAAGGAGGACTTGATCTCACGACTGTGAGGTCATGACCCGAGCCAAAATCAAGAGGTGGACGCTTAACCAACTGAGCCACTCAGGGGCCCTTCAGTTCTTTATCCTTGTTTATATTTTAGAATTATTGTTTTTGTATTATTTTCCTTTAAAGCTATTTCAACTGTTTACAGCATAAGGTGCAATCTAATTAATTAAACCAAAAAAAAGGGCATAAACAGCATAACCTCATGATGCATGAATCATGATGCATTCCCAGCATGCTACCTAAATCACTCTTTTGGTGTAAACCTAGTCAGATGGAGCAAGAAAACCAGATGGCACAGGAAACCTCTCTCTATGCAAAGAAAGAGCAGATGAGGAGCGTGCAAAGACCTAAGGCCTTTCCGGAATTAGCAGGACACAGTTGGGGTAACCAGTGCCAAGAGCAGAAGAGAACTGGAAAGTGGCAAGCTGCTGAGAAGTTAAGTACTGGTTCAAGGTTAGAGGTTTTGTTTTTGCATATGAATGTTTTTTCCCAAAAGAACTTCACCCTCTTCATTTTGGTGGTTCCACTGTCCTACTTTCTTAGCTCATGAGACCCCTTGGTTGCTTCACTTATCTCCCTCCTGAACTTGGACCTCCTGGTCAGCCATTTGAACTGTGACCTCTCTGGCCACAGCAATGCCTACATGGATCTGACCTTCTGTCATTGCAATCCCTAACCTGGCTCCTCCTTATTGTCTACTTTTTCTCCTGCTGGGTTGGAAAGCACTGATGACTGTGAGTCTACCGTGAACTCCCTGACTGCTAATTACTGATGCTTTTATTCATCCCTTGAATATCATATGAGCACCACCAGCTGCTCTAAACCTTTCCCCACGCTGCAGTGTCTGACATACTGCTCTTTCCCTGACTTTTCATCTGCTACATTACATAATGAATTCAATCTATATTAGCCAACTCCTCTTGCTTCTATTTCATCCCAAAGCTACATCTTCAGTCATGTCCTCAGCACAAACTCTAATTCTCACTGGGACTGCACCTATGCACTACTTTCTCAAAGAAGGAGGAATTCCTCTCATCTAAGCCAACCTTCCCTCTGTGCTTCTGATCCCATTACCTCCTGTCTACCCTGGGGTCTTGTTCCACCAACCATTCCTTCTTTCCTGCCTATATTCTTTTCTAGCTTCTTCACACCAAGACCACTACCACAAACAAAACCATGACATGGTACTGAATTCTATAGACTCTAATTATCCCTCAAATCTGTCCTTCTCTCCTCCCTTCTACCTTCAAGACCTCAAAAATAATTTTTTAGACCTTTCTTCCTCTCCTCACTATCCAGGCGTCTATAAATTCTTGAAATCTGGCTTTACTTCCCCATTTATTGAAAATCACTCTCTTCCAAGTCACTGGTGATCTGACGATGACCAAATACACACCCCCTGCACTCTAGACTCTCTCCCCTTTGTCTAATCAGGACAGAAACTGTCCTTACTTCCCAAGATGCTCTTCTGCTTCACCAATCCCACTTCTCCCAACTGCCTTCTAAACAAGCCGTCATCAAAACTCACATCTTATTCTTAGCCTTCTTCTAAGATCTCATTAATTACAGCTTCACTCAATCATGTCTATGCAGATAATTCTCAAACCCAGAAGTAATAAAGAGTATAGGGTGGAGATTTATGTGCATAGACGTGATGAGTAAAGCTGTATAACCACCACTCAAATCAATAATTTACCATCACCCAAGACAGTTCCCTCTTGCCACTGGTCAATTCCCCGCGCCCCCCCCCCCCCCATAAACAGTAAAGAGACCACCACCTTCCAATTTCTATTACTATGTATTTGTGTTGCCTCTTCTAGAGCTTGATGTAAAGATAACCAACTGTACGGATATGCTCTTTTGCATCTAGCTTCTTCCACTCAGCACCATGTGTGTAAACTTTATTCACACTGGTGCATGTGGAAAGTAGTTCGTTCCTTTCTACTGCTGTGCTGTCTTCCATTCTATTGCTTTACCACAATTTGTTTGGGAGACATTCTCCTGCTGCTGGACATTTGGGTTGTTCCCACTTGAGAAAAAGTTGCTATGATAATTCTTGTACAAGTTATTTTACAGACATTTGTTTTCATTTTCCTTGGGCAAATACTTAGGAATGGAATTGCTGGGTAAGAGGTAGACGTACATTTAACTCGATAAGAAACTGAAAAACAGTTCTCTCAAGAACGTGGTTGTACCATGTTACACTCCCACCAGCAGTATATGCGAATACTTGTTGCTTCAAATCCTTACTGGCATTTAGTAGTATTATCAGCCTTTTAAATTTTAACCATTCTAGTTGACATGTAATGTTATCTCATTATAGTCTTTAATTTCTCTGATGACTAATAAGGTTGCATGATTTTTCATGTGCTTATTATTTGACCATTCATATATCTTCTTTTGTAAAGTGCCTGGTTCCAGTCTTTTGCCAATTGTTAAACTGGGTGGTTGTTTTTTTTTTACTGTTGAATTTAACTTCTCTTTTGAAAGGGGTTTGCTTTCATATCTTCAATGGCCAAAAGGTCATATCAAACTAAATGTCCTGGTGTTATCTCCAACAGCACCTTTAAAGTGTAATTTGTAATTTTTTAGTTGGGAACCAGACATCACAAATATTCTTCAATCGTGTTTGCTTTAAATCCTAACTCTTGAGGTTCTCCTCTTGACAGCCAGTCAATAAGAACTCTCGAGAGGTGGTAAATTATTAACATATAGGCTCTGGGATTGCAAGGGTCAAATCCAGACCCCACCACTTACTGGCTGTGTGACTTTGGACTGTGAGTCTTTCAGTGCCTAACTTCCAAAGTTTTTGTGATATTTAAATACATAAATCATATAAAGTACTTTAAATAGTACCCAACAAAAAAGGGAGTACTCAATAAATACTACTTGTTATTTTCAGAATCAGAAATGCCTTTTACTTAAAATCTTATCTCATGATTCCAACAAATAACATTTTATTTTCTTTTATTTTTTAAAGTTTATTTATGTTTATTAAAGTTTATTTATTTATTTATTTATTTATTTATTTATTTATTTAGAGACAGAGACAGTGCAAGTGGGGAGGGGCAGAGAGAGAATCCCAAACAGGCTCCATGCTGCTAGCACAGGGCCCAACATAGGGCTCAAACCCACAAAACTGTGAGATCATGACCTGAGCCAAAACCAAGAGTGAGATGCTTAACCGAATGAGCAACCAGGTGCCCCCCAACAAATAACATTTTAATCTAAGCATTTAGCCTCTGACCTCTAGACAATTAAAACAGTCTATAAAATGGTCTCTTTCCTTCTCCTCTAATTCAGACCATGCATCCTTGCTGGATTTATCTTCCTTAAAAAAGTCCTTACACACATCACCACCTTTTGGTTCTCAGATGCCCACTCCAAGAAATAATCTGAACCCTTTATCCAAACACTTGAGGTCTCTCACAAGTGGTCCTTACATACACCTCTCAAAGATATATCTCCTACATATAGGACTATGGAAAGAATTCAAAAAGTATTCAAAAGATTATGCCTACAATAGAAAAAGTCAGCAGCAGCAATAAACATATTTTACTTAGGAAAAAGGAGGTAAATCTAATCAGCTAAGAGAAGTGAAAGTGGTTGCCTCTGATGAAGGGAAATGGGGGTGGGGTGGAGGATGGGGAACTTATCTTGTTTCTAACAAATGCTGCAGAATTATTTGACTTCTTACAGGGTACATTTTTAACTTTTTAAAAAATAAAACTTGGAAGAGAAAAATACAGACCAAGAGAGATGAAAAAAAAGACAAAAACAAAGGAAGACTTGTTTATCAACTGAAGTGGACAGCATAATGTGTCGGTTACTAACGGTAATCCATAGACTTACGGAAGGAATAGTCGGGCACATCCATTTACCTAGTGCAGATACCCTATTTGTAGATGGAAGAGTTTGGATTTTATCCAAAAAGCAATGGGAAGTGAAGGTAACTGAACACAGAAGTAATATAATAAAAATAGTACCTAGGGAAGATTAAACAGGAATTATATCAGAAATGCACTTGACTGGAAAAGAAATAGGGAGTGGTAAAACATGAGGTCTTCATAATTGAGACACGAGGTGATGAAAGCCCAGATTAGGGTGATGACTGTGGAAACAGAAGGATTTAATTTCAAGTCACTTTTTCAAGAACACAGGGTATGATTTGCTGGCCAACTAAATACGAAACTAAGGTAATTAAAAAAAAAAAAAAAAAGGAACACAACACCCTTTAACATAAAGTATGCACTAAAGGAATACTTATAAAGTGTAAAGAGTATGTCCAAGGTTATAAACATTAAAGATAAACTTTAATGTATAGTTCTTAATATATAGTTTAATACTACTTATGTGGTTCTTTTTCATTTAAGCCTCCAATTGATTTAAGACATTTCTGGCTCAGAATTCACTTAAAATCTTATACATATTTGGGGAGCCTGGGTGGCAAGTCGGTTAAGCATCTGACTCTTGACTTCGGTTCAGGTCACGGTCTTACTAAGGTTCATGAGATTGAGCCCATGTCGGGCTCTGCACTGACAGGGTGGAGCCTGCATGGGATTCTCTCTCTCCCTCTTTCTCTGCCTCTCCCCCTGCTCGCATGTGCATGCTCTCTCTCTCTCTTTCAAAATAAGTAAACATTAAAAACAATCTTATACCTATTTTTCACTACTTGATTAACGTTCCATGGACTGCATTTTTCACTTGTGTTTTCCTTCCTCACGGGCTTCATCTCCGAAACTGGCTGGCTGTCAGTCTCTTCTTTGCTTGCACCTACCTGAAGCTACAGTTTACTCTTTTTGTCCCCATTTACCCTAGATATTTTATATTACAAATAAACTATACACATTGAAAAATCCCAAAATTACATTTCAGTTTCTATAAAAACAATGTGATCCAAACCTTTACCATCAAAAGTCTTGGCAAGAAAGAACAATTCAGAATATTCCCTTTTCACAGAAATGACATCTGATGTGTAATAGCCATTTCTAGTTGACTCATAAAATACACCTTCAAGCTTTAAAAATATTCCATTGGGTAAAGACTTAACCTCTTGACCCCACTGCTCTTCTCAACTACTTCCTCATTTCTAGTCTCCCTTTTTGAAGGAGAAATCTTTCTAAGAGCCATGTCTTCTGCTTTCTCCATTTTTCTTCTATTTGCTCTTAAAGCCCTGCAATGTAGCTTTTGACCCACCCACTCCACCAAAACTGCTCTTAGCAACTGCCAGATACAATGGTCAACTATCATTCTTCACCCTTCTTGATCTGACATAGATAGTCATTCACACCACCATCCTGAGAACACTTCCTTCACTTCCTGGTTCCTTGGTAACCAGGACACTGCATTCTCTTGTCTCTTTTGCTGGCTCCTCCTATCTTCTCAGTCTTTAAATGTTTGAGGGCCTTAGGAATATGACATGGGCCGTTTCTCCAATCATAGTCACTATTTAGGTGGTCTCCACCTAGCAAGAAATCCTACTGATTCTTCTAGCAAAACATACCGTGGATCTGACCCATAGCACTACGTGTATTGCCACTACCCTGCTGAGCCATCGTCATCTCTCACTTGGACTACTGGAACAGCCTGGTCTGTTTCTACTCTTGCTCACTACAATCCATTCCGAGAACAGCCAGAGTGGTGCTTTTAAAATGTCAAATTAGGAGCGCCTGGATGGCTCAGTTGGTTAAGTGTCCAACTTCAGCTCAGGTCATGATCTTGCGATTTGTCACTTCAAGCCCCACAATGGGCTCTGCACTGGCAGTGCAGAGCCTGTGTGGGATTCTGGCTCTCTCCTTTCTCTCTGCACTTCCCCCTCTTGCGTTTTTTTCTCTCAAAATAAATAAACTTAAAAAAAAAAAAAGTAAAATTAGATGCAATCACTTCTTTGATCAATCCCCTCTAATGGTTCCCTAATTCTTTCAAGGTTAAGAGCCAAAGTCCTTATAATGGCCTACAAAGCCCCTATAGTGCACCACTCCTGCTTCCCATTTGCCCTTCTGATCTCATCTCCTACTACTATTCTTCCTCCCTGCTCACTCTTACTCTTCTCTCTTGCTTGCCTATCTCTAGCCAGACAGGCCTCCCCACTATTCCTTGAATATACCAGGCACACTGCTGCCTCAGGACCCTTGCATTTGGTCTCTGCTCTCCCTGGAACACACTCTTTCCTCATATCTACCTGACTAGTTTCTGGTCTCTGCTCAAATGTCAGTGTGGCCTTTCCTGATCACTCTATTTAACACTGCAATCAACTTCCCTACTCCCCAACGCCCCTTCCTTGTTTTCCTTGTTTTACTATTTCCGTAACACTTACCACCATCTAATATGCTATACATTCTACTTAATTCCTTTATTTTATCTCTCCCCACACTAGAATGTAAAGTTTATAAGAGGGATTTTTGTCTGTTTTCTTCATTGTGGTATTCCTACCAGGTAGAACAGTATGTAACACACAGTTGGTTTTTGGTAAAGATTTCTTGAAAGACTGACTAAACTGAATAGATGAGCCAATATAAGATAGAGTAAGACAGAAATAAAAAGGAAAAGAACAGAAGACAAAAAAAAAGGAAAAGAACAAGAAGAGAAGGAATGGAAGAAACTTGTCTTCCTTTTAAAATAGCTAAACTTAAAGGTAATTTTGACAGGATTGGAGATTTCTGCTTTCATTCAAGATGGAGGAACAAGGACTGGATGTACCGAGACAATCCCCACAATAAATAAAAGACAAAGATATATGAGATACTGGTTTATAGCACACTGAACATCAGGCAAAGAAGAGTGATCCCTGAGAGGCAGAAAATAAGTGAGGTGAGACCTACGAATACCCTCAACTATGGCTTAAAAGAGGGTCTAGGCCACAAGGTAGGGAGGAGAACCTGAGGCAGCACCCAGCAGAGTCCCTGAGCAAGGAGACAGACCTGAGAGTCTCAGGAGAACGAGGTGAATGGAGGTAACAAAACACAGAGTACCAAAGAAGAGAGTACACACACTGAGGAGCCCACAGCTTTGATCTGTGAGCATCCTGGAGAGGAGACATGGCACATGCATGTGAGAAAACTACCAAAACCCATAAAAAGAACAATCTGTGAGGATCAGAGAGAACAGTGTCTGGTACCAGGAACTGCCTGTTCCTACTGACCAGGCTAAAAAAAAACACCCCAAATCCATGGGGCATCGGATAGAGGACTCCAAAGCGGGAAATAACGATACCTAGAGTGAGCACTGCTCCAATCATAAAAGGAAGATTCAAGTGACATAAATTCTTTCCTAGTAACTTAACTGTGTCCCAGATCAAAGCTAAAGAAGAGGGATAGGAATACAAAGACATATGGCAACCAGTAAGGTAAAAGTGACAATGTCTGACATAATCAAAGACTACCAGGCAGGTAAAGAAGTGGGAAAATCTGATCAAAACTGGGGAGAAACATTAACCATTCACAACAGATTCAGCACTGACAGAGATAGGAGAATTCGAAGACATGGGCATTACAAGTTATCAAAACTATACTCCAGATGTTAAAAAAAGACAACTAAAGACATGGTAGATCTAAAAAAGAAAAAAAACACAAGGCCTCAGTCAAGCTTACAGAGCAGCAAACTGCCACGTGTGAGATGAAAAATACACTGCATGAGAGTGACGGCAAATCAGACATCATGGAAGATTCAATGACTTCAAGACCCAGAAAGAGCAACTATCCAAAATGAAACAAAGGAATTTTTTTTTACAAAGCCTTTACAAAGGAATGTACAAAACAAAGGCAAACAAAGGATTTTTTTTAAAAACAGAAAAAACATCATCATTGAAATTGTAGAACAATTTCAAACAGCCTAACAGATGTATAATTGGAGTCTCTCAAGAGAAGGAAACAGGGGTGGCTCAGAAAAACTGGTCAAGAATGTAATGACTGAAACTTTTCTGAATTTGGTGAAAGCTGTACATTCACAGATCCAGGAACTTCAATGAACAGAAACATGAAGAAAACCACACAAAGGCGTATCACAACCAAATTGTTGAAACCTGTAATGAACAGAAAAAACTGGAAAAGCAGCCAGAGAACAGAGGCACATCACACACAGAGGAATAAAGAAAAAGACACAGCAGGTTTCTTGTCAGAAATGATGCACACGAGAACACAGTGGAGCAACATCTTTCAAGTACTGAAAGAGAAAAACCCAAGCTAGAAATATATACCCAATACAAATATCTTGCAAAAACAAAGACTTTCGACATACAAAAACAAAGATTTCATCAGCAACAGACCTGCATTACAAGAAATGCCAAAGAAAATCCTTCCAACAGAAGACAAATGACACCAGATCAAGGTATGTATCTACACAAAGAATTGAAAATGAAAATGTGCATCTCTATAGATGGATGTAGCAATGATGAGTCCACTAGGAAATATGTAAGATTCAAAAAAAATGTTTTTAAATCTTTATTCATTTTTGAGAGAGACAGAGCGTGAGCAGGGGAGGAACAGAGAGAGGAGGAGACAAAGAATCCAAAGCAGGCTCCAGGCTGTGAGCTGTCAGCACAGAGCCCGACGCGGGGCTCGAACCCACAAACTGCAAGATCATGACCTGAGCCAAAGCTGGACGCTAAACCGACTGAGCCACCCAGGCGCCCTGGAAATATTTAAGATTTTAAAAGACAATACCGAAATCTCTTTAAAACATAACTGACTTTTTAAACAAAAATAACAACACTGTATTTTGTGTTTTATAAAATAAGGGATAAATAAAATGTCTGAGAAGAACATAAAGGCCAGGAGATAGAAAATAAAAGTATAGTACGTTAAGGCTCATACCGTATGTGAGGTGGCAAGTCATTACTTGAAGGTAGACTGTAAGTTAAAGACTTGTACGTAAATGTTCAGAGCAATTCATGTTTAACAGCCAAAACCAGAAACCAACCCACGTGTCTGTTAACTCATGAATGGATACAATGGGATATATTTATACAATAGAAAGCTATTTCTAAACTACTTAGCAACAAAAAGAAATGATATGTTGATATACACAACAAAATGGATGAATCTTAAAATAATTACACTGAGCGAAAGATGCCAGACAAAAAAGCATATACTGAATGGCCACATTTATATAAAACTCAAGAAGACAGAAACTAACATACAGTGACACAAAACAAATCAGCAGTTGCTTGGTGGTGAGGTGGGCCAAGAGAAATTATAGAGGGGCACAAAGGAACTTTGGGAACTATGGGTATCTTGGCTGTGGTGGTGTGTGTGTGTGTGTGTGTGTGTTATGTGTGTGAAAACTTATTAAATTGTACATGTTAAATATACGCAATTTATTGTAGGTAAATAATTCCTCACAAAGGCTGTTTAAAAACCATTTTGGATTTAAATGGGCAGGTTAGGGGCGCCTGGGTGGCTCAGTCAGTTAAGCATCTGACTTAGGCTCAGGTCATGATCTCATGGTTTGTGGGTTCAAGTCCCACATAGGGCTCTGTGCTGACAGCTCAGAGCCTGAAGCCTGCTTCGGATTCTGTGCCTCCTTCTATCTCTGTTCCTCCCCCGCTTACACTCAGTCTCTCAAAACTAAATAAACACTAAAAATATATTTGTAATTTTTCAAGGGTTAGAATGGATCATAAAACCCAATTAATCAAATACTCTCTTAACAGAGATAAAGCAACCAAGTCCCAGAGAGGTATAGCGACTGGCCCAGGGTCTTACAGCTACAGTTGGGAGCTTTCTAAACCGTATGATCCACAACAGCAGGAACCATGTTATTTAGGTCACCACTATATCCTCTATACCTAAAACAATGCTGGGACGCAGTAGGAACTCAGTAAGTATTTGTTGACTAATTTTGCCCTTGGAAGGAAAGGTAAAAAATGAAGATAAAAGGAAACATAAAAGGAAAGAAAATCCCCCTTGCAATATGACTCCAAGTTTCTTCCTGTCTGTGATTCTCCCTTCTCTCTCAGGCAGCTGACAAAATTAAGCAACAGCTTTAAAACATAAACATCATGAATACAAGAGAATAAGTTATATTCCATATCTTTGTCATACTGAATATTTTATTGTATTCTAATCCTTAAAAGGTTCTAGTTACCAACTCTTAAATGAGCAGGAAAATTAACAGAAAATACTACATTCGTGAAAATTAGTGACATATTCAAATTAAGAACAAATTTAAAGAACAGTGAAGTGCTTACCAAAAATCTCTCCATTTTTGGCATATTCTGTCACAAGGTACAACATATTTTTGGTCTCCATTACCTATTGATAAATAATTCCATATTAGTCTGACAGGAAAGGATTTTAATTCTACTCTAATTCAACATTCTATGGAATTACAAATAAAACTACTAATAAGAGTACCCAAGTTACGAATAATTCAGAAGGTGGCAAAGTTTACACGACTGACGGTATCTTTATGCTAACTCTTCTGTGAAAAATCTAGGTTCTTTCTTTTCCAGGTTTGGCCCATGGATCAGAGGAAGCGGCACTGCCCAGGCACCTGTTAGAAATGCATCTCAGGCCCCACCCCAGACCTACTGACACAGAATTCCCATTTTAACAAATTTTTTAAACAGAAAATGTGATTGTTACACACGTTCAAGTTTAAGAAATATTAATATAGATAGAAGGAGCTTTGAAGATCAACTTTTTATCACCTCACAGACTTTTCTAGCCTTGTGCTATGTGGTAGACTCTGATTGAGGAATAATAAAATAGAGCTCAGTTTATCTGGCCTATATCCTAAATAATCTGGCACAATAGGATGTTTCTCCTACTGTACTGCCATACTGTTATAAACTACTGTTATTTTAAAAACAATCTTCAAAAGTTTCTTCATAACTTCACTGCTGTACAGTTTTATTTAAATTAGTTTTCCTAGGTTGGAAAAGGAAGTGTGTCAGTGTCATTGACTTGCTATTTCAAACTATAATGAGCCAAAAGGAAATGAATTGATAAGTTCAAAATGAGTGAATTTTAGATTTTCTGTAACACTATCTTTTAATGTACTGGCACAAGCTAACAGTGAAAATTTAACTGCCATCTACTCAAAGGCTGAAGACTAATTTTGCTCTAACATGTAGGTTTAGGACTATTCCCAATCAGGCCAGAAAAGAGCTATCTACAATTTGCATCTAAATAAGCCAAATAGTAAGTCAATTTAACTGATTATTTAGCTCAAATAAAGATGGAATTGTGTGAAACATGGTAGTTGTAGCCTCAGTTTAGCTTATGGTTCATCAGACTTCTAAGGATGTGATTAGTTTCTTATAAGTATTCTCTTTAGGAATTAAAAAAAAAAAAAAAAGGCTTAAAGGGAGAAATACTGTGATATAAATATGACCTAAGGCGCCATGTGCAGTTTTAGAACTTTGGGAATTGTTTTGAGTGGCACATCATAGTCTCTCATTCTAATGGTAACACGAATGGTCTCCACACCTTTTTAATTGCAAATCTCTATCAATAACCAATCGTCTAGCCAGACACATATGTACATAGGCATGTAAATGTAAATATATACACGGACCTGTGTATGTTTATATGAATGTAAAGAGACACAAATTACATACTTGTGCTGCATAATTGTATAAACACATTATATACATGATAAAGTGCACACAAGAAGATAAATACAAAAAATACACATAGTTAGACGTTTTGATATTTTCTTATGCCCACGGGACACTTGTGCTAACCCATGTGAGTATACACAGTGGTGGGCCAGTATTAGCTCTCTGTAGGGGGGAAAATAAAATGGCCCTGACTTGTGAACAGCTTCTTGTGGTATAAATACTCCCACCATTGCCAATTTTGGGCTACTAACACGCTATTAATTGACTCACAAAACTTCTGAAAATGTTATAGATATTACAAGCCAGTACAGGCTGAGGACAGCATACCACTGGGTGCACACATCACACCAGGGAGACACAAGTCATGGGCTAGCAGAGTGTAACATTTTAGCTTAAAAAGTTTTCCAGTGTGAAAATTCTACATATTAACAAATAGAAATGTTAAAAAAATGTTTTGTATTACATTGTCATTCTTCAACATGAATTACTCTTTAAAAATCGGAGAAAATCTTCCTTTTAAAAAACACAGCTTATACTTTAAATGGGTATAGTTATTTTACAAAATTTTATCTCAATAAAGTTGATTTAAAAAAAAATGGCTCATTTACTTTATCTGACAAAATAACCCAAACAAAATGTACGACTTGGTTCTAAGTATTACCAAGTATGCCACTAGGTAATATGCTATTTTAACCTTTGTATTTCAAAAAACATAAAGTGTTTTTTTTTTTAAATAAGCAAAACTGCCATATCCCCATTAATGGTTCCACCACCAAAAGACAACAGACTTAAGTATCAGAAAAGCAAAACTACAAACTTTTGAATTAAATACCTTACAGTCTCAGAGACAACTTAAAATTAAGCTACTAGTTTTTTACTTCCTAGTTTTTTATTAAAATACAAAAAATGGGTGTACCCAGCTTAACGAAACCATATAATCATCTTTTTTTTAATAGACTGAAAAAACTCACACAAAAGAGAAAAATGATGCAAAAGAGAGAATGGGTTGTGAGAAGCATGGAGAAGAATAAGGTTAAGTCCTACCTGGTAAAGTTTGATGATATGAGGGTGGTCTAACATTTTCATTATTTGTACTTCTCGGTAGATTTTCTCAAGGTTCACTGCATCCAGCTGAGATTTATCTATTATTTTTATCGCCACCTGCATCCCGGACACAAATAAATACAATTAGTATGTGATGGTTAATATTTTCTAGTTAAGAATCTTTTAAATATACGACACCTGCCTCATCCGCTCAAGCTCTGTCCTCCCTCCTTTCAAACAAACATTTATAAAAAAATTAAAAATACAGCACCCCTGACACTTTGCCTGTAGGTTGCTATGACAACAAAAACTAGTTTAAATTCAATGCTCATTCAACAAATGTTTCTTAAACATCTACCACATGTGAGGCACTGCGGTAGATTTTGTTTAGGAGTATCTTTAGTGTGCCATGACAAATAACCCTGCAAAGTCGCTTTAATAAAATATATTTCTCTTTGGGGCGCCTGGGTGGCTCAGTCGGTTAAGCGGCCGACTTCGGCTCAGGTCACGATCTCACACTCCGTGAGTTCGAGCCCCGCGTCGGGCTCTGTGCTGACCGCTCAGAGCCTGGAGCCTGTTTCAGATTCTGTGTCTCCCTCTCTCTGACCCTCCCCCATTCATGCTCTGTCTCTGTCTCAAAAATAAATAAACATTAAAAAAAAAATTAAAAAAAATACATATATATATTTCTTTTAGTGTAACCGTAATGTTTTACTCTACTTATAAACTGAAGAAATAAAATCTCAGCAGCTTCAACCAGTTATCTCGCTGCAAAGTACCTCTAAACAAATGATCAGCTGAGTAGAAGGCAATTTCTGCTGTATTGAAACAATTTTTCTAGAAAAGTGATAGATTCCAAAGAATGTAGACATAGCTTTGGTTGGGCGGTGGTGGGGGAGCTAAATATAAAGTATTAAAATCAATTTATATGAAAGATACCAACTGGATTCAACTTTGTTTTAAAAATCGAAGCGCAGGGGTGCCAGGGTGGCCCAGACGGTTAAACATCAGACTCTTAATTTCAGCTCCGGTCATGATCTCTCGGTTTGCGAGTTAGAGCCCCTGCATTGCCATCCCCCACCCCCATCCTGCTCACAGTGTGGGGCCTGCTTAGGATTCTCTCTCTCCCTGCCCCTCCCCTCCCTACCCTGTGCTCTCTCAAAATAAGTAAACTTAAAAAAAAAAATTGAAGTCCAAAAACTCATCTGTTAGTAATTACACTAGCTTTTCACTTCCTTAAAAGAATCTGATTTTTAAACAATGTAGCTTCTTTCTAGCACAAATAGATAAGAACTCAAACCACTCCAAGGTTAATAATTTGAAGGAACTGCATTTGAAGGTGAGTAACTAGGTAGTCAGAAATCAAGAATCATGTACTTTTTTCTATGCAACCTAAGAAGAACTAATTTTTTAAGAAATAGTAGCTATTTGGTTAGGAAATAAGCCGTCCTGATTTAACTAAAATTTTCAGATCAGTGGGAACCACCCAAACCTTGATTATAACAAGTTCTGAAGAAACTCTAAAATGCACTTGGAGCACCTGGGTGGCTCAGTCGATTGAGCATCTGACTTCGGCTCAGGTCATGATCTCACGGTTTGTGAGTTCGAGTCCTGCGTCGGACTCTGTGTTGACAGCTCAGAGCCTGGAGCCTGCTTTGAATTCGGTGTCTCCCTTTCTCTCTGCCCCTCCCCTGCTCGCTGGTGCGCTCTCTCTCAAAAATAAACATTAAAAATAAATAAATAAATAAATAAATAAATAAATAAAATGCACCTCACATTCTACCAAAATGTATTCTGAACATAACTCAGTTTTATGTTACTTTTCAAGGCAATTATTAATATCAGTTATTGTATGTGATATAATAAATAGTTCAATACTCCTAAAAGGTATCCAAGAAAATAGGACTGAGATTGTCAATTCACTTAATTCCTTCAAACTCCTGTTTATACGGTTAGTTTTTTCTTCTTTCCTATGGCTGCTTTGTCCTTTGCTCTTGCCTTTTAAAGCTCTACTATAAGGTTTATTTCTTACCCTTCTGGATTTCTAATCTGCTGTCCACAGCTTATTTCCTGATTTGAGTTAATTGTAACCCAGAGAAGAACTCAAGCCTCCTAGGGGAAATCAGATTACTAAATATAATGTATCAAATTAAATTTATTGCTGAAGAAGAAAGGGGGCAGGTCCCTCTCTAGACAGTAAAGTGCGTCCATTCTGTGATAATTATTTTATGTTTGATGGTATATTATTTATTTCTACAATCAAAATATTCTAGAAAGTAAAACATGCTAAAATATGCTAGAGAAGGAGACTGATCAATATTGTACTTGATATTAGGGACATTGATATATACTGGACCACCTCAAACCTAAATAGATTTAAAGCGACCCCCTCCCTCCTCAATCTTACGATACAGTATTATCGGTTACTTTGGGTAAGTGCTGCCACAAAGAAGGATAAGTGTGTATTTTAATTTCCCCAATATTATTCCTTAGGAAGGTAATATGAAGTTTCACACATGCTTCTTTTGAGGAAAATGCCTTGTCCTCCAATTTCTAGAGGATGTCTAGATAGCTGTACCCACACCAACAAAAAACTTTTATAATGAAATGCGTTAGAACCAGCTAATAAATAGAAAATGAGTATCTTGATTATAATAGCTTTAACATTATGTTAAAGAAAAAATTTACACACTAAATTCCAATTAAAGCAAGGTATTACCAAGAGATACCTCATACTCTTTTGAAATCCTGGCCTCCAACAATGAAAAACTGAAAAATATATAAGGTATGTAAATAAACTTTAATAATAAGTCATAAATCTCAGGGGGTGCCTGCGTGGCTCAATCGGTTAAACATCTGACTTCGGCTCAGGTCATGATCTCAAGGCTCCTGAGTTCAATCCCCCCATTAGGCTCTGTGCTGACAGCTCAGAGCCTGGAGCCTGCTTTGGATTCTGTCTCCCTCTCTCTCTGCCCCTCTCCTGCTCATGCTCTATCTCTCAAAAATAAACATTCAAAAAATAAAAAATAATAACAAGTCATAAATCTCATTATTTAACTTTTCTCAACCAAAAAATTCTTAAATGAAAAAATATCATTCTTTCTTCTATTTTGTTTTGTAAGTATATGGACCACATTTCTATACACTTACAGCTTTGACCTGTGATCCCTTGCTTGTAAGGTTGCTGTAAGGATTATGAAAACATAAAGCACTAAAGAAAAAGTAGAGCATGTGTCAGCATGCTCCTTTTAATTGTTAGGAGTAGTCTAACTGCTACGACAAGTAGACCGCAAAATGTACAGAGATTCCAATACAACAGAGGCTTATTTCTTGCTCATGTAGCACAACTGGTGGGTGCAGATGCCTCCAAGCAGGTTAAAGGAGGCTTCACCACCCTTAAAGCCTTCCACAGTTACCCCAGGACTGTCTCCATTCCAACCTGGAGACAGAAGGAGAGAGAAGGAGAAAAAAGCTTGGGGAGCCCTCACGATAGGTTTTTAAGCGTTGGGCCTGAAGTGGCACACATTATTTCTATTCACTCCATTGGTGAGAACTCAGTCACATAACCGTATCTAAATGCGAAAGAGGCTAGGACACAGTCCAGTGATAGGTCCAGGAAGAAGAGGAAACATTGGATTCTTGGTGACTAGCTAGCAGGCTCTGGCATATCCTTCCAGGTAATTTCTTAACAATGGGACTCATTACCAAGTACTTCCCAGATAATAATGATCATGAGTTTCACAACTGTACAGTACTTTTTAATTTCACAAGATACTTTAACATATTTTATCTCATTTATTTCTCAACTTTGTGAAGTAAATGGAAAAAGCAGTGCACCCATGAGTAGATGAAACTGAGGTTCAAAAGATGTCACATATCTACAAAGGTCCTAAAGCTCAAGTGAATTAATGGGAAAAAAAACACAGGCCTTCTAACTTCAAGTTCAGTCTTTTTACTTTTTTTTTTTAATTAAAAAAACATTTTTTTAACATTCATTTATTTTTTGAGAGATAAAGATGGGGCATAAGCGGGGGAGGGGCAGAGAAAGAGGGAGTCACAGATTCTGAAGCCGACTCCAGGCTCTGAGCTCAAACTCACAGACTGTGAGATCATGACCTGAGCTCAAGTTGGATGCTTAACCAACTGAGCCACCCAGGTGCCCGGAGTCTTTTTACTCTTTAAAGAGCCTATTAGACACATATTCACTGAGCACCTGTTGTGTGCCTGGAATAATGCTTAGTATACAAAAATCAAAGAGATGTGATTCCTACCCTCAAGGAATTTAATAGACCTGTAAGAACAAAGAGAACATGTTTTGGAAAACAAATTTTATCAACAAAAAAATATGCACTTGGGGATTTTCCCAATGTGTATAAAAGTTCCAACATACAAAAAGGTTGTGTGCCAACAGCTCATTTAAAAAAAAAATTTTTTTTTAATGTTTATTTATGTTTGAGGCAGAGAGAGACAAAGCGTGAACAGGGGAGGGTCAGAGAGAGAAGGAGACACAGAATCTGAAGCAGGCTCCAGGCTCCAAGCTGTCAGCACAGAGCCCGACGCAGGGCTCAAACTCATGAACCACAAGATCATGACTTGAGCCGAAGTCGGATGCTTAACTAGCAGAGGCACCCAGGCACCCCAGCCAACAGCTCATTTTAAAGATAACTAATAACTTAGAATTCTGGGATCTTACTGTCTGCATCCCTTTTCTACTTAGCTTTGAACAAAGTACCGAGGACAAAATCTATATGGTCACAACAAAATCAAGCAAGGGACTCTAAATTGAGGGATTCCTTTTTTGTTGTTATTCAACTAGCCAAATCCTATATATGCATCAATGTATTTTTAAAAAAATAAACCTTGGGGCACGTGGGTGGCTCTGTCAGTTCAGCAACTGACTGCGGCTCAGGTTACAATCTCAAGGTTTTTCAGTTCAAGCCCTGCATCGGGCTCTGTACTGACAGCTCAGAGCCTGGAGCCTGCTTCAGATTCTGTGTCTCCCTCTCTCTCTGCCCCTCCCCTGTTTGCACTCTGTCTCTCTCTCTCAAAAATAAAAAAACATTAAAATAAATAAATAAACCTTTAGTGAGTTATTAAGATAGAAAAATTTATATTCCTTCTGCTAGGAGACAAAAGGAAGGTTTCCTATACAATTCTGGAGGGCTTACATATAACACTGAATATTCAACCTCAGAAGTGGAACAACATGAATTAAAAACAATAAAATACCTAATAAGTTATGTGGACTATATCTCAAAAAATACCTCTCATTTCCTCCTATATTTACAAAAATTAAAAAGTAAACACTCTTGTAAGCTAAGGTTCAATAAGATGGCCACTTTTATACATTGCTGGTATAACCATAAAATAGGTTATATTTTTTTTGAAAGGTAATTTGACATTTTTTTTCAAGAACCTTAAAAATTATCCATCCTGAGGGAGTTCTAGAAAGATGGTGAAGGATCCTGAGCTCACCTTGTCCCACACATATACGAAGGTAACAGCCGTATCTGTGCAACTACCTTTGAAAACCACCTAAACACTGGCAGAAAAATCAGACAAGGGATTCACAAAATAAAAGGATGTAAAATAGACTATCATAAACATAAAATGTGGGGGGAGGTGGGGGGGAGAGAAAAATGTAGTGCTGTAAGAATGGGCTCAAACTTAAGCAACCATCAACTTAATATACACTGCTATCTGGATAAGATTTTTTTAATGAATCTAATGGTAACTATAAACCAAAAACCTGTAACAGACAAAAAAATAAAGGGAAAGGAATCCAAGCATAATACTAAAGAAACCACAAGGGAAGAGAGCAAAACAAGAAGGAACAGAGAAGAACTACAATAATAATCGTACAACAAGTAACAAAATGGCAGTAAGTACCTACCTATTGATAATTATAAATGTAAATGGGTTATTTCTCCAATCCAAAGACACAGGATGACTAAAAGGATAAAGCAAGACTCATCTATATGCTGCTTATAAGAGACTCACTTCAGACCTAGAGATACATGCAAACTGAAAGGGAAGGGATGGAATAAACATTTATCAGGCAAATGAAAGCAAAAAGAAAGCTGGGGTAGCAATAGTTACATCATACAAAACAGACTTTACAATACAAACTAACAAGACACAAAGAAAGACAGTATATAATCATGAAGGGAACAATCCAAAAATAGAATACAATAATAAGTATTTAAGCACCCTACATGAAAGCACTCAGATACACGAAGCAACTATTAACTGACATAAAGGAAAAAATCAATAGTAATACGCTAATAGTAAGAGACTTTAACACATAATCAACGGACAGATCATCCAAACAGAAAATCAACAAGGAAACACTGGCTTTGAATGACACACTAGGCCAAAGGGATCTAACAGATACATTCAGAACATTTCATCCCAAAACAGTGGAATACACAATCTTTTCAATTGCACATGGAACATTCTCCAGAACAGATAACATGTTAGGCCACAAAACAAGTCTCAACAAATTAAAAAAGAATGAAATCATATTATGCATCTTTTCTGACCAGAGGGGTATTAAACTAGAAATCACTCACACACACACACACACACACACACACACACACACACACACACCTGAAAAGAACACAAATATATGGAAGCTGAACATGTTACTAAACTGTAAATGGGTCCAACAATTCATCAAACGGGAAATGAAAAAATGCATGGAAACAAATGAAAATGAAAACACGATGGTCCAAAATCTTTCAGATGCAACAAAAGCTATTCTAAGAGGAAGGATTACAGCAATACAGGTCTACCTCAAGAAGCAAGAAAAATCTCAAATAAAAACCTATACTTACACCTAGAGAAGACAGAAAAAGAAGAACAAAACCCAAAGCCAGTAGAAGTGAAAAAAATAATATAGAGCAGAAATAAATGAAGTAGAGACTACAAAAACTCTATTACATCAAACTGAAACCAGGAGCCACTTCTTTGAAAAGATCAACAAAACTGACAAACTTTTAGCCAGACTTAAAAAAAAAAAAAAAAAAAAAAAAAGGCTCAAATAAGTAAAATCAGAATTGAAGGAGGAGAAAGAACCATCAGAGAAATACAAAGAATTATAAGAGATTATAAAAAGTTTTATGGCAACAAATTAGACAACCTAGAAGAAATGGATAAATTCCTACAAACATATCACCTTTCAAAATTGAATCAAGAAGAAACAGAATATTCAACAGACTGATAACTGGCAATGAAATTCAATCAGTAAATCAACAACAACAACAAAACTCCCCCCCCCCCCCGCCCCCAAAAAAGTCCAGGACCAGATGGGTTCACAGGTGAATTCTACCAAACATGTAAACAAGAGTTCATAATACCTATTCCTCTCAAACTATTCCAAAAATAGAGAATAGGAAGGAAAACTTCCAAATTCATTGTAAGAGGCCACATTACCCTGATACCAATACCAGATAAAACACACTACAAAAAACAAACAAACCAACATACAAAAACTACAGACCACTGTCTCTGATGAACACAGATGCAAAAATATTCAAAATATAAGCAAATCAAATTGAACAATACATTAAAAAAAAAATCATTCACCAGGGTACCTGGGTGGCTCAGGTGAGCATCTGACTAGGCTGAGCATCTAACTTCAGTTCAGGTCATGATATCACGGTTTGTGAGTTTGAGCCCTATATGGGGTTCACTGCTGTCAGGGCAGAGCCTGCTTCGGATCATCTGTCCCCCCTCCCCCCCCGCCCCTCCCCTGCTTGCATTGTCTCTCTCAAAATAAATAAATATTTTTAAAAAATCACTCAGCACGATTAAGTGGGATATATTCTAAGGATGCAAAGGTGGTTCAATATTTGCAAATCAATCAAGGTGATACATCACATTAACAAGAGAAAAGATAAAAACCATATGATCATCTCAAAAGATGCAAAAAATGCATTAAGCAAAGTACAACTTTCATTCATGACAAAAACTCTCAACAAAATAGGTTCAGAGGGAACTACTTCAATATAATAAAGTCCGTACACGACAAATCCACAGCTAACATCATACTCAGTAGTGAAAAACTAGGAGCTTTTCCTCCAAGATCAGGAACAGGACAAGCATGTCTACTCTTAAACACTTTTAGTCAACATAGTACTGGATATCCTACTCACTATAATCAGACAAGAAATAAAAGGCATCCAAATTCGTAAGGAAGGAGTAAAACTTCATTTGCAGATGACATACTTGAAATAGAAAACTCTAAAGACATCACCAAAAAACTACTACAACTGATACATGGATTCAGGAAAGTCACAGGATATATAATTAATATACAGAAATCTACTGAATTTCTATGGCTAATAATGAAATAGCAGAAAGAGAAATTAGGAAAACAATCCCATTTACAATTGTACCAAAAAGAATAAGATACACAGGAATGAACTTAACCATGGAGGTGAAAGACCTGTACTCCAAAAAGTATAAAACAGTGATGAAAGAAAAACTGAACACAACAAACAAATGGAAAGATACTCCACGCTTGTAGATGGGAAAAATCAACATTAAGCTGTCTATATCATCCAAAGCAATCTATAAATTTAATGCAATCCCTATCAAAATACCAGTAATATTTTTCACAGACCTAGAACAAAAAACACTAGAATTTGTATGGAATCATAGAAGACCCCAAGCAATCTTAAGAGAGAAAACAAAGCTGGAGGTATCACAATCCCAGACTTGAAGATATATCACGAAGCTATAGTAATCAAAATAGTATGGTACTGGCACAAAAACAGACACATACACCAACAGAACAGAACAAAAGCCTAGAAATACACCCAACAACTCTACAACAAAGGAGGCAAGAATATACAACGGTGAAAGGATAATCTTCAACAAATGGTGCTGGGAAAACTGGACAGCTACATGCAAAAAAAATGAAACTGGATCACTTTCTAACATCATACACAAAAATAAAACTCAAAATGGATTAAGTCCTAAATATGAGACCTGAAACCCTAAATATCTTAGAAGAGAACACAGGGAGTAATTTCTCTGACATCAGCCATAGAAACATTTTTCTAGATAGGTCTCCTTTGGCATGGGAAACAAAAGCAAAAATAAACTATTAGGACTATACCAAATAAAATGCTTTTGTACAGCAAAGGAAACCATCAACAAAACAAAAAGGCCACCTACTGAATGGAAGAAGATATTTGCAAATGAGGTATCTGATAAGGGGTTAATATCCAAACTATATAAAAACCCCATACAACTCAACACCAAAAAAACAAACCAATTAAAAAGTGGGCAGAGGACCTGAATAGACATTGTTCCAAATACAACATCCAGATGGCCAACAGACAGATGAAAAGATGCTCAACATCAGTCATCATCAGGGAAATGCAAATCAAAATCAAAATGAGTTATTACCTTACACCAGTCAGAAGAGCTAAAATCAAAAAGACAAGAAATAACAAGTGTCGGTGAGGATCTGGAGAAGAAAGGAAACTTCGTGCACTGTTGCTGGGAATATAAACTGGCAAGGCCACTGTGGAAAACAGTATGGAGGTTAGTCAAAAATTAAAAATAGCAACACCATATGATCCAGTAATTCCACTAATGGGCATTTACCCAAAGAAAACAAAAACACTAATTGGAAAAGATACATGTAACCCTATGTTTAATGCAGCATGATTTACAATAGCTGAGATATGGAAGCAATGTAAGTGGCCATCAAAAGATGGATAAAGAAGATGTAGTATGTGTGTGTATATGTAAAATGGATTATGCAGCCATAAAAAAAGGATGAAATTGGGGCACTTGGGTGGCTCAGTGGGTTAAGCATCCAACTCTTGATTTTGGCTCAGGTCCTGATTTCATGGTTCGTGGGATCGAGCCCATGTCTAGCTCTGCGCTGACAGGGCAGAGCTTGCTGGGGATTCTCTCCTTCCTCACATCTTCCATCATATCTCCAAATACGATACGACTCCACTCATAAGTGGAATCCAAAAAAACCAAAAACAAATGAACAAAAAGCAAAATCAGACCTACAGAGAACAAACTGATAGGTGCCAGAGGGGAAGAGGGTGGGGCATTGGGCAAAATGGGTGAAAGAAAGAGGGAGAAACAGGCTTCCAGCTATGGAATGAATAAAACATGGAAATAAAAGTCACAGTATAAGGAATACAGTTAATGATACCGTATTGATGATGTAATGGGGCAGATGGTAGCTATACAAGATAAATGTAGCATAATGTGTAAACGTGTCAAATCACTAAGTTGTACACTTGAAAGTAATGACACACTGTGTATCAACTACACTCAAATAAAAAAAATTAAAATCAAAAGATAAAAGTACACTTATTGTGATGAATGCTGAGTAATGTATGAATTGTTGAATCATTATTAAATGCTACACCTGAAAGTAATAACACCATGTTAATTACACTTAAGAAAAAATCACACACAGTATTTAGCTTAAGGATTCTACTTCTGAGAAATTATTTGAAGGAAATAATCTAAAACGATGATAAAGATTTATTTGTAAATATATTCAATGAATATTATTTGTAATATAGAAACAGAAACAGTAAGTGGGAAATAATTATTCAAGTTATAGTAAGCTTATATTATGAGTGTTACACAACTATTATAATAGTTCTTAAAAATATAGAGAAGTGCTTTGACTAAAATTTTAAATTAAAAAGATTAGTATTTAAGGGTGCCTGGGAGGCTCAGTTGGTTAAGTGTCCAACTTCGGCTCAGATCATGATCTCATGGTTTGTGGGCTTGAGCCCCATGTCAGGTTCTGTACTGACAGCTCAGGGCCGGGAGCCTGCTTTAGATTCTGTGTCTCCCTCTCTCTCTCTCTCTGTCCCTCCCCAACTCATGCTCTGTCTCTGTCTCTCAAAAATGTTTAAAAAAATGTTTAAAAAAAAAAAAACTGGTATATAAGTGAATTCTCAACAGGAGGTATGTATAAAAAAAGGCCAGGGAAAATTAGATACAAATATGACAAAAATGTTATCAGTGTGTGAAACACATTGGGGATTATTTTATTTTTCTGCTTTATACTTTTTGGAAAGTTTTTCTTCAATGAGCATGAATTACTTTTCTAATAGGAAAAACAGAAAAAAATGAAATCATTTTGTTTATCACATATGCTAACTTCCCCATCTGTGAACTATCAGTCATTTTATTTTCTAAATTCTGTATAAAATGGGTATTTCACAAAATTTAAACATTAAAAGATTATATATAGAAAAATGTTTCCAACAAAGTAAAAGCAATGTGTATATAAGAAATAACGTGTAAAATACAAATTTGTACAGAAGATAAGCAATTAAATGCAAGAGCAGAAAGGAAACAGTGTTAAGCTGATGGATGAAAGACATTTTTTCACCTTTTCAAAATGCAATTTAATGGTAATGTTATCCTGTCTTTCTGATAATTTAACAAAAATTATTTTTCACTTCTCATTAAAGAAATATTCATCTTATGCACTTAAAGAAGCCACACATACAAAAGTAACTTTAGGGGAATTTACAAGGAAGTTACACAATAAGAGCTATTCTTCTAGTAACAAATCAGAAGGGATTAACCTATGTTTACTGTCTCAGGTAACATTTGCCTCAGCACTATTTACCACTAATATACCAATTGTATACAGTTCTTCTGAAGTACCAAAGAGCATTATTCTTACCATATAAATCTTTGAAATTAAACATTAAATGAACTTTACAAGCTTATATATCAAATCATGGGTGGAATCAGAACATTTGGCTGACAAGTCAACATGACTGAGTGGTCCCACAGTGAAAGGGTTTCTGAAAGCAGCAAAAAGTCAGTAGTAAAACTAACATGGAGTTCTCTACCTTTTAAGTTTAAATAAATTAGACTTTTTTCCAACTTAAAATTTGACTTTTAAGGTATAAGAATTTATATAATGAAATAAATTCTCATCAAGATTTAATTTGACTTTTCTAATGGTGGGTAAGGAAAACAGATTGCAGAAAAGGTAAATGTCACTACATTTTTAGATCCATAGAAATTGAACCGAGGATTATCATGACTATAAAAGAAATGATTAAAAATATTCTATCTTAAAAATTATTTAAACAAATCAAAAAAATGACAACTCAATTTTAAAAAATGGGCCAAAGGATAAAAACGCAATTTACAAAAGAAATGACATATCTTATAAAAACCATGTAATTGGGGTGCCTGGGTGGCTCAGTCAGTTATAGTCTGACTTCGGCTCAGGTCATTATCTTAAGGCTCGTTAAGTTCGACCCCCTGTCAGGCTCTGTGCTGACAGCTTTTTCAAGCCTGAAGCCTGCTTTGGATTCTGTGTTTCCCTCTCTCTCTGGTCCTCCCTGTCTGCCCACCTGCTCACTTTCTCTCTCTCTCTCAAAAATAAATAAAACATCAAAAATAAAATAAAACCATATAATCAAAGTAAATAAAAAATACTAAATCAGATATGTGAATTCGAATAAAAAATATTATTTTCCCCTATCAACTGAGAAAAATGTTAAAAATCAATATTCCTGGCAAATGATTTCTTCCTGGTGAAACTTAACAGGTGCTACTTTTCTGGAGGGTAATTTGGCATCTCATGCCGTAACATAGATGTAAGGACATACTCCTTGAGCTAGGAAAGTACATTACCATGGGATTACTCTGAGGGAAAAATCAGATAAGCACACAGATAGATATAGATACAGATATATAAATATACAGAAATGCTTTCTGAAACATTATCTTAGAAAGTGAAACAGCAAGAGAGGGAAATAATCTAAATGTTCAATAATAGGAAATTGATCAAATAAAGTACAGTCATATGTAAGGATACTAATTAGCCACGCTTTACTTTTTTTTTTTTTTTTTAACTTGGGGAAATGGTAAGTCATTAAGTAAAAAAAAAAAAAACATATGTATAGACAATATCAATTTCATTACTAACATATAAAATATATGTGAACAACTAAGAGGATATGAACCAAATATTAATAGCGGTGATGTCCTGGTCTGGATGGTGGCATTAAAGATGTTTATTTTCTTCTCTTTTCAACGATGTCTACAATGAGCATGTGTTCCTTATGTTATTGGGGAACACACATAAATACTATGCCTATCTTAGAGAAGAACTTAAATTTTAGCATCATTTTTCAGTGTAATTCATCCAAGATTTATCACTTTAACTGTTAAAGTGTTTTTAAATGTTTTTTAAAATGATCTTCTGATGAAATCCCCAAAAGTAATTGTCTTTCATTCTTTTGAAAATCTCAAACTAGATATATACTGGCTATTTCTCTTTGAAGGGTGAGAAAGCATTCTCCACAAACCTTCTGTATAAAGGCATATAAATACATTAAAAAAAAACAAACTTTTTTTCAAAAATATGGATGTAGAAGGTGAAAGAAGGGCTAGGTACACTAAATAGCAAAGAATGATCTTAGTGAATTTCTGGACTCCACTTGGCTCCAAGGAAACTGCCTCTGCCATCAGCAGTGGCCCGTAAGTCATATGTCATCATATGAATCCAGGAAGAGAGGCCAGTTTCAGTTATTTCCAAATAAATGTTTTCTTAATTGCCCGATATTGAGATAGAATTTCCCAGTAGAATTAGAATCAGAACACTTTAAACTCTGTTAAAGTTAAAAATTTCTACAGAATATAAAAATTTACACAATTTCTATTTTGGATGTTTGTCCCCAACTACTCCCTCAAAAGAACAGATCATTTTGAGCAATATTTAGCAGAATAATTTGCCAACTATTACTTGCCTGGGGTGCCAAGAAACTAGAGAACAGTTTCTAATAAAGCATATGTATTCCACGACAAATGTAATTTTCGTTTCAACACACTATAAAGACCATACATAGGCCCAGATATAAATACTAGTGATAATACTATTTGGTAAAAACAAGTCCTTCTGTTGTACATAGTACTGCTGCTAAATATGGAATATTTCACCGCACAAGATTATTACTAAGACTATTGAGAGGAGTCTTAAAACTTTAAAGCAAAACATAAAATTCAAATGTATTAAAGAAAAGTTAAGTTCTCTTCTTCAAGAAACATTGTGATCAGAGTATAATATCTTCTCTTGTTTCTACCCTTGCTCTAAAAATGCCATTTTGATAATTTAACTATTTGGAAAGCTATAAAAATATATTTTAAGGTAGTACAGAATTATGCCTAAACTTAAAAGCCCCAAAATGCACACAGACAGCGTTTCAGTGAAAAAACAAACAAACCAGTTTTCAGGCTGTCCTTGCTATCTATCAGTTTTGCATTCCAGCTTCTCTTAAGGATAAGTAAGTAGCCCAACACTGAATTTCAGAACCTCTGTGAAACAGCTTCAAGATTCCACAAACCACACACTTACATGCTCTTTAGCTAAGCAATACAAGAGGAACGGTATTGAGGGAAATTTAATTATCTGTCACAGAAAAAATCTGACGATAACTAATGGTTATTTTGGGGTGGTGATATTATGGGTAATTCTTTTCATTATCTATACTTTAAAATTTTTCAATTATAAACATGATTGATTTGATAATACATATTACTTTTTAATGTGAAAACAGTATCTTCTCACTTGGTAATTTCCCTTCTAGGAATTTACCTCCAAATTTCACTACCCACTCCTGCTCCCTCCCCCAGGAAAAAATGCACAGAGTTACATATACAAAGATTATTCACTGCAAATTATTTACTCTAAGTGAAAACTGGAAATTACGTAATGTTTAATAAGAAAATTGTTAAATAAGAGGATTCATCCACTAGGTGAAACACTATGCAGCTATTAAAAATATTTTATGAAGTTAGATATATTAACCAAAATATGCTATAATGATAAATGGAAAAAAGGATACAATTTATATAAGTGTATATATTATATGATCTCATCTATGGAAAAAAATTTTAAAGGCTAGAGGGAAATATGTCATAAGAATGATTTACTCCCACTGGTGGAGGAATTACACATGTACTCTTTGTACACTATATGCTTCTATTTTTTATAGTAAGACTATTTCTTTAATACAAAACAAAACAAAAAAGTTTAAGGGCACAAACGACTTTTCTGGAATTTTATTTAACAGACAAAACCAACAACAAAAAAAAACTAGCCATACAATTAGAAGGAAACAATTCCTTGCTAGCACAGTATTCATGAAATAAAACACTACTCAAGGACACACACAGCATAGCAAACTAGCAACCACTATTGCCTAAAATAGTTTAACAGTCTAAATGCTATTATTCTTTTCCCATTATGCTAATTTTACAAAATTAGCTACTCTAATTCATAAACCACAAACCAACACTACAAAGCTTTTCTGAAGTATTATATTAGGAAGCTGGATTCTACCACCACCTGCCTTGCCTTTTGTGTGCAAAATTTACATAGAGATCTAACATAAGAATACTGCTTCAGATGAGAATGTAATTACATTTCTTAAACAATGTTAAGCTATTTGATAGATTAGACCAAAATGAAGATCTCTTTTTGTGTACTGATTTTTCTTTTCCTAAAAGGCAAACAGTCTTGGATCTCCCAAGCTGTGTAGAAAATACATCATTCTTCCGTGATTCAGAACGAGTGACAGAGAAGTGCCAAGTGAAAATAACTGGGTCCCTGGAGTGCCTGGGTGGCTCAGTTGGTTAAGCAGACAACTCATTTCAGCTCAGGTCTCGGTCTCAGGGTTCCTGGAATCGAGCCCTACCTTGGGCTCTGCATTCACAGAGCTGAGCCTGCTTGAGATTCGCTCTCCCTCTCTCCTTGCCCCTCTCTCTCTCTTTCTCTCTCTCAAAAAATAAACATTAAAAAAAAATAACGGGGTCCAATTTTTCATCACACGGACATTTAAATTAAGTCCTAAAATTTGCCATGGGTTCAAACTTGCAAAACAAGACCTCTAAGTTTTGAAACACAAACTTACATTGATTTTAAGACATACTATATCGAAGAAATTTCTATAAGCCTAAGTACGATCATGGTATTTATCTGATATTGTTCTTTACACCACTTTAATTTCTCTCACTGTAATTACTGTAATACGTTCAGCAATGAGAACCTAAAATAATAAATAAAACGTTAAGGGTGCCACTAGCCATCTTATTTACAGTATTTGAGGTAGCTGTATTGATTGAAGACACAAATCAATCAAGTGAAGACACAATCAATCAATCATCCAGCGAATGAAGATAACAAACACTGCTTTAAAAATCCTTATTAATAGTATACTTTAAGAAACTGTATCAGTGCTGTTGCTAAACAATTCTTAATGCAAATTACAGAGAAAGTTCACAGAGCAACTCTCCAAAACTTCAGATCTACAAGAACTTTTTCTCTTCACTACCCTCCTATTTCCCTCATTCCTCTCAACTTTAAAATCGCCACTCACACCAAATTACCAGGAACATGCACCCATCTTAAATTCACATTATTTCTTATCATATGTTAAGGGCACCTTTTCTAAAAACCTTTTTTAAGTTTATTTTATTTTATTTTTTTGAGAAAGAGACTGACAGAGCATGAGCGGGGGAGGGACAGAGAGCGAGAGGGAGGGCAAGAGCCAGGATCCCGAGCAGGCTCCCCACTGGCCGGGAAGAGCCCCACCAGGGGCTGGAGCCCACCAACCATGAGGTCAGAATGTGAGCTGAAAGCGAGTCCAAGGCTTAACCGACTGAGCCACCCAGGTGCCCCAAGGCCACCTTCTTTTGAAAAGGAAAGGGAGATAGGTGGGTTCTGTGGACTAGAAATTGAGCTTTTAAATTAAATCATTTTACACATGTATACGAGGATCTGAGCGATCTTTCAGGATCCAACCTGTGCCTTTAATTACAAATGCATCGATCTCAGTATCTGATAGCCAAACCACCGTACTGCTCCACAGTGCCCCCTAGCTCCACCAGATATATCAGTTTAAAAGGCACTCGGTTTAAACTGTCAACCTCAAGCTAAAGTGTCACTCACACCAGCTCCACGTAAACAGTTCTTAAATCGATACCGTATTATCTACATTTGACCTAATAAATAACAGCTGAATTCATTAAACCTTGCAACCAACACTGTTGAAAGCTGATGAGAAAAAAAAATTATGAACTAATGGGTTTGGAATTCAACCACATAAAAAATGTTCAGAAGTTCTGTAGACGTTTTCTTTAACGCACAATTGGTTCGATTTTTAGGGTCCATAAGCAAGGGCTCATTACAGATATACAATTAAAAATGCCTTCTTTTAATGTAATTTATGGGGAAAGAGCAAGGCATTAGGCCATGGTTCTTTAGAGGGATGGCATCAATGTCTTCATTTTTAGTAATGCTGGGATCAGGATTAAGTAATCTCATTACAGTCCCATTATTTATCATTACAAACTTAGCATAATTGGTAACAATGGTAAATTTGTGACCTTGGTCCTGATACCAAAAAAATAAGTCAGATTCGGAATCCCTCAGGACTGGGGGGGGGGGGGGAGGACAAAAACTGAAGATGACATAACGCCAGATGCCCCTACTTTTTGGAAATGGACTCCTTCACATTAAGCAAAACTTCCAAGAACAACAGCAACAAAAATGACTCAAGTTTTCAAATGTCCTTCACCTTACATAGCAATTCTGGGAAAAAAAAAAAAAAAGTCCTAGGTTATTGCATATTCAAGCTGTAGTGCATTTGCACTAATAAGGGGAAAAACTGAATAGGATGAAAACCGGGTAGAAAAAAAAATACTGAAAAAGGACGAAACTCCAGACCAACTACAATAAGGCAGGGTAGAGTACGTCAAAAACACAAGGTTTTATTCTAAAGAATGGTTTTAACTGTTTCTCTGAAGTATTTAATTTGCACGTCTTAAAATAGAGACCCTGAGGAGAGCAGCTTGAGGCAGTGAAAGGAAGGGGGGCGGGTTAGGTAAGAACAGAGACTCGTGAGAAGATATGTGCGGTGCATTAGAATGTGCAGCAGAGGGGGGGGGGGGGATGCAGGATTCGGCGTCGGGAAGCAGTTGAGGGCTTTAGGAGTAGAGAGGCGGCCTCAGATGTGGCTTAAGGAACGCGTCTTTGCAGCCAGAACGCACACCTGGTACAGGGACAACCTAGGCGAAGAAGGACCGAGCCACCGACTGTGCAAAGGCAAGGGATGACCATTTTAACACCAGTTCTATTGTCTGGAGTATTAGATGGAAATGCCTCAGGCACGAGATCAAGCGAGGCTGACACCAGATCCGAGACGCTGTCGGGCAAAAGCAGGGAGACAAGATGGACAATGGCCGGCCGGGCATTCCCGGCCACCGGGGGGCCCCCCGTCCTCGCCGGGCCAAGGAGGGGCGCCCCGGTCATGGGGGCCGCGCGATGCCCCGTCGCGGGAGTCCGGGCGCAGGCGGCCCCGTCCCTCGCCGCGCAGCCCGGGAGCACCCAGACTTCCCCTCCCACCCCACCCCCCAGCTGAAAGCAGGGAAGACGCGGAACTTGGGCTCTGGAGCGGAGGCCACGGACCAGGTCACGGCCCGGGTGGGAGGCTCTGGGCGAAATTCTGTGTGGCCACCGAGGGCGGCGTAGAAAAGGCAAAGCCCCGGCTGGTCGGGTTACTGACTGGACGACACTCGACTCCGGGGGAGCGGGCCCCGAGCCCTTCGGCGCTCACCGACCCCCTGAACCTCCCAGGTCCTCACTGTCCCAGGCCCCTCGCCTCAGCTGGAGACCCAGCCCCCCCCACCCCAACCCCCCGCTGCAGCCGCCCCTCCCGGCCAACAGCTCCTCTCCCGGACCCTCGCCTCGGACGCTCCCGCCGAGCCCCGGGCCGCACCTCCGTCTTGGTGATCCGGTGCCGCCCCAGCTTCACCACGGCGAAGTTACCCTTGCCCAGCGTGCCCTCGATGTCGTAGAACCCCACCCGGACCGGCCCGCGCTGCAAGTGCTTCGGGCCATCCGCCATGACCATGCTGGGCCCCGCTGCTAGACACGGCGGACTGGAGCGCGGGCTGGCGGGCCGGCGGCGCGGCTGGGCTCCGGCGACGCCGCTCCGCTCGCTCCCTCGCTCACTCCCTCCCGCTCCGCAGGGCCCGGCCAGGCGCGCGCCGCCGCTGACGTGCGCCGACGTCAGGGGGCCGGGGCTGGGAGGCGGGGGCGGGCCCGGGCCTCGATTGGTCACCATGGCGACCGGAGCACCGCCGACGTCGGCGGCGGGGAGGGAGGGAAGACGGGCGGGGCCTGGACGGCGCGTTCTTTCCGGACTCCGGTGCCCGGGGTTCTCGACTGCCTCGCGGCTGCCAGGGGCGGGGTCGCCGCCTGGCCCGCCCAGTTCCTCGGCCACCCAGACGAAGGGCAAGAGCGAGCCCTGGTGGGCGGAACGGAGGGGTGCAGAGACCTGGCCCGGGTCTGCGGTCTCCTTCCCCTGCCTCGGCGTTCTCCGCCTACCTGGGGAGCTTCCCGCCAAAACCGCTCACCTGTGACTGCATTTGGCACCGGGCAAGAACTGTGGCTGAGCAACGCGTTGCTCACAGGCTCCTTTCTTTGTATCCTTTTCTCGTCTGTTTTTGTAGAAATCCCTCCACCTTTTGATGTCTCTGAGGAATCATTCTGACAGCAGCAGGGTCGCTTATAGACACACAGAATGTCGGCGTTTGAAAACACACTAGAGATCACTTAATCCAGGGATTTGGAGCCTCAAATGGGCTTCAGAGTCTCAGCCCGCCTAAAATGTATGCGAATGTTTGCTTTCTGGAGATGGTCTGTGGGGAGATGGGACCGTAGCTTTTGTCGGATTCGCAAACGTGTCGGTGACCCTGAAAAGGTTAAGAAATACCTGTCTAATCCAATTTCTTTTCAGATGATGAATCAAGCCCCAAAGAATGAAGGGAATTGCCAGGGTCATGCAGATCACGGTAGAATTAGGATTGCAAATCACCACACACCAGTCTTCCGTGTGGCGGCCCAAGGAAACAGGAACAGTGTTCTTGTAATATTTTGAAATATATTACATGGCGCCAGATCTTGCTTTCTAAATGCCAATCTCTACTAAAAGGAACCAGACTCTGAAGAAATGGCTGATTCGAGGTCAGAAAGATGGAAAGTATAAAATGTCCTTGAAGGTCTTGTGCCAGGAAGCAAGATTTTCGAGGAACGGTGAGCACACAACAAAAGGAAACGAGCCGGTTTGACGCTAACTCCACTTACCAAAACTGGGACAATTAGAGCACCATGAATGAATAATGATAAAAATGAAATTCATTGTGTCATAATTCAAAAAAGAATACACAAGTGCATATTTAATCTTAAACTGTTAAATAAATATAAAGGTGGGGGGAGAAATAACTTTTTGACAGTTAATGCACTGGAAGAAATGGTAGGAAATCACCATTTTGCAACCATTATAATAATTGATTCAGATATGGAATTCTCAATAGATTTAAAAATTATAAAATAAATGTTAAAATCCCTGAGACAGGATATTTACACACTCTCAAAGTATCCTCAGGTTTCTTATTCATTACAAAGTGACAAAATGGCACCTTTACAGTGGAGAAATCTGATAGACAACACCCTAACAAATAATCAAAGTTAACGTCACCACTTATGGGATAAAAATGACATGATGTGCCTTCTTATGTGAGATACTGACAAGGATACAGTGTCTCTTATATAGTATCTCACTCAAAAATCCATGTTCTGAATCTAATCACAATGAAACAATTAGAAAAATGCAAATTAAGAAATAGTCTACTCATCCATTGGCCTATACTCAAAAAAAAAAAAAAAGTGTCATGAATGATAAAGGCTGAAAACCCATTATAGATTTAAGTAAAGAGACCTGCCACTAAAGCCAACATGTAATTTTGAATAGTAAGAAACGTGCTATAAAGGAATATTTTCAGGACAATTGTTCAAATTTGAATATGGATTGTATAATAGATAATAGTTTTGTTTAAATGTTAATTAAGCCTTTTGAATTTTGTAATTGTGGTTATGAAATAGAGTGCCCTTATTAAGAGACACACACTGGAGTATTTTTGATATTGTAACTTACTCTCAAATGGTTTAGCAAAGATAGATCATACGGCAAAATGTTCAACTGATAAATCTAGATAAGGGGTATATGGTAGATATTGTATTGTTCTTGCAGCTTCTGTTTTAGTTTTTAAATGAAAATTTAATGTGTATATGTATACATTTTATATTATTAATATTCTTCATGTAGGATCAGTTGGTTCTTGGGCCTTCCACCCGCTGTTTTTCTGTCCTTCAATAAGGTATTGTGCATGCAATACCTTACTCCACTGTGAATTATGTTGTTTGCAAAAGTGAGAAGGAAGGTTGTCAGACAGGTTTCTGGATTGAGGAGAGTAGTATGACGGTTTTTATCACTATACCAGGAGCCCACATCCATACCATGGTTCAAAAAGAGTTCCTATATACATTTTGCCAGTTAGAGTAATGTGTTATAAATGCTCTGGGGTTGGGTTCCTTTGGGAACCCGATGCAAAGCTATTTACATAAGAACCCCAAAATGCAAATAGAGACCCATCTAAAGCTAACAACCTCCGCCTTTAAAGTACATCTTTTGAACAGAAATTAAGAGTCTTCTCCATCAGATTATTTTAATCAGATAACCAGGCCAACTACTTCCTTGCAGAGTCTGGAAATAGGACTCGATTTGGGGCTGGAAAGAGGAGGAGGAGATGGCAGGGAGTACCAACAGGATTTTGGCAAATGAGAGATCAGTGCGAGGATGCTGAGTGTCTGGAGGTCAGAGGAAGAGAAGCCATGGATAGGAGAGAAGTAGGAGGAGCTGTGCCAAAAATAAACCTTGCCCCCTTGGAAATGCAGCAGGTGCACCACTGAAAATTACGGTAGGCTGTAAATAGAACCCTGGACAGACTATGTGGACTAAGAGTATTGCAATCTTGGAATCTGTGATTCAGCTCAGTTTCCTCAGTCCAAGAGATCTACTTTCCCCTCTGCAGTTCTTTCCCTAAGTGTCTCTTATGTGCTTTTGCGTCAAATGACAGCTATATACATTTTAGAAATTATTAATATTATCCAACTCTTGTTTTCCTCTCCTCTTTCTCTCTCCCCCTTTTCCCTCTCCTCTTTTTTTCTCCCCAAACACACACACCACCACCACCACCAATCAGGAAAAAGAAAGTAAGATAAAAGGGAAAAAAGGAGACAAGAGAGGTTTCATGCAATTTTTCATCTCCAGTTTTATTATCAATGAGGGAGAACACTCTGGATACCACATTTCCTACTTGCTTGACCTTTAAAATGCAATATACCCAGTTAATGCTGTGAATCCATTATATTTGCCATTGAGTTAGTAAAAAGATGTTAAGATAACATGCCAAAAGGCAAAAGCATGTATATATATAAACAATTAAGAAAGATGATGAGAAGCTGAGATAAGAATGAATTCTAGAACATACTGAACTTAGAACAAAAATGTGGAGAGGAGTTAGCAAAGAGTTAACGCAAGAGTGATTTGAAATGTGAGGGGAACCTTCATGGTTCACAGTGCTGTACGTATTTTGCTGAAACTGATAGTCTATGAACTTGAAAAACAAGATATGTGCCATGTTTCCTTGATCATGAACAACATCTGCATTTTTACTGTTTTGTTGTTTTAGGACAAAATAAAAGTCAACACACCAGGCAGCTCAGGACTGAATTCAGATTTAGTTCAAAACTGAAACCTGGTGGAGACTTTATTGGAGTACTTTGCTTAGAAAAAAGAGATTACAAAGCTAAAATGAATGCTTTTCTTTTTATATTACACAAGGAAGAATGTACATGAGAAAGTCCCAATCACTCACCTGTGCCAATTAAAATAGCTTCTGATGCTTATAAAATACAGGTATTCCCCAAATATGCATCGATCTGTCAAGTTAATGAACATGTGGGTGCCACTATGTTTAAGAAACTATTATGAAAATAAAACTAGAGGATGGACGCTATTTAAACAAGGCTTTCTTTGGTTCTTTTAAAGGATGGGTAGCCATGTTCTGGCTTCAATTTTTCAAGTTTAGTTTTGGCCGTGATGGATCTTCTCTAAATGAAAAACATGTGATTCTCCCTAAACTTTGAAAATCATTTCAAAATTTTTCTATCTCCTCCCAGATGACAGGTTTTCTTAGGATCCTAAATTTGAAAGGGATCTCAGAGTATCATAGGGAGTCTATCTTCCCTTCTGATACAGAAATCTCTAGACACTTAACAGATGGTGCCAAGCGGTGGTTTCCTGCTTCATGCTTCATGCTTCATTACATGTCTCACATGTAATCTATGTGAAACAGTTCATTTCAGTAGAAAATATGCCCTCATATTAGCTTTAAAGCTGCTTCTGACTTATATCCAGTTTTAGTTCTTTTACCTGGTACAAGACATTATAAGCAGACACACACCTACCATCATGTTCTTTCTTCAGGGGTCCAAGCAAAACATTCCCAAATTCACTGTCTACTTAATTATGTTTCTAGCCCACTACCCTTCCTTCTTGTGCTTCTCTGGACTCTGGTTTGTCAGTGTCTCTTAAAATATTATTCCCCAAACTGAATACAGTAGCCGAGGTATAGTCTAAGCGGTGTAGAATATTGGCCTGTCTCTCCTTTGATCCAGATGCCGTACTCATACTAGTTCAGCCAAAGATAGTGCAATTTTTCTTTTTTAGCAGCTACAGCCCAGAGTTAAGATTAAGGCCAACTGAAATTTCTTGGTCTTTAAAAAATTTTTTTAATGTTTATTTTTTAGAGAGAGAGAGAGACAGAGCATAAGTGGGGAGGGGCAGAGAAAGAGAGGGAGACACAGAATCTGAAGCAGGTTCCAGGCTCTGAGCTGTCAGCACAGAGCCTGACATGGGGCTCAAACTCACGAGCTGGGAGATCATAACCTGAGTCAAAGTCAGACGTTTAACCAACTGAGCCACCAGGATGCCCCTCTGGGTCTTTTAAAATAACAATTATTATTACCATTTTCTCGGACAACTGATTTTTCAAAAATATCAATACAGAATCTTATAGTTAAAATGTCATCTTGTTGGTTTTGCCCATTGTTCCAGCTAATTGAATCGTTTGGATTCTTCACTCTCATGTCTATCCTACTACCTAATCTTAGTTTTTGGAGCCATCTGCCAATTCCACCAGCATGCCTACTAGATCTTTATTGCAGTAATTATTCTTTGCAATGCTACTCCTACTACAAGTGTGTGGCTCACAGTAGGTTCATAACTGGTATGGTAAACCAGTAAACAGGGCACAGCCTGGACCTGACCACTTGATATCTTCCAGTTTGACTTCCAACAGTTTACTGGTCAACATCCATTTTATTTGATTTCTCATACAACCATGAGTTCCAGGAAGTTTCCATGTCCATGCTGCTGGGATAAGATGCTAAAGAGGGTCGTCAACATTCTAATATCATTGTTTCTAAGTATAAGCTACTCAATTCTCAGTTACTTTCTATTTAGTTCATTATATGCTGTTAGTCGAGTATTTTACCAATCTTCCCTAACCCCACTAGGGCATGAGCTTCTTTGAGGGGAAGGATAGTATCTCAGTCATTTTTTGAAATTCCTAAACTCTTAAGCAGAACTCAACAAATGCAGTTTAGTTTGACATTTATTGCATTCATGTGGTAGGCACCATAGCAGAAACTACGGATGCAAACATGAGTAAGGCACTGTCCCTATCCTTGGGAATTTTATGCCTTGGAGTGGGAGCTCTAAAATCTGAGCGCTTAAGTGTGAATCATGGCTCTGCTCCTTACTAGCTGGTGACCTTGGAAAAGTTGCTTAACCTTTCTCTGCCTCAGTTTGTTATCTCTTGAATAGTGCTAATAACGGTGCCTACTGTAGACACATAAAAAAAATACCGAAAATTTAACGTGGTGAGAGCCGAGAGATGAAGTTTGTACAGACAGCTCAAATGAGAGGCAATTAGCTCAATTTAATGGTTTACAGGGAAGGCTTCCAAAAGATGAAACTTGAGCAGAGTTGTGAAGTCTTAGTAAGACTTTGCCAGGTGGGAAATGCTTGGGTGAGCATATGAAGAAGAAACATCATGAGCAATGGTCCTGAAGGTGTGAAGAGGCATGATGTGTTCAGATAACTGCCATCAATTGTGAACTTTGAACCTCAGTGATGAAAGTGTCTACAGATAAAGCGAAAAGATAGGAGACCAGGTCATGGAGGGCTCCCTCTTCTCTTTCCCTCCAGATTGCTATTCCTAAACCCTTCCAAAAAGAAATTCTGAAGTTGCAACTGGTAGGAAGCTGCTGGAGCAATGGATGCCAACTGTAGCTGTGATGAACTGTGAGGGATGAAGAAGAGAGAGATATTCAAGATTGCTACCAGGTTTTCGGAGAGCTTACCATGTGCTATTTACTCTGCTGGACACTGAACATACAAAGGTGGATGAAATATGAACCCAGTCCTCAAAGAGATATCATCTATTTCATTCAGATATTTAGTCCTTATTTCTCGAAAAAAAATATATAGATAGATATAGATATTGTGAAGACTATTCAATATTTGCAGATACCAATATATAATGTCTGTGTACTAGAACAGAATAAGTTGTGCTAGGACTCATGTGTTCTGCAATGCCATTTACATGCTCTGGATATTTAATTCTGGAGCTCAGTCTAGAGAGCTAGGTGGAAAATTTGGAGATTGTACCATGAAATCAAGGATGTGGAGGGTATCATGCAATGGGAATGTCAAGAGTCAAGGAGAAGACATGGCAGCTACTTATTGCATTCTGCTGGTCTAGGAACAGGTTACTCACAGCTCAGAAGGATCCGCCCACAGATTCATGGGAGGTCTGGTTTTGAGTTTTTACCATTATGACTCATCACTGAAGTGAATAAACCTTACAAGTAAGTAAAGAGTCATTCTTTTCTCATCTTCAGTCTTGGGAAGTTTGTTATATTGTAAAAAGTGGAATCTTAGTAGCTAATTTACTAGTAGATTAATTTTTTGTTGGTTTTTTTTTTTTTGGCTTTATAGGTATATTTTGGGAGCAAAGCCCAAGTACATTTCAGTTTTTTAATATAATCATCCATCCAATTTTGGTGACTATTAATTTTAGCCTACTTTTATCAGATCCCTTTAGATTATTTGTTTATTTAGATTTCTTGTATGTGTAACTACAACAATTTTTTTATTTTTTTATTTTATTTTATTTATTTTTTTTTTTTAATTTTTTTTCAACGTTTATTTATTTTTGGGACAGAGAGAGACAGAGCATGAATGGGGGAGGCGCAGAGAGAGAGGGAGACACAGAATCGGAAACAGGCTCCAGGCTCTGAGCCATCAGCCCAGAGCCTGACGCGGGGCTCGAACTCACGGACCGCGAGATCGTGACCTGGCTGAAGTCGGACGCCCAACCGACTGCGCCACCCAGGCGCCCCTACAACAATTTTTTTAAAATTTTCACCTATTTTTAGTCTCCAAGACTGAGGAATAGATTTGTTTAGTTCACTAGTTTAAAGATAAAATGCATAGAACAAGCAAAAAAAGAAAAAAAATCCCACTACCCCCACCCCACCCCTGCCCTCCAAATAAAAGAGTGAAGGAAAAGACAAAATCTTATTTGTTTACTCACAAGAGTGGGAAAATAAAGAGAAGCATCCCCTCCTTGCCAAGGAGAGGCCATAAAAATGGAAATGGATAGCGATGGGAAAAATACTTTTAGAATCTAGGGATAAAAGAGCTTAAAGGAGAAGAAATTCAAGAAGGAGGTAATACTTTCAATCACTGAAAAGATGTCAAGCAAGATAAAGATGAAAAGAATTCATTAAGTTGAGTCATGAAGAAATAATTGATGATTTTTGCACAGAATTTCAGTACTGAGGGTGGAAGCCAAACTTGAGTGGGAAGTGGTGAAGAAGAGGGAGTATAGACTGTTCTTTCAAGAAACTGGTCTGTGAAGGAATAAAGATCGACAGGGATGTAGAGTCAAGAGAAATTTTTTTTGTTTTTTATTATCTTTTTTTGTTTTTTTAATTTTTTTGATGTTTATTTATTTTGAGAGACTGAGATAGACCATGAACAGGGGAGGGGCAGACAAAGAATCTGAAGCAGGCTCCAGACTCTGAGCTGTCAGCACAGAGCCCGATGCGGGACTCGAATCCATGAACCTTGAGATCATGACCTGAGAGGAAGTTGGACGCTTAACCCCCCAGGTGCCCCTGTTTTTGATTTATTTAACTGGTAGAAACTTAAGGATTTTTGGAAGAGGAGAGGGAGATTGAAATAAAAGTAATGAGAGATCATCTATAAAGGGCAAAGAAATCTAGAACACAAGGGACTTTTCAGTGAGAAGGTGAGATGCCTCCTTTACTATGATGTGGGTGGGGAAGGAAGCAACAGTGCTTTGTCTGCAGGTAACTGGGTAGTTTGTAGTGCAGGAACTTTGTCCTTGGAATCAGTTTCATCTATGAAAGTAGGAAGCAGGTCATCCACAGAGTGAGAGAGTAGAGGATTGGAAACTTTCGATGAAGCATGGAGGTATGCAAAATCTGCTATGAAAATGAGGGGGGAAGTTGATTAGGACACATCGCAAACTTGCTGGGCTATAGGAAGCTCCAAGACGGTCCAAGTGAGGTGGGAGAACCGTGAATTGGTAGAAATACCAATCCAAATGGTCATGGGACTTTTTCTTCTTTTTTAAAAGTTTATTTATTTTGATATAGAGAGCACACACACATGAGCAGAGGAGGAGCAAACACAGAGACTCCCAAGCAGGCTCCACGGTGTCAGCACAGAGCCCAATATGGGGCTCAAACTCACAAACCATGAGATCATGACCCGAGCCAAAACCAAGAGTCAGTTGCTGAACCGACTGAGCCACCCAGGCACCCTGGGACTTTGTCTGACAATGTTTGTTAGCCTGGATGCCAATTGATACAGTGCTAGAATATGCTGGGTGTCAAAGGGTCAAGGAAGTAGAGAATTAGGCAAGAAAATTACTGAAAACAAGTACCATGCAGTCTGGATAGAGAAATGCATGAGGGTAAGAAGGGGAGGGGAGACTGGTGGGAAAATGGAGGGCTCAAGAGTTTGGAGCATAAAGGAAATGAGCGCAAGGGCATGCAAGACCTTGAGGAGTCATGTCTATGCTGGTATGTTTGACTTAGATAATGTTTTAGGTGATAAGATACAGAGAATATCCTCAAGAATGGGTGATTCAAGAGGGGTGGTCTGCCTCTTTCCCCACTGTATTCCCAGTTACTTAACACAATGCCTGGAACATAATAAGCCTCCAATATTTATTTGCTAAAAAAAAAAAAAAAAAAAAGAATAAAAATGATTTCTTTCCTGCTTTCCAGTATGTTATACCAATTTTCCACTTCCCCACATATTTCACTAGTTAGTTACAATTACGGTAAATGTTTTAAAAGAAAAGTACTGCCTGCTATGGGATTGCATAACATGAGGTCCTGATCTAGTATGGTGGTGTAGGGGTCAAGAAATTTCCCTAAGGAAGTGACATTTAAGGTAAGGTCTGAAACATAAGTAGGAGGAAGCCAGGGGATGAGAAGTGGAGAAAGTTTTACCAGTGAAAGCAAAAAGATTTAGAAGTATCTTGAGGTTGGAAGAAGCTAAAAATGTCACAACTATATAGTTACAATGGCAGCTAGAGGGATGGGCTGAATGTGTAGATTGAGATATTATATGAAGTCCTATATATCCTAAATCATGGAGTAGGTTTTGACCCATTAGACTCGAAATGTGCAAGTTGACTTACAACTACTATTGTTAGCTCATAAGCATAAATACGAATTATAGGGGCACCTGGGTGACTCAGTTGGTTAAGTGTCCGACTCTGGATTTCAACTCAGGTGATGATCTCCCAGTTCATGTGAATGAGTCCTGCAATGGGCTCTGCACTGACAGCACCGAGCCTGCTTGGGATTCAATCTCTCCCTCTGTCTCTCTATTCCCCTCCCCTGCTCTCTCTCTCTCTTTTGAAAATAAACAAAAATTCTAAGAATTATAATATTACATGGATGTGTGATTCCACACAGTCAAATTTGAAAGCTGAAAGATCACATTCGCCTAAAATGTCTCCTCCAGCAGCCTGCTACTTCCCTTGTGTAAAGCCAATAAGGAAGAAACCTTTGGATTAAACAAAACAGATGCAATAGCCTTCTCAAAACCACTATTAAAATTCACTTTGGTTACCTGGAGAGAAAGTCTTTAGGCCTTCCTCGCCACTATTCTCATTTTTTTCCATTAGTTTCATGATTGGGTTAATTAGGTATTTGCATAGGGAAAAGAGAAGCATCAGTTAATGAAATGAGGAGAAGGCAAGGAATAGCAGAGGCCTCTGTCTGATGATGGGGATGAGAAGCTCACGTGGGTAAGTGTTGTAAAGGAGATTCTGAATCTTGCACTGTCCTGGTGCAGCGAAGGTCCCAAAGGATATTTGTTTCACAATTTGTATAGTATAAACCTGAATAAAACTCAAAGTTAGCCAAGATAGAAATTACCATAGGATGGATGCTGACCCCACGGTCAATCTTGAGGGAACTGTGTAGTACTTGAATGGGTTATCTCTTCATTTGATGGGCCCCCAAATGTGGGGCAACGATCAGGTGGAAGCCTATGACACGGAAGGTCAAAGAATTCACCTGAGGCAGAACAAGAAGATAGAAGTTTACTGAATACACTGCAAGGGAGCTGCAGGAAGGGCAACAGAGGAGAGGCTGTCTGCCATGAGGCAGTGGGAGGGGCTGCTTTTAAGGAGGGAAAGTGAGGAGGAATGGTGACATATGGAATTTTCCCTTCTCTGGTAACTGTGTCTAGTTTTAGGTAGCCCACTGGTCATTTAGAGCCTATGGCTATTTCTGGCTGGGCTGTCTGATTGAGCCAGGTGGGTAGCCTGTATTCAGCGAGGTGGTCAATGTGGCCCTTTCTGCATTCCATTGCTCAAGCCTGTTTGTCTAAAAGCAGCCTCCATAAACTGGAGAGGAAAATCATCATGAAAGTAGGAAATAATGGGGGGATAAAACAGAAAAAATTCCCAGGCACAGAGAAGCCTGGTGTGTGTGTGCACATGTATGTGCACTCATGTATGTACCTGTGTGTACATCTGAAGCTTGGGGCAGGACCCTTCTGTGGAATTAGCAACAGGGGCTCAGATTGCTGGTTTAAGTGGCATCAGAACCAGATGCCAGAATGTGGAAAACTGGTGGGGATTGACTGACCTTGAGCATTTACTGAACACTCCATAATAATCTCCTCTGTCCCCAAGGGCTGGCTAATTATAATCTAAGGGTACTTTCTCCTTTATGTTTTTAATGTTTATTTTTTGACACACACACAGAGAGAGAGAGAGAGAGAGAGAGAGCGCGCGCGCGCAGGGGAGGGGTAGATAGAGAGAGGGAGACACAGAATCTGAAGCAGTCTCTAGGCTCTGAGCTGTCAGTACAGAGCCCACTGCAGGGCTCAAACTCACAAACTGTGAGATCATAACCTGAGCCAAAGTCAAGAGTCAGACACTTAACTAACTGAGCCACCCAGGCACCCCTAAGAGTACCTCCCCTTAAGGCTGCTTCTCCTTGAGGGTTGGAGGGTAGAGTGGGCCTAAAAATAGGACTGGGACCTGAAGAGTTGCTTGATGGCATGATACCCAGACAGAGCAATTAATGATGGTACTCTGGTGTCTGGAGCTCTCTCCCCTGGGGTTATCCCTTCCCCTCTCCTTGATCTCACTGGATGTTGACACAGACTGGGATTTGCCCTTTGGTCTTTTCCCACACCAAATGCTCAGACAGAGTAGCTGATACCATCAGAGAAATATATGCTCACAGGCCAAAGTAATGAGACATTAGGAGCATAACTACTTCAAAAGAAAACAACAGCCTGCATTACAGATGCCACCAGAAGCAAATATGTTAAATCCAATGCCTGACAAATATAAAACAAACATAATAAATAATCAGTAAGAAAATCATTGAAATCAAGAAGAAATACCAGGCATGAAAAAAATAGAAATAACATAACCTTTCAGATAGTAGAATACACATGGCTGAACAACAAGTTAGTGAGCTGGAAGATCAGATTAAGGAGCTCTTCTAGAAGGAAGCAGGGAAGAACATATAAAACACAAGAGATAAAGAAGACTGAATTACAATGCAAACTTCAAACTTACAGATAAGAGGAGTGTCAAAAGGTTGTAACTGGTTACAGGGGTGCAAGAACATCTGATTCTGAGGGTACAAAGCAGACCAAGTTTGGCAATTCTCCGCAGACAAACTCCAAAGGCGGTGAAACAAGAAAGGACTTTATTTCAGTGAGGCCAACAACAGGAAGACAGGGGAATAGTCTCAAAGACTGTCTCCCAAGTGCTGAAGATACTTCAAGGTTTACATAAGGAAAACAAAAGTTGGTGAGTATATGTCAGTGGGCAAAGTCAGGTGGATCATTGTCCTGGGATGAATCATTGCAGGAGTGAGAGGGCTTGGTGGCTCAGGGAGGGCCTTATTGGTTGAGGTTCCCATCAGGAGATGCTCTACCTGCAGGGACTTTTTCCTGGGTTAAGAGACAAGCTGAAAAGAAGAACTTAATGAATTGTAAAGTTTGAGGTCAAAATGGAGGTAGTTGAAGTCCTCTTTCAAGGAGAGAAAAAGTGGAGAGGAAATATTTGAAGAAAACAAATTTCCCAGAATTAAAGTTTCAAGACTTTCTATTTATGAAGTACCAAACAAGAGTGATAAGGAGAAAATGACCCTGGTATTATTATAATGAAATCAAAGCTTTTACAGGCAAAGATAAAATTCTAAAAGTTTCTAGAGAGACACAGAGAGAGCAGATCAACTATAATGGAACAAGAATCATCAGGATCTCAGACTTTATGAGAGCAACAAGAAGACAATGGTAATATTTTTAAAGTATTGGAAAGACAAAAGAGTTTGAGCCTAAATTTATACCCAGCCAAATTGTCATTCAAATGTTTGGGTATAATAAAATTATTTTCAGGTATATAAAGCCTCAGTAGGGTTGTCATACAAAGACCCATATTGAAAACACTATTGGAATAAGGAAGCAATTTGTTTAAAATTGTAATGTTTATTTGGGGGGGGGGGGAGACAGGGAGTGGGAGAGGGAGGAGACTGAGTGGGAGAGGGGCAAAGAGAGAGGGAGACACAAAATCCAAAGCAGGTTCCAGGCTCTGAGCTGTCAGCAAAAAGCCTGATGCAGGGCTCAAACACACAAACCATGAGATCATGACCTGAGCCAAAGTTGGACATTAATCAACTGAGCCACCCAGGTGTCCCAGGAAGCAAATTTAAGAGATGCTGCTAGAGGTGCATGGAGTAAAGATAATCCAATACCCAAATCAAATTTGGTGTTGTTTTTCAAAAATTAGCCAAGACTGAGGAATAGGAAACAAAGTTTGTCTACAATAGCCTAGACTTACATTCTACACAATATTAAGAAGTAGTGTCTTTAAGTTAAACGTTTCTTAAAAATTTTTTCATGTTTATTTATTTTTGAGAGACAGAGCACGAGCAGGGAAGGGACAGAGAGAGAGAGAGGGAGACACAGAATCCGAAACAGCCTCCAGGCTCTGAGCTGTCAGCACAGAGCCTGACGTGGGGCTCGAGCTCATGAACTGAACCATGAGATCATGACCTGAGCCAAAGTCGGACACTCAACTGACTGAGTCATCCAGGCGCCGCTAAGTTAAACCTCTTTAAGGTAGGGTGAGTAAAACAATAAATTTAAAGAAAGGAGTAGGGACTAAAGAAGAATAGCCAAAATTAATGAATTAGAAAGTAAAAATACAATACAGAAGATCAACAGAACCAGAATTTGATTTTTTGAAAAATGCTAATAAAATAGACAAGCCTGGGGGCGCCTGGGTGGCGCAGTCGGTTAAGCGTCCGAATTCAGCCAGGTCACGATCTCGCGGTCCGTGAGTTCGAGCCCGGCGTCAGGCTCTGGGTTGATGGCTCAGAGCCTGGAGCCTGTTTCCGATTCTGTGTCTCCCTCTCTCTCTGCCCCTCCTCCGTTCATGCTCTGTTTCTCTCTGTCCCAAAAATAAATAAAAACGTTGAAAAAAGGAAAAAATTAAAAAAAAAATACACAAGCCTGTGGCAAGACTTCTCAAGAAAAAGAAGAAAAGCAATTATTAAAAGACTAGTATTTTCTTACCATCTTTTTTTTTTAAGTTTTATTTATTTTGAAAGAGCATAAGTGGGGGAGGGGCTGAGAGAGAGAGAGAGAGAGAGAGAGAGAGAGAGAGAGAGAGAATCCCAAGCAGGCTCCCTGCTGTCAATGCAGAGCCCGGCTTGGGGCTTGATCCCATGAACCGTGAGACAACCTGAGCCAAAATCAAGAGTTGGAGGCTTAACCAGCTGAGTCACCCAGGTGCCCCTCTCTTGTTATCTTCAAATCACAACTTTAAAACTTTAAGAGTCTGAAGTATAAATGAAATTGAGGGCAAAGGTATCCATTGTGTTGTTCATGATATCTCCACACTACACTTTGAAATAGATGGACAGATTCCTAGAAAAATGTAATCTACCAATTGAATTAAGTCCTTAATAGTGCTACAACTAATAAGAAATTAAGGCTATTTATTTATTTATTTATTTATTTATTATTTAATGTATTTTTGAGAGAGAGACACGGAGTGTGGTGAGCAGGGGAGGGGCAGAGAGAGGGAGACAAAGAATCTGAAGCAGGCTCCAGGCTCTGAGCTGTCAGCACAGATGATCTCACAAGCTGCCTAGATCATGACCTGAGCTGAAGTGGATGCTTAACCAACTGAGACGCCCAGGTGCCCCAAGCAATTTAAAAATCATATCACAAAACATTGAGACTGGTAGTTTTATAGGCAAGTTCTATTAAACTTTTATGAGGCATACCATACTAAACTTATTGCAAAGTGTAACAGAGAATGGAAAAAGAGGGGATATTCCCTATCTCATTTATGAAGCCATGCAGTCTTGATCCCCAAGCAAGACAAGGATAATATGAAAAAGGAAAATTCCAGATCATTTTCTTGGGAATATAAGTGTAGAAATCCTAAATAAAACATTTACAAACTAAGTCCCACAGAGTATATAGAATAAGATATGCCATGTAGTGTTTTCTTAAGTACGCAAATTTATAGAAAATCTGTAAGTGTAACTTACAACATTAACAGCTTCAAGGACAAAAATAACACAATCATCTTAAAAGATATGGAGAAATATTTCATAGAAATTGAGCATAAGTTCATGATAAAAATTCTTAGCAAATCACAAATTTGCTTAACCTGGTGAGAGATATGGCACACATTATACTTCAGGGCAAACAGTCGTAGCATTCAATTTAAAATAAGGAAGGAGACGGGTGCTGTTTATCAACACTGCTGTTTGACTCTTGGATCATCAGTTTTAACTAGTGCAGTAAGACGAGAAAAAGAAGATAAAGGCATAAGCACTAGGAAGGAGAAAACAGACTGTCATGATTTGCTGATGGCATGAATGCTTCAGAGACCATCAAGGCGCCTGGGTGGCTCAGTCTGTTGAGCATCCGACTTCCACTCAGGTCATGATTTCATGGTTCCTGAGTTGGAGCCCTGCATTGGACTCTGCGCTGACAGCTCAGAGGCTGGAGCCTGCTTGGGATTCTGGGTCTCCCTCCCTGTCTGCCCCTCCCCCGCTCACACTCCGTCTGTCAAAAAGTAAATAAACATTAAAAATAAATTTTTTAAATAAAAATTAAAAAAAATCAAGGACCCCTGGAGCAAGTAGAAATAAGAAGAGCATTTAGAAAAGTCAATTAACTCCTGTATGACAAAATAACCATAAAATGTAACAAAAGACACCACATATGACGCATTTGAAAATGTCAGATAAAAGTTTTTAAGAATATGTGCAGGACCTCCATGAAGAAAATGTAAAACTATTGAGACTACCTACAGAAGTTCTAAGTAAAGGAAGAGAAATCCTAGGATATTTCTTGTATCTTCAATGGAGAAAACTTTAAGATTTTAAGTATTTTAATTCTCACATTGGTTTGTAGGCTTAATATAATCCCCCCAAACTTCAATACGATTTTAATGGAACTTGATCATTTATTCTAAAGTTTATGTGGGAGATTCAAGGGCCAAGAAGTCCAGACATTTCTAAAGAAAAGAGTGGGGAGGAAAGATTTGCTTTACTAGAATAACAGGATTTATTTTGAAGCTACAGTATAAACATAGTATGGTATTTGCTTAGAAGTAGAAAAATAAACCTTTGGGCAGATGGAAAACTCAGAAACAGAGCATACATTTATGGAACTTTGATATATGATAGATGTAGTATGGCAGATCAATGGGGAATGGATTTGTAAAAAATGTCTATCTATAATGGAATATAGAATGTCTAATAAGTGGATTTGTAAAAAAGGACTATCTATATGGAAAAACTGATATGGATCCATGCCTCATATCATTTGTGAAAAATGAACTCCAGATAAATTAAGGACTGGAATATTAAAAGTCAAATTTTATTAGAAAATATAGATAACTATCTTTCTGACTTTGGGGTGGGGAAGCATTTATGAAAGACGCATGGTAAGCCTCTAACCGTAGAAGATCAATAAATCTGACTATCTTAAAATTAAGATCTGAACAGCAAAAGAATCTTACAAAAGGAAAAGAGAAGGCACCAACTGGAAGAAAGTATTTACAACCTAGCCAACCAAGAATTGATAGCAAGAATTTATAAAGGTTTCTTCAAATTAATAAGGAAATGACAAACCAATAGAAAATGGGCAAGGAATACAAATAGGAATTTCAGAGGCAAGGATACATATGATCAGTAAAATCATGAGATGGTCAACTTCATTGACTGGGGAAGGCAAATTAAACCACAATGACATACCAGTTTATACCCATTCGGTGGCAAAATTAAGAAGCATAAGAGTGCCAAGTATCACAGCAAATGTGAATTGACAGGGTGTCTTACATCAACTCTTAGGATTGTAAATGGGGATGACCACTTTGGGGTTTATCTAAACATTGAACATTTCCTTACGCTATAACTCAGCAATCCTACTTCTAGGTATACACCAGAGAAAAATTCTATGTGCCATAGGAGACTAACAAAAGCATTCCCGACAGCAGCAGGAACATTTAGTAAGATAAATACCTGAAACCAAATACTTACTGATAGGAAATGAAGAAGTTGTGGTGACTTCACACAACGGCATATTACATAGCCAAATAAATAGCTATAAGCAAAAATATGAATAATCTGAGCAATGTGTTTTTTAAAAAAAGGAAGTTCCCAAAGATTTCATAGGTTGATACTCTTTTAGTCGTGTTAAAAACAAAAGAAAATTGAACAATCTCTAGAAATACAAGTGTGTGATGAAGCTGTAATTTCAAAAATAAATTATAACAATACCTGTAAGATTCAAGGAAGGGGCAATAGAAGAATGGATTGAGGAGAAGCCCAGAGGTGGATGTAAAAGATTGTTAATGTTCTAATTCTTTTATTGGGTGGCTGGTTAACAAGTATTTTTATTATTAATAATGAACAAATACACAAATAAGTACATAGTATACATAAAGAAAAACAAAAGAGTGTCATACTTAGGCCAATGATCAGAGTGTGTCATGAATCAAACATAATCCAATTCTGTGCACTTCAGTGAAAAGACAGCTGTAATATCAACTCCTCTGCCATGTTTTGGTTTATTATTAGGTTGTAATTAATCCATATGACAATCCTAGTTTTGATTTCTTCTATAATCTTCTTAAACATGGACCAAATCATAATGAGTTAACGTAATTTGCTCAAGGTCACCAAGCTAGCACATGGTAGAATCCAGATTTTGAAGATTCATCTCTTTGATTCCAGGGCCTAGCCTTGAACAAGTGACTGGGTTAGGCTCCCCATCACTAAGACTGGTTTATGCACTACGGTATCAACCAAGAGCAACTGTTCTGCTGAGGATAACAATTCTCTAGGTATGTGAGGGTAAGAGATCACCTAACTTTTAAGCATTTTGCCACGACAAATTGAGCAAACTTGCACATCTGTGTCCTCATGGATAAGCTGTGTTAAAATGAACTCACATACTGAGCAATAGAAATCTGAAGGCAAAAGAGTTCAAGTAAGAAATGTCACACACCACTGGGTTCATTCCTCTAGCATGCGTAATGTTACCTCGTCATAAGCCCACGCAAGAATGCAAAGATAAGGAACGTTTGCAAAATGCTTTTAGCTGCTGTAAATTTGCTCTAGGCCTAATTTATTCTGCTTTATGATCTCATTCTTCCTTTTGGTTTCTTAATTCTTTGAAGAACACCAAACGCGAAGCTCAGGCCCCCTCTACTGGTCAGTCACATTTTGTTGTAAATGTAAGTAGACATCCATCCATCAATCTCCAAGACTAAATTTGATCATTATCAAAAGATTTGATAGCTTTTCTAGGGCCCTGATTTATTTTTTCTTTTGAGGGTAGAGTTGACAGAAAGGAGAGAACATATACATTTTTTTTCTGAAGGAAACAGACGCCACCAAGAACTTGTTTTGGGGCCGATGCCAAATAACTTGTACAAATACTTTGGGGGAAAAGTATCAGAAATGTGATCAGCTTGAGAGGCAGCCTCAGCAGCCTTCGCTTTACAGCTAGAAGAATCTATTAACTTCCTTCAACTCATCAAGTTAAATTTATTAGGTAGTCTCACAGAGTTCTGTCTTTTTGGGTTTCTCTCTCCCCCATTTCCCCCAAAGTTGATGTTTTTCTCTTCTTTCCTGTGCTTACACGTCAAGTCTATTCGTCAGAGTAAAATGAAGACCTCTGAGGACAGAAATCACATTTAATTTTCTGTCAGGTTCAGTCTCCAACTCCCAAATAGTGCATACCTCATGGTAAATAGCAATTATGCTACTTAGCTAGCCGTCTCAAATTGCCACGTAACAACAGAAAACCTCCCATCCAGTAGCCCCAGGGAATCTAAATCAAAAGGATGAAAGAAAATGCTGACCACTTCCCAGAAGACTAAGTACAGTGATTGTACTGTTGTGCCCATAATCACTGTTTGATCAGAAACATTTCAGGTATGTTGTTTCCAAGAGGCTGAAGTAGTCAAGTTCAGGTAACATCTATTTTTTTTTTTAATTTTTTTCAACGTTTTTATTTATTTTTGGGATGGAAACATCTATTAAAAGGACTTCCATTTTCTCCACGCCTGAACCTCCAAATCCTTAAACACTAAAGAGGGCGAAACAATATGGTTCTTCTGTTCTTTTCAACTCAAGTGACATTTTATCACAAAATCCTAATATAAACATAGGATCAACTCTGAGTATCCAGAAGCTGGACAAGAGTCAGCAAGACTCCGGGCGGGAAGCCAGGAGCCCCAGGTTCTGATCTCACCCCACCAAATTGTAGCCAGATAGTCACTGGAGAGTCGCTTCAGTAGAGTCTGTGCCTCAGTTTCCTCCTTTGTAAAGTAGTAATAATCATAACTGCTCTATAGACTAACTTCACTGGTGAATAAGTAACGTATGGGAAAGCACCTTGTAAGTCAACTTTTTGCTCCTAGATGCTCTTCTTACTCTGCATTCTCTCTGGAGAATAAAGGGAACAGGTCACATGCACTTTTTGTACTCCATGATGCATCCATACACTGGGTGCTTCTGACCGCCTTCATACTCACCAGCAATTGAAGAGCATAGGGGCCCCCTTGCATGGGGGCATTCAGCACGGACATTGTATGGTCATAAGCCCATATATCCACTTTTGTAACAACCACTGTTTGGGGACATTTGAATGATGGAAGTATCTATTTAAGAGGTAAGACAAATTAATCAATTCTTCAAATCTTCTCTTTCAACAAGAATGAAGAGACTTTTCTACATCCAATTATTGTTCTTCAATAGTGCTGAGTGTATCATTTGCTTCACCTCTTTTAGGGTGGTTTCACTACCGTTGGATATGGTGGCTCAGCCATGTTTTGCAATGCGAAATTATTCATATTCTTCTCATAGTGTGTATTTGAAGGTCTAACTAAAACACTTATGAAGCATGATACCAATTCTTTGCACTGGCAACTACAAGGACAATCAATTTCGAATGAGGAATTATCTTATTTTTATAAGCCATTTAATGACATTAAATTTTCAAGAATTAGAATTAAAAAGTTTAAAATGTTGACATTGTCTTTCTGATCTGTTATCTTATTTAAAAAAATTTTTTAAATGTTTATTTACTTTTGAGACACAGAGAGAGGGAGAGCAGGGGAGGGGCAGAAAGAGAGAGAGAGACACACACACATACATAGAATCTGAAGCAGGCTCAAGGCTCTGAGCTGTCCTCACAGAGCCCGATGTGGGGCTTGAACTCATGGACTGTGAGATCACCACCTGAGCCTAAGCCAGATGCTTAACCGACTGAGCCACCCAGGTGCCCTTACTGTTATTTTAATATCTATATTATCTTTCCTTTTAACTTTAATCGATGTTTGGTGATGATTTTAGAAGAGACGTTTGACTGTATGTGAAAAATCGACATCTTTAAGTTTTACTTTAGTCTTCATGTTTGATGACAATATAGTAACATTTTATACAGTTTGAATACAGTTAGTTTTCTTCCTTGTTGGTAACGTAAAAATTATGTGAAACATCTTCATCATCACAGCTTAACTAGTGATTTTGCTAAAATAAAAGCAAATATAGTAGATTCTCTATAAACATTAGTTGAATAGATAAAATGCAAATTACAAAAATATTAAACTACCTTGAAGAGCACGAACTCTGCCCCAGAACCAGAAAAATCAATTGTAAAACATCAGTTTCTCAAGTTGGGTTTCTTAACGGGGGATAGAAGATGTGCCATGACTTGGCGGGGGTGGGGATTTCTCCAAGTCTTCATTAAACATACTGCATCTCCTGGAATACAAACTTCCTCTTTTAAGCTTTCATTTACACATGAACAACAGAGTCAGCATGAGATTTAAACAAATATTTTAAATAAACAGGACCTGAGAGACATGTGTATTACCTAGAGTATGTTGGGTCACTATCCCAGGACTGTGCCTTTACACGCATAGGTGACTGTGTGTGTGTGCATGTGTGTGCACATAGGTAGCTGGCCCTCCTCTCCTAGTACTTCGATGGAAAAATTTCAGAAGCACTGACGGAAATAATAAACAACTGACTTGGAAAAGATTAGTGGGCCTAAGGAAGGATTGACAGAACCCTTTAAAAATCCTTCATTTGAACAGGAGTGAGGCATTCTATCCTGTGGCCAACTCGTTTATTTGTGTGTGTGGCACTAATGAGACACCATCATTAATTCTGCTTCTGAGCAGGCTGGTTAATTGCATTCTGTAACTTTGCTAATATAGCCCAACATTGGCCAGGCCGGTGTATCACTTTTCGGCCACTAGCAAAAGTGAGGCAGAGAGTGGGAAGAGACGGCCCAACCCAACAGTGCTTTAGGAAAACAACCGAACGCATGTTTTTCGTGGGTGAGGAGCGCTTCCGTCATGGAGATCTGCCCTCTGAGTTCTCGTTGCACTGAGGCACCATGAACTCCCAAGTGAGTGCCATCCTCCTCTTTGCTCCCCCCTGCTCTATTTTCTGATTTCTTCAGTAGGAGAGTGTTGACAGTAGAAGAGTCAGAAAACAAGAAACAATGTCAGGGGACAGGTAGCCCTGTCCGAGTTCTGCCCAGGGCACCAAGTAGTTGTAAAATCTGGAGGAAGTTCACTCAACTTTGCTAGACTCCTTTTTCCTCATTTTCAAAACAGAGTTTTGGTCACCAGATAACCCAGAACATCCGAATTACAAAGAACTTCAGAAGTTATGTTTGAATGCTTTCTTGTCAAGTTCTCTTTCACGTGACCCCCTCAAAGAGTAAACTTAATGAGATTCAAAAAAGACTTAATCAGATACCTTTTGGGAACTTTGGTAGGATTAAGGCATTTCCAAGCTTCTCAAAATCTAAGATTTATACCCATAGTTCTGATTTTCAATTGTAACTCTCAGGAGGAATGAATGATGTGTATTAAAATCATCTTTCTGGGGTGCCACGGTGGCTCAGTCAGTTAAGCATCTGACTCTTGGTTTTAGCTCAGGTCATGATCTCATGGTTTCGTGGGTTTGAGCCCCACATCTGGCTCTGCGCTGCCAGTGCAGAGCCTGCTTGGAATTCTCTGTCCCTCCCCCACTCATGCTGTCTCTGTCTCTCTGTCCCCTAAAAGGGGCCTAGAAATAGAGATGAACCCAGGAGCAGGGAGCACTCCTAGCACCCAGAGTAAGGTCTATCTATATTAGTTTTCTTTAAAAGTAATGAAGGCACATAGTGGATGCTGTGTATGTCACCCATACCCTCCCTTTAAAGGGGAAAGACGTCATTCCTCCTGATGTAAGGACATCGGTAGCTGTTGGCTCGCAGCTGAGTCAATAACAAAGCATTGCCCTAAACCAAGGTTTCTCAACCTCAGTACTATTGACATTTTGGACTGAATAAACATTTGTTGGGGGCTACCCTAAGTATCAGAAAAGGTTTAGCAGGATCCCCAGCTTCTACGCACTAGATACCAATAGCACCCACTCCTGGTTTTGACAACCTAAAATATCTCCAGATCCTGGCAAATGTCCCCTAGTAGAGGGTGGTACATAAAGTTGCTGTGGTAAAGAACCACTGCCTTAAAATTAAGAGACACACTTTATTCAAGGTTACTCAGTGGGGCAGCCCACATCCAATGCCTGGTGAATGGAAGTTATCGAGATTAGACTCTCTTGCCTCTAACAGGACAACGTGAAAGGCAAAACCATCTCCAGAATTCTGTGGGATATTGGGCATAGGTACACTGTAGTTCAATTCCTTCCTCTGCCCAGTTCTACTTCTGTCACCCCTACTCGCCTACCCACAGGTGTTGATTCTGAGTGCAGTCCCCAGTAAATCCGTGTTTGGGAAACAAAAGCTGGTATTTGGCTTCAGGACTGGCTTCTTCAGCATTGATATTGGCAGATCCAATTCACAATCAAGTCCTACAACACTTGTGTTGTTTTTTAAAATCCCATATGGACTTATTCTGTAAAACCTCTTGGCACATTAGCATATTTTTGTTTCCTGGAGGTTCCTTTGGATTTATTTGGCTTTGGTATCATGATTATTTATTGTATTTTCACTTGAAATACAGAAAGAAAGAATCAACTTGTAACATTTTGTCATTAATGTATTTAACAAGTATTTATTGGTCTGTGTCCAAGGCGTTGTTCTTGGCACTCTGAAAAGACGTAAGAATGAATCTGACAAATATTGTGATCTCAAGGTACTTCAGGCCCAACAATGAAGACAAGTGATGGGCCAGGCATTCAACTAGTTGCTGATAAATAGAGATTACACAAGGCCTTGTGTAGAAAATATCCTGGAAGCACAAGTTATAAAAAAGGACAGATTCGAGTTAGCCAGACAAAGTGGAGTGGGATAGAAAAAAAGCTAGGGGTCCTTTGTTTGCTTATCTAGAAACCTGATCCTTCAGGTCTCAGAGTAGACTGGACTCAGTCTGGAGATAGAGCCATGGGAATGCAACAATGGTGGCCTTACATATAAACCAGACTAACCTGGTCATCTTAAGGAAATACATAGAATACAGACCAGAATGCCCATAACCTGAGTATTTCTTTGCCTGCCAGTAGATCTAGGTGAGCAGTTTATGTTTACCAAGATTGTGTTGCAGTCCTGGCATCAGAACTGGGGGTTAGTTGCATGATTCATTGGTCCCAGGCTATGATTGCTGATGCATGCATGTCTGCAAAATGGATAGAACCACCATCAGAAATCGACTAGCGTAATTTGAGGGCCTCATCTCTTTGAGTAGTGTTAGATGTTACACAATCACTGTATTTTTTCTCTAACTCCTTTTTTTCCTGTTTTTCTGTGTTGACTATCCGGCACAGAATGACTGTAATGGTCATTCTTATTTTTATAGGTCCAGTCAACTGCCAAGTATTAATTAATGTCCTTTGAATTTATATACTTGTTTTAATCCCTATTCTCTTCATTATCTCTTGTCTTTATTATTGACATAATCTCCTATGTGGTCATACTCTCCCCTGGTTTTGTCCTCTTCTCACTTCTTCTTCACACAATGGACATGATGGACTTTCTAACATACAAGTCTGATCACGTGATGCCACTGTTACAGCCCTTAACGGTCTCTCCATAGCCTTTGGGACTGTATCATTAAGAGTCTTGTTAGGAAACAATTTATGTCAGATGGGTCAGTGGAGGAGATTTCAAGCAGAGTGGCACTTGCAGATATACAGATAGGGTTCAAGAAGCTAACAAGGTATGGGATTCTACCAAGAGTCTGGCCACAGGGGGAGGCTGTTACCACCTAGGGCTGAGGGGACAAGGAAAAGGAGTGGATTTACTGTCTCACAGCTTTGCTCTGGAGTTTTAATTGCACAGGGCACAACTACTGCTATAGATAAGACATCAAAGCGGAAGTGGGTGGGGAAGACATACTATGACCTTTCCTTCCTCCTGCCCACAGATAAGCTGGAGCTTCCCATTATCCAAATTGTATGGGGAATCAGCTGGCGAGGGAGTAGGATGATGCAATCTGCAACAGGGGTCAGCTTGGTAGGGTACAGAGCAGGGCAGAGTAGGGTAGAAAATAACATCTGTGCAGCCGTGAGGGTGAGATACAACAAGCCATGAATAGTGAGCATGGGGATTCCAAATATCTAGCTTAACAATGTTATTATGAAGACTAAAGAACATGTTAAGGAAAGTTCTTTTCACTCAGTACTGAGTTAACATCTTGATTATTATAATAAACAGGAAACCAGCCATTGGTGCATAGTAGATGCTAGCTAAAAGTTAAGCTAGTTCCATTGTTCTCTTCATGCCATTTGATTATTATTTCCTGTAAGGAGAAATTCTGGAGTTTCTACACCACTCTCCTTTACCCTCTATCACAAAAAGAGTTTCCTTCCTCATCGGGACTGGAGACCTGTGATTCTTTCTCCTTTTCCCTTCTTTTTAATAAAAAAATTTTTCAATCGAAACTCTCAATCATATATAAAAACAGAATGCTGAAGGGGCACATGCATCCCAATGTCTATAGCAGCGCTAGTGACCATAGCCAAAGTATGGAAAGAGCTCAAATGTCCATCAACTGATGAATGGATAAAGATGTGGTATATAGATGCAGTAGACTATTACTCAGTGATCAAAAAGAACGAAATCCTGCCATTTGCAACAACACGGATGGAACTAGAGGGTATTACGCTAAGCGAAATTAGAGAAAGACAAATATATGATTTCACTCCTATGTGGAATTTAAGAAACAAAAACAGATGAACATAGGGGAAGGGAAGCAAAAATGTGATAAAAACACAAGGAGACAAACCATAAGAAACTCTTAAATACAGACAACAAACCGAGGGTTGCTGGCAGGGTATTGGGTGAGGGATGGGCATTAAGGAGGGCACTGTGGGAATGAGCACTGGGTGTTGTATTTAAGAGATGCATCACTGAATTCTATTCCTGAAATCATTATTACACTCTATGTTACCTAACTTGGATTTAATTTTTAAAAAAGATGGGGCGCCTTTGTGGCTCAGTCGGTTGAGCGACTGACTTCAGCTCAGGTCGTGATCTCACGCTCCAGGAGTTCGAGCCCCGCGTGAGGCTCTGTGCTGACAGCTCAGAGCCGAAGCCTGCTGCGGGTTCTGGGTCTCCCTCTCCCTGTCCCCCATTCATGCTCTGTCTCTCTCGGTCTCAAAAATAAACAAATATTAAAAACATTTTTTTAGTTTTAAAGAAAGAATGAATGGTTTTTATTTTAATATCTAACATTAGAATAAAAAAACAGAGAATGCAATGAGCCTCCCTATGTCTCTCATTCACTCTAAGAAATTGTCAACAGCTTGCTTGTCTTGTTTTCATTCATCCTCTCTACCTTACACAGCTAGCTAACTCATTATAAAACATTATATAATGTTATATTATATAATGAGTAATATAACTCATTACTCTAGCTAACACATTATAAAACAAATCTCAGAAATCAGGTCATTTTAGTATAAACCTCTTTAACCAATAAGGACTCTTATCTTTTACCAAACCACTGGCGATTTTCCCTTCTAATAAAACAAAGGTAAATCTTTAATTTTATCTCATGTTCAGTCCATGTTCAAATTTTTCCAAATGTCTCAAGGTGTCTTTTCTGCTTTGTCCATACCAGTAACCAAACAAGATCCCTACATCTATAATTCCTTTTAAATTTCAATCCAACCTGAGTGGTATCTGCCCTGGAAGCAAGTTGTGGCAATGACCTGGGTGTGGGCATTTGGGGGCCACCCTCACAGGTAAAATTCCCTCCTATATTCTCTTGATCATCCATACAAAAGAGGTGCTCTAAGTCTCCCAAACTGCTGATAGCTCTCCAGCCTACTTAATGGGGCAGAGTCTTTTCTTTGAATCTAGCAAGAGGTGATTTGAGGTGAGCTATCTGCCAAGTAGAACACTATGCATTGCTGCCTACTCCAACTGTTTATTGAAGATTCTTGTTCATTGCCTTGCAGGTAGGCCTGGGGGTGAAATTGTGAGGATCTGTGGCATAGGGTGGGGTTCCTCAGCTTCAATCCTATCTAATTAACTCAGTCTCTCCTAAGATTAGCTGTTAGAGATTTTAGAAGAAAAATAAATTACCACCAAGCATCTTTGCCCCGTTTCCTTTTTCAGCTTCTTTGGGGTCAAATGGCAATGGCGGAAATTCATGCACTGGGATGAAAAGGGAGGTTACAGCTTATTAAATCCAAACTTCCAACCAGCAGGACGCCACCTATGGTAATAAGAACTAACACCTTTATAAGCAAGTGGTTTTGTGACTCAAAAATCACACCTGGGGGCTCCAAATCCTACCCCCTCTAGGGGTCATGTGGCCTTTTTGTGAGCCTCTTGAAACAATGAAGATCTTATAATGCTCATGGTCAGCAGATGTCTTCCTGCATTTCAGTGAAACCTCTCTCCCTCTTTTGGGAGGTTTGCTGTTGCTCCACAGAATATCATAATTTGTTGAGGGGTCAGAGATCTAAATCTATGATAGATCAGAAATGCACTTTAACTTGCAGTAGAAATGGTCTTGTTGCCTCAGTAGAATAAGGTCAAAAGTGTACTGGGCTGCCAAGCACAAAGAATCTGCATAGGGGACACCATACACAGAATTGCTCCCTCAAGTTTTGAGGAAGTAGTCAGTTCATCTAATCCATAAAAACAAACACAGAAAGTCAAGCAAAATGAGGAGACATAGGAGTATGCTTCAAAAGAATGAACAAGAAAAAAATCTCAGAAAAAGTGAAACAAAGATAAGCAATATGCCTGTTAAAAAAGTTTTAAGTAATGATCCTAGAGAGAGTCACTGGGTTAGAAAAAAAGAGTGGAAGAATTCAACGAGACTATCAATAAAGACATAGAAAATATTAAAAAAGAACCAACCAGAGTTCAAGAATACAGTAACTGAAATCAACACACTACAGGCAATCAACAGTAGACTAGCAGATGCAGAAAAACCTACCAGTGATTTACAAGACAGGGTAATGGAAAGCACCTAACTGAATAGCAAAAAGAGAAAAGACTTAAAAATGAGGATAGATTAAGAGATCTCTTGGATACCATCAAGTGAACAAAACATTCACATTATAGGGGTCCCAGAAAAAGAAGAAGAGACCAATGTGTGCAAAACTTACTTGAAGAAATAACTGAGACCTTCTCTAACCTAGGAAGAGAAATAGACATCAAAGTCCAAGAAGCACAGAGTTCCAAACAAGACAAGCCCAAGGAGGTCCACACCATGGCACATAATTAAAAACAAGTCAAAGACTAAAGATAAAAAGAGAATCTTAAAAATGGCCAAAGAGAAACAAAACATTCAAGGGAAAACCTCAAAGCTATCAGCTGATTTTTCCACAGAAACTTTACAGGTCACAAGGGAGTGGCATGGTGTAGTCAAAATGCTGAAAGGAAAACCCTACAACCAAGAACGCTCTACCTGGCAAGGTTCTTATTCAGACTTGAAACAGAGATCAGGAATTTCCCAGACCAAAACCAAAACAAAACAAAGATAAAGCAGTTTATCGCCAATAAGCCTTGTAAGAAATGTTTAAAAAAGTGGAAAAGAAATGGCCACGATTAGACCTAAGACAGCTATGAATAAAAAGATGTAAAATATGACAACCTATACATAAATGTAGAGGAGGGAGTGGAAAAGAGAGGAAAAAAGGGTATTTTCTTTTTCTTTATTTAGAATGTGTTTGAACTTGAATAACCTCATTAGTATGGACTGATATTTACTTTGGATGTTATATACGAGCCTCATGGTAACCACAAAGCCAAACCTTATGATATGCAAAAAATAAAGAGAAAGCCAAACAAAACACTGTAGATACTCATCTATCACACAGAGAGCAAGAGAAGAAACAAAGAAGAACTACAAAAACAACCAGAAAACCAATTGAAAATGGCAATAAGCACCTATCCATCAGTAACTGCCTTACATGTAATGGCCTAAATGCTCCAATCAAAAGACAGTGGTGGAATGGATAAAAAAGCAAGACTCTTCTATATGCTATCTACCCAAGACCCAAAGACATTTACAGACTGAAAGTGGGAAGATAGAAAAACATTCACCACACAAATGAAGAAAAAAAAAAAAAGTTCATGTAGCAATGCTTTTATCAGAGAAAATGGACTTTAAAACCAAGACTAACAGGAGACAAAAAAGTATAAACCCAACACTAAGATAACATTATCAAGATCTACATACCTAACACTAGAGCACCTAAACACATAAAGCAAATAGTAACAGACATAAAAGGAGAAACTGATGGTAACACAATAATAGCAGGGGACTTTAACGCTCCACTTACATCAACAGATAAAGCACCCAAACAGATCATGAGTAAGCAAACAATGCCTTTGAATGACACACTGGACCAGATGGACATAACATATATATCTAGAACATTGCATCTAAAAACAGCAGAATACACCTTCTTTACAAGTGCAAATGGAACATTTTCCAGAATAGATCACACATTCGGCCATAGAACAAGCTTCAATATATTTAAGATTGAAATCATTCTATGCATCTTTTCCAACCACTATAGTATGAAACTAGAAACCAATCACAAGAAAAAAAAAAATGAAAAAAACCCACGAACATGTGGAGACCAAACACACAAACAATAGGTAAATGAAGTAATCAAGGAGGAAATCAAAAAAATACATGGAAACAAATGAAAATGAAAACATAATGGCCCACAATCTCTGGGACACAGAAAATAATCTTAAGAGTGAATTATATAGCAATATTGGCCTACATCAAGAAACAAGAAAAAAACAATCTACCCTTATACACCTAAAGGAACTAGCAAAATAAGAACAAAGCCCAAGGTAAGTAGAGGAAAGGAAGTAAACATCAAAGCAGAAATAAGAGACTAAAAAAGTAATAGGAAAAAGAAATCAATGAAACCAAGAGCTGGTCTTTGAAAAGACAAACAAAATTGACATGTTTATCTAGAACCATCAAGAAAAAACAAGGAAGGACCCAAATCAATAGAATCAGAAATGAGAAAGAAGGAGCAACTGACACCACAGAAATACAAAGGATTTTATAAGAATATATGAAAAATTATATGTCAATAAATTGGACAATCCAGAATAAGTGCATAAATTCCTAGAAACATGCAACCTTCCAAAAGTGAACCAGGGAAAAATAGAAAATCTTAACAATTTTTATGAAAAGAAATTCAATTGGTAATACAGCAACTACACAGAAATAAAAGTCTGGGACCAGAAAGACTCACGGGTGAATTCCATCAAACATTCCATTCTCCTCAAACTATTCCAAAAAACAGAAGATGAAGAGAAACTTCCAAATATATTCTAGGAGGCCAGCATTAGCCTGATGCCAAAACCAGACAAAAACACCCCAAAAGAAGAAAACAGGCCAAACATCCCTGATGAACATAGATGTACAAGTCCTCAACAAAAATTAAACTGTCTACAACAATACATTAAAAAAAGATCATTCACCTCAATCAGGTGGAATTTATTCCTGGGATGCAAGTATGTTTCGGTATTCGTAACTCAATCAACATCTGGCATTGCATCAACAAAATGAAGGATAAAAATCGTGATCGTCTCAACATATGCAAAAAAAAAAAAAAAAAGCATTTGACAGGATTTAATATTCATTCATGGTAAAAGCAACTCTCAATATAATGGGGAAAGAGGTAATGTACCTCAACATAATAAAGGCCATATATAAAAATCTCACAGGTAAGATGTGGTAGATTCCCTCTAAGGTCTGGAACATCACAAGGATATCCACTCTTGCCACTTTTTTTAAAATTTATTTGTTTTGAGAGAGACAGAGACACAGAGAGACACTGGCCGACAGAGACACCGGCCGACAGAGACACCGGCCGACAGAGACAC
>NW_024412402.1:4153147-4156711 GCF_014898765.1 Herpailurus yagouaroundi | reverse complement strand
ACCGGCCGACAGAGACACCGGCCGACAGAGACACCGGCCGACAGAGAGAGGATACTGTGCACGTTAGTGGGGAAGGGGCAGTGAGAGGCAGAGAGAGAGAAACCCAAGCAGGCTCTGCACCACCCATGCAAATGTGGTGCTCAATCGCATAAACCGTGAGACCATGACCTGAGCCACAATCAAGAGTCAGATGCTTAACTGACTGAGCCACCCAGGAGCTTCCTCTCTTGCCGCTTTTATTCAACATAGTACTTGAAGTCCTAGACATAGCAAGAAGACAAGAAGTAAGAGATGTCCATATTGGTAAAGAAGAAGTAAAATTGTCACTATTTGCAAACAACATGATACTGTACATAAAACGATCCTCAAGAATCCACCAAAAAACTACTAGAAGTAATAAATGAATTCAGAAAAGGATACAAAATTAATACCCAGAAATCCAGATCTTGAGAGGTTTACAGATGAGAGCTTTACAGATCAAGGACAATGAAGAGCTAGATGCAGTGGTGACCCAGCAGCTATTATCCGCTGCTATATGATTGCCCAAGGGAACAATTGGGCAGATCAAGCCAAGTTGGCAGCCTGTACAAAGACTCCCAAACCCTCTAAATGTTAACCCCAATATTCCAAGGAGGATGAGAGGACCTCAGAAGAGCTAAAGAATGGGGATATGGACACCACGCTGCCTCTAAAGCCAGCTGGAAATCTAACAAACCCTTATCTCAGAGTATCTTATGGAAGAAATGATTAACCATATTCATCAATGCACCGTTATGGGTGACATACTGCTGTTTGGTGGTCCCACCACAAACCACAGGTTCCCTACATGCTGTTAGCAAGGAGAACATCAAAAAGAACACTGCTTGGACCAATAAGCTTCTGACAGACATGAAAGTACTATTTAGTGGGGGAGAGATCATCTCAAGAAATCAGTAAGTACTACTTGGGTACAACCAATCCCCTCTAAGGCCTTGGATAAAATCCAGTACAAGAATTCACAAATCCTGGAACTGCAGAATGCTGGGTTTCAACCTGGAACTAAGGAATATTTCTCAACGAGTGCAGAAATATTCCCTTCCTTTAACCCCAGTCTTCATCTGGAAGTAACTAGAGTGGTCACAAAGTTAATTTGGAAAGTATTTCTGAAATATCCACAAGATTTTAAAGCACATGCCTAAATAAGATTTAGATCATTACAAAATGTAGTTATCTATTTATCCAAGGTGGCAATAAGATTCTAGAGGCAAATTTAGAGAGTTGTATAGTTGTCGACAAAACTTAGCTCTTTTAATGTTGAGAAGATTCAACTTTAATAGAAACTTTGTTTTTCTAGGCAGATTAAAGATATAGAATAACCTTTGTTTATAACTTAGACCAGTAATCCAAGAAAACTCATTTTAACAGGGAGAAAAGTCAAACTGCCATCTTGTGGGGGATAAGTTTAGCAATCCCCTGGGCTTACACCAATGGGTTAACAAGGCATAAAGAAATACAAAGCCATAAAATGCTCACACCTGAGTCTGGGTAAACCAGATTGGCACCCCAAGAATAGGGGGGTTCAAAGGCACCCCTAGAATAGGAAGGTGCAAAGGTACCAGAAATAGAGAGGGGGTGCAGAGCCCCCAGAATAGGGAGGGAGAGGCAAAGGCCTAAAATAGGTACAGTGCAAAGGTGCCCAATACATAGGTATATGAAATAAACAAGATTAGATGTTCAGGGTGGAAGCACCCCCAATTTAGTACTACGGCAGAAAGCTGCTTTCTCAGGAGGATAGGGCCAGGTTAGGTAAATTGGTGAATTGGACTATGGACCTTTGCACTGCAGGCAAAGCAGCCCAGAGCCGAGATGGTTAAAAAAAGAAAAGGTGCCTTGTCAACCCTGAGGTTATTTCCCCCTGTTTCATCCCCGAGGCTGGCTAAGGTAAATAGAGGTGCTGCCTCCTGTCGGCTGGAAACAACCCTCCTCCTGACTACCCAGCACCTGGATTCTGTTTTATATTAACCCAAACCAGGAGTATCTTCAAGACCCCCTTTCCCTCACGTCCACAAGTTAATATTCACAGATTCATTGTCCCTTTATGCACGTCCATCACCATGTTTGTAAGCCTTCTGATCCTAATAAAAGCGGGGCAAGGGCCCTTATTCGGGGCTCTTGTCTTTTCCTGGACATTAGCCATCTCTCACTTTCAATCCTGCATCCCACGGTTTTGCTAGACAAGAGAGAATTTTAGATTCAGAGTCTACAACACCATCTTATACCAGTATACTTCTGACATTAAAACTCATGCATTCCAACAAGATGAATTAAGCAAACTTATGTGGTCTCTGTTTCCCTGCTTGTCATCTTCCATGTTGATATAGGAGGTTCTGATCAGAATCTCCATCAGGAATGTAGGGCTTTCAGCTGGAGAAAGGCAGCCAACAGTCCTCAACTCTCAGAGATCATCAAGGATTGCCTTGACTGAAGACAGCTGCCTTGCCAAGGTCATGCCCTCTTCTCAGCTGGTCACATACCATGACTATTATAAAAGTGCAGGAGTTTTGCTCTAACTTAGGATGGTTCCCAAGGGTGAGCCTACTTTAGAACTCCCCAGAGAATCAGTTAAGACTTCTGGTGCTATTGTATCACAGCTGGAGATCTCTTACTCGCCCTTCTTTTCCCCAGGTGTTGATCACTCCAAAATCAACTTTTTTTTTTTTTACATATTAGCCTCCATAATCTTAGCCTCAGCCATGCAAAAAATTCCTTTCCAAAGATTCCCTTCTCACAAATCTTCTCAACTTTCCTTTTTACATCAGAATTTGTCCTAAGTTTTCCCTCTTTAAACAACCAGTCTCACTTTGCTTGCAGAGTTATTTCCCTTATTATTTCTGGTAGTCTGAATGACATTTATTTAAGTTATTTGGTTGTTTATTTGTTCTTAGATTACCCATAAAACCTCATTAGGCATTAGACAAAGTACTAAGGTTTTTCTCTAAAAAAACCCCAAACAAACCCAAATGAACAAAATAGAAACTAAAATAACAAAAAAACTAAAACAACAACAACAAAAATGGTGATAGACCAATACCAACACTTTTTCTTTCCTGACAAATTTTGTAATAGAACAGGAACCTCCTTGACTTGCAGTGAACACAGGCAGAACGGAAGTTCTACATATATTGCTGACAACTCTAAAGACAGGTCCATTTTAATAGAACTAACAACCTGAAATTAGCTTTAATACCAAATATTTTCCCAGACCACATAAACTTGAAAGATGTTTGGGTCAGTTCCCATTTTTCTGAGTTTTAGAATGCCCAATTCTTATAAGTGCTTGCTTTTAAGCCAACTAGAGCTCCCTTACAAATTAATTTTAGGAATACAGAGGTAGAGAAAGCATTTCACATTTACAATATACACGGACACCCATACAAATACACAGACAAGACGCTAACAAAATCTTAAAAGCTCAATTTCCAGATATCATCTTTTATAAACCAAACCTAATCGCAAGATGGGGTTTTAATTTACAGACACACCACTTGGTCATTTTTCTCAGGAGTCTAACGGATAAGGTGGCCA
>NW_024412402.1:4145490-4152747 GCF_014898765.1 Herpailurus yagouaroundi | reverse complement strand
ATATATATATATATATATATATATATATATATATATATAAAACAGAGCAGAGCGAGAAAACCAGAACCCAGAGATGGCTTTCCCAAGTCCCACAGCCTCAAACTTATCCCTGCCAGGGAAGTCACTCTCCCTTGAAAGTCAGACAGAACCAGTCGATTGACATTTCTTTTCTACTATGTGCCTGACCGTGGGCAAGGTGCTTTCTCATAAGGCTGATCTGGGTGAGGAGCTGGGGTTGGGGATTTGGCCAAACTTGGGGATCCAACAGGGGCTAACGGGGGTCACATGCTTACCCCCAAGACCCGAACTGAGCATTTTCATACACATTCTCTTTTCCTCACGGAAAATAGGAGAGTTTTGCTCCTCTTTTCGTTCCCATTTCCATTTGTTCAAATGTTTTTCATGTGCCCTAATAACCATATATTTCATTTTCCACCCATCCAGACTCCTTGCTCCTCCCGGTTCGGTCTGAGGAGAACTCGTAAATGTCATTGGTCACAAAGCCACTCTCCACGCTCGCCAGAGTCACGAAGCCACTTTCGGATGGGTTCACGGCCATGTTGTCATAGTCACAAGACAGGTCATCGGGAGTGGCTTCTCCGGAACACACTCGGAATGAAATGTTCTTCAGGTCTGGCCGGGTCTCAGCCAAATCGGCTTCACTTTGTTTTCGAATGATGTTGTAAACCTCTAGGTCTGGGCTGTTCCCCGCATGAGGAGAGGGCCAGATGGTGTGCTGCTCCTTCGTGCTGGGGCCTGGCTGCTCCCCTTTCCTAGGAGGAGAGAAAAGCCAGGGCCAAGTATTTTAGACAAGGGGACTGAGAATATCCCCGTGTCTCCTGTTCAGGCAGGAGAAAGCCAGCCTGGGCAATCACTACACTGTCTTTCTCACCAACCGAAACTTACAAGTCAGGGCTTCGGGGTGGGGTGAGGTGGGGTAACCAAACGGGAAGTGTTGTATTCAAAGCGATTGCGTAGCTATCGTTCACTGCTGCAAGAGCATAGAACAGAGGTGGTTATCCTGGGATCCTCAGAGCTCCCAGTGGGTCCATGGATAGAATTGGATGGGGAAAAATATCACATTAAAAAAAACTCATCTCCAAGTGAAAGTGAGCCTGTCCTTCAATTCTGAATGTAGGCAACAAACTAGAGTAGGATTAGTAATACCTTTGACTCGATCACCAACAGAAATCACAGGTTATTTTCATATCACGTCACAGTTGCCATAGAGGCCTTAAAATATTTTACACTCATCTCTGTTTCAAAATTATGGTAATCATATCCACTACTAGATAAGGAAGCCTTAATAAAGAAATGCATGTATTACCAGATCACAATCATTTTTGGAAATATTTTGCTAAACTGTTGTATCAGTATAATGACTTCCCTTGTAATCCAATATATTTTATTGTAATATATTTAAAGATACTGTTCTGGGAAGGAGTCCATAGGCTTCATTTGACTGTTACAGATGTCTGTGGCACACAAAAAAGGTAAAGCCCCCTGAGATAGACTCCAGCTTCAAAGTCACAATTCCCAAATCCTGGCGAGGTGTTAAATAGATAGAGTAAGGAAGGGAAATTAAAACCAACCAACCAACCAACCAACCAACCAACCAACCAAAACAAACAAAAACAATTGCAGAGTTAACAGTTGGAAAATATATTTGTAACTTTTAAGTGAATTCTCTTTTTAGATCAAAGAGAATCAATTAATAAAAATAATCATAGTAAGAGCTAATATTTTTGACTGCTTACTATAAGCCCATTCTGCATGAATTAATCCTTCTAATGATCCTATAAGGAAGTTATTATTAAATGAAGCAGGTTCTACTTCTGACCCTTGAATGATGAAGGGGTTAGGGGTGCCAACCCCCCACACAGTTGAAAATCTTCATGTAACTTTTGACTCCCCGGCAAACTGAACCATTGATAGCCTACTGCCGACCTGAAGCCTTAATGATACTGTAAATAGTTGATTAACACATATTTTGCATGTTATATGTATTATATATTGTTTCCTTACAATAAAGTAAGGGAGAGAAAAGAAAATGTTATTAAGAAAATCACAGGGCGCCTGGGTGGCTCAGTCGATTAAGCGTCCAACTTCAGCTCAGGTCATGATCTCATAGTTTGTGGGTTCAAGCCCCATGTTGGGCTCTGTGATGACAGCATGGAGCCCACTTGGGATTCTCTCTCTCCCTCTCTTCGTGCTCCTCCCCTGCTTGTGCTTGTGATCTCTCTCTCTCTCTCTCAAAAATAAATAAACATTAAAAAAAAGAAAGTGATAAAGAAGAAAAAAAAAACATTTACAGTACTATACTGTATTTACTGGAAAAAAACCCACAACATGTATAAGTGGACCCACACAGTTCAGAACCTTGTTGTTGTAGGGTCAACTCTGCATTGATATCTTACTCATTCACCTTAAAATAGTCATCAAAGGGAGTCAAATCTTAAAGTCCAATCAAGACTATAAACTTAAAAAGTCAAATCTTAAACAAGTCAAAACTTAAAGCAAATACAAAGGTTTGCACAAGTCAAATCTTAAGCATTGGTATTTTACTAATTCATCTTAAAATGGTCATCAAAGGGAGCCAAATCTTAAACTGGACCTTAGTTTTTCTGTTGTAAAATGGGCATACTGGCCTTCTCCTATGTATGGCATGATGATGGGGAATAAAAAACCAACTGAGAATAGCTGTGGGTCCCTCAAAAATGGTGGCCCATGATTCATAAATAGAGGTCCTCTAGGCTACTTAGTGGAGCTATTTGGTAGCAATCTATAATTGTATATTGAATTAAAAGAAAGTCCATTTAAGAGACTGAGCTATTTCATTTTTAATAAAGTGATTTCATTGCAGATGCTTGCCAGAAGGCTCTGGAACAGTCATATTTCAATGGCTCACTATGTATTCCTTCCCCCAACTAACAAACATTTTTGGAGTGAGAGTATTCATTCATGGAAGTACTGTGCTGAGTGATGTGTGTATACAAAGTAGGCAAATAACACAGTTTCACCCCTCAAGTGATGTAAAATCTTCCTTACACAAAAATGAAAGAATATAAGATCACTCTCTTAGTCACAACTAAGCACAAATGCTTAGTACTTCTGAATGTCCTGAGCCCATCGGAGAATATACTCTCAAATCTGCAATGGTGATTCTCTTGGAGCCGCTATGGCTTTTTAATGAAGTAAACAGAGCAATGTCCAAATCTCAAAGAGTCCAGAAGATACAAAGACTCACACAACGACAGTTTTACTTGCCTCCTTCTATAGATCCAAACCCAACACACAACTGTGATGACCACAAGGAGAAGGACGATGCTGGGGATTAGAACGTAAGCAAGATTTAAGGCAGCTTCTGAAAAGAAAATTGCATATTATCAGCATCAGTGGTTTTTACGTGCTTCAAAACAGGCTTAAAAAAGCATAATCAACATAGAGTATTTCAAAGAGCGCATTCCTGGAAGGAAATTGGTATACAGTTACCCAGTTGGCAAAGTCTTCTAGTTTCAATAAGTGAGTGTTTTCTACCTATCTTGTTATCCTAAGTAATAGAGAAAAGAAGTTTAAGTGTTGGAGTCTCTTGCAAAATATCAGAGAGGCATTTTTTGAATTAAATTTGTTTTTTTTTCCCCAGAGGAAAGAGATACTCTCTTTTCTTGTCCTTCCTGTCCCTTAACAAAGCAGGGGCTGCTTGGGCAGTGTTGATGTCTTTGGCTCTCGGGACAGAAATGGTGGTTCCCAAGGTGGGGTGGGGAAGAGGGAGGGAAGAAGAATTGAGTCTCAGTGCTGTTACCAGGAAAGAGAAGGTCACATGAAGCCCATGAATCAGACTGTAACCTTCCAACAAATATGACTAAGACTAATTGGATCCAGTTGGGACCAAGAGCAGTGACTGTGGAGGACATTCAGAGGTCTGTTATCCCGACCTATCCTTTAAGACTTAGAACCAAAGAATTTTCTGTCATGGGGCTTGAGAGGAATCAAGGACTGGGGCCTGACCCCTTTCTTACTCCCACTGGTCCAAGGTTCCCAACCTTCTGGAAGCTGTTGCTTTGTTTTCCTGTGCAGCTGCAAACCTAACAACCACACAAACAAAGAGCCCAAAGCAAAACCCACTTTAAATGACACCATAAAACTGATGAGCACTGAAAATGCCACCTACCTCTGTAGAGCCCTTTGTACTTTTTTCAAAGCATTTTAACACATTTTATCGGTTGTATAATAAAATTTGACCTTGCTTCTGGAAGAGAGACCCTAAATCTTTGGAATTTTGCAGGTAATAGGGGTAACTTTATTATTCAGGAGCCCCTCCGACCGTATCAGAGTTTATGCTGGTAAGATGTCTCAGGAAGGGGGCTCCTCAATTTCATGGCCAATGACCAAATCAATCACGCCTATGTAATGAACACGTTGATGTGCCAGGAGGGTGATTATGCATCCTGATGCCCCAGGGAGACGACACAGAAACTCCCCACATAGGACCCTCCCGGACCTTACCCTACCTGTTTCTTCAGCTGGCTGGTGGTGATCTGTATCCTTTACAATAAAATGCAGTCCTACGTATGGTATTTTCCTGAATTCTGTGAGTTGTTCTAGTGAGCTATCAAACCTGAGGGGGTTGTGGGCATCCTCTGGATTTGTAGCCAACTGACCAGAAGTGGGGGTGGCCTGGGGACCCCTGAACTTGTGACTGACGTCGGAAGTGACTTGCTGTAGACTGTGCCCTTAACGTGTGGGCTCTGTCCTAGCTTGGCGTGGCTAATGCCAGAACTGAACTGCAGTATTACAATATCCGATGTCATTTGACGGCCACAGTGAGGCTCTCGGATACGTGAGACACATGACGTCACTTCCGTCACGCAGAGCATGAAAACTAAAGCACAGAGAAATGAAGTGGTTTTTAAAAGTTTCCCAGCCACATAAACCCAGATCTCCCTCTTTGAGACTCCAGGTGAGAGCCCAGGTGGAAATTCCATCAGCGCTCCCAGTTATCACCCCCCTTTTCTCTGATCCTTCTTGATTCCAGTTGTGAAATGTTTGTGTCCATTTCCTCTATTTGTTTCACAAGTGAATGTCAAGGTCAGACCTGTTGGCTTCACGGCCTGGGTTTTTCCCCTTTGTTCCTCTACAGCCATTCTCTCGGTACCCCGCCCCCACCCACAACTGCTGGGCGTCCTCCAGCCCTATCTATCCTCATCCTCAGGCAGGCATTTCACCTCCTGGCCGACTAATCTCCCCCTGTGGTTTCACTACAAACCCCAAAACTTCGTGCACTTTCTGCAAAGTCACAGATGCCCTGTCTAGCTCATTTTTTAAGTGGTTACAAGACAGAACAAAGTAGAAAGTGTAACCTTGGTCATCTGTGATCGGGAGAGTCCCGTCATCTATTTCCCCCAGAAGAGTTGGGTCCATACCTTTGTTTCCTTTAAAAGTTTCTCTGGCATCTTCTTTCCCTGTGTCTTCTGGAAGCATGGGTGTTGCTGGCTCTGTTCCTTCACCTGGAGACAGACACACCGACTTGAGACCCCAGAGAAAAGGCCTCATAATCCAGATAGTCTCTGAGGGTGGCCAGGTTGTGGGTGGGATCCCCCAGAAAGAGGAGCAGTTTGACTTGGGCCATTTAAAAGCATAGAAAAGTTAAGGGTTGAGTTTGCCGGCCTATAGGTTCAACTGCCTTCATCTTCCTGGGGAGATCTTTGCTGCCAAGAATCATGTACTGAAATGGACAGCAGGCAGTTGGCGTCAAGGCACATAAGATACAGAGGTGCCAAAGGGAAGGGCCCATGACTCACTTCTAGGAGCATAAATTATCCGTTTGGCTCACTTCTTTTCTCATTAGATGGAATTATTCCTCTCAGATTGTCAGCAATGACAAGTCACATCCCAAACTGAATTTGTGGCTGTTGCTTTTCAGCTTTGGGAGAAATCGGCAACACCAGGGAGAGATTAATGAACTACTCGACAGGGCTGCACGCGGCATCTACCTCTCCGAAAGGCAGGACTTAACACCTGCGCTCTTTCGGTCGGAACATCTGGTCCAAAGAACCTATGGTTCTAAACCCATAAAGGGGGCCTGTGAAACAGTCCCAATGAACCCAACTCAAATGATAGCTTACCTCCAGGCTTTGTAGAAGGAGCTGTTGGCTTCTCTGTGGCAGAAAGAAACAAATACGAAAATAATAAATAAATGTCCATGCCATCTGAATGAAACTGGCCAAATCATGGCATCCACTTATTTACTCAGTCTTCCAATAAACTTTATTTTGTGTTACTCAATGCTAGGAACTGGGTTAGCAAGCCAAAAGAATCACTTTTTCACCAAGACTAGCCTTCCCCCAGCTTTACTTGGGTATTTTTTAAAAAGTATTTTAAAATTTTATTTATTTCATTAAGTTTACTTTTGAGAGAGAAAGAGGAGGGGAGGAGGGACAGAGAGAGAGAGAGAGAGAGAGAGAGAGAGAGAGAGAGAGAGTCCCAAGCAGCCTCTTCGCTGTCAGCACAGAGCCTGATGCAGGCAGTCACGACCGTAAGATTATGACCTGGGCTGAAATCAAGGGTCAGACGCTTAACTGACTGAGCTACCCAGGCGCCCCAAAGTATTTTAAAATTTTAAATATGGGAATTTCCAAATATAAACAAGAATAGAAAGGCTGGTATAATGAACTTCTATGTACCATCACCCAACATATGGCTAATCCAGTTCCAACAGTAATCCCTATCCCTCCCCAGCTACACTCAGGCCTCAATTTTAAAACAATCTAAAAAAAAGAAGAAGAAAAGCAAAGCAAAGAAAAAGCAATCCAAGACATTTTAACAACTCTCACTAGGGATGTTTTAGAGGGTAACAAACACGATGTCCAAGCAGTGGAAGTGGTTGTAGGGGGGTAGGTAAGCAGACCACTGCCAGCCCCAAGGCAGACACTGGTGATCCAGAACGTGAGTCATTCAAAATGTTGCAAAGAGCCTCAGGACAATCAGGTTGCACAGAACATCTACACTGAATACTTTTACCTTTGGCTGAGAGTGTGTGACCCTCAGGTACTGGTAGTAAATCTCTCATGCTAATCAGATGCTCTGGCATTCATAGGGATGGGGTCCTTACGGGTGTGATTTCGGAATTCACAGTCCTAAGCCCAGGATGCCAAGGCCATTCTGAAGTTTCATTCAGAAAGGAAACTTTTTTTTTTTTTTCCAACGTTTATTTATTTTTGGGACAGAGAGAGACAGAGCATGAACGGGGGAGGGGCA
>NW_024412402.1:4104000-4145480 GCF_014898765.1 Herpailurus yagouaroundi | reverse complement strand
AGAGAGAGGGAGACACAGAATCGGAAACAGGCTCCAGGCTCTGAGCCATCAGCCCAGAGCCTGATGTGGGGCTTGAACTCACGGACCGCGAGATCGTGACCTGGCTGAAGTCGGACGCTTAACCGACTGCGCCACCCAGGCGCCCCTGGAAAGGAAACTTTTAATCATCTTCCTGTAAGTGTGTGTGCAATGCAAATCCATTCATTAAAAAAAAAAAAAAAACACTTATATAGTTCCTGCTATATGATAGAAACATCATGTTCTAAGTGTTTTATAAAAACAAACATGATTTACCCTGATAACAGCCTAATGAGGTGGTTGCTCTTACTACGGTGATTTTGTACACGAGGTGCCTGAGGTACAGGGAGAGTAAATAACTTATCCGAATCTCATAGCTATTGAGTAGCTGAACTGGGATTTGACCCAAACGACTCAAGTGAAAATTAAAATTGCAAGGAGACAAACTCAGCTAGGTACTGGAGACGCAACAGCGTAAGAGAAGAGTCCTTACGCTCTCTGGGATGGCCATAGCATATGGAAACACAGGATGATATTAACAAATACTAATTTGTGACATTACATGATAATACATAGTGTATTCAAGAACATCACATGATGTATTCATTTTCTTGTCCCTCCACGGTCCCATCCACGGTGCAAAACTGCATTAAACATGGCACAACACGAACGCAGCATTCCATCACTCCCTACGATGTATCTGCAACGCACTGCCTCAGATGATTTGTCTCTCATTTTCACTGGATACACCTACGCCTTTCGCACACCTCAGACGTAAGCCAGAGTTCAGCCCTGGCTAGCGTGCCACCTGCTCTACGTGGTCATGCTGTCTAGTTTTAGATGTTATTCAACCAGTCTCTTGCTACTCTGGCATAACAGATGGTGTGCCTTCCTGTTGGGACCGCCCTGGACGACCTTCCCCTAGCCCATCAGGTGCAGGGATTCATTGCTCCAAAGTGCATGTTTCCAGACCTCATGTCAACCAGGTAGTGAAAGGCAGAAACTTATAAATAGGCAGTTAAAATACTGTGTGTGTGAGGTGCTCTGATCCTCCCAGGAGGAACACCTAACTTGGTTTTGAGGGGCCCTTGGGAGGTTTCCCAGAGGAGATTTCTTTTTAACTTCTTATTTTGAAAAAATGCAGATTTATGAAAATTTGCTAGGATACTACAAGGAATACCCATATAGCCTTCACCCATAAGTTACAATTTTATCATATTTCATTTATTTAATTATTCTGTCTCTCTGTATCTCTCTATGTCTATCTATATTCTTACTTATACCTACATATACACCCACATATGTACAAAGAACACATACAGGACATATGCATATGTGGGGGGGGGTTCTCTTACATAACCACAGTAACAGTGATCAGAACCAAGATATTGTCATTGATAGTCTATTACCTAATCTATGCACCTTATGCAAATTCTGCCAATTGTCCTAAAGCTGCGCTTTATACAAAACCATCATCATCCTCCAGGATCCAATTCACAATCACCTGTTGCACTTAGTCTTCTGAGAGGTGATGTTCAACGTGAACCCCAAAGGCGAGGATGAGTTGTCTGGGAAAGGGGAGGAGTGTTTCAAGCACAGGGAACAGCAGTCAAGAGCTCTTGGGCAACTTCACAGAGTGCAGAGGGGAATGGGGGTGGGGGTGGGTGGACAGCTTCACAACGTGCACAGGGGAATGGGGGAGTGGAGGTGAAGAGAGCTGCTCGTGCAGCTTCTTGTATGGCTAAGGTGCGTGAACTCATCCTGGAGATAGGTGGCCACATAAAGACAACGTGTTAGTTTTTCTCCACGTGCTCACCTCCCTCTGCCAGATCTAGTCTGCCCTCCTCTGTGTCCCAGGAGGCTGACGTCTATGCACTGTGTTATTGGGACTCCCTTGCCTTTTCACTTCTGACTGGGCTTAGCTGATGGGAGGCAGAGGCAGGAGAGCAGAGAGAGGTCCCAGGCTTTACTCCCCAGGCTCCCTTCCTGCCTCACCACCACGGTTTGACAGTCGCTGCATTTTATGGTTATGGCTCCTATTCCATGACTCCAAGCTCATGGGAGCTCGGGGTTCTGCTAAAACCATTCTCTCCACTTACTTCTTTGGGCTCAGGGGTAGTAACAGCGTCCTACTGTGGCTAATCCCTGGGCACCTCACCGTCTCTTTCTCTTTGCCACACTTCTGTAAATATCCTTTTATTATACTCTCCTCATTAATCCTGTACATCTTTTTTTTAAATCTTTTTCCTGTCAGGACTCGGTGTCATTCAAGTAATAGCAAAAGCAACAAAGAATAGTGTGTATATATATGAATATTATATTATGAATATTTCATATATGTACATATACGTACATATATGTATATATGTACGTATATGTATATATACGCATATACACATATATACACGCTAGGTTCAAAGTCCAAAAATTAAAAGGTATGAAAAGAACTTTTAAAATCGCACATTTCCTTCAAAAAATGTTTAAAAATTACAACATTTTAAACCACAGAGCTGATAGGACATAATTAACAGAGCGATGGAAAGTTTTGCTTTTACTGCTCTAAAGAGGCAACTTGCTAAGCCAGCCCCGTCTCAGCCACCTCCCTGCCTGAGTCAGCTCTGTGTGGCAGGAAGGGCCAGGTCTCTGTGGGGAGGAGTTCACCTGGGGTGGGGTGGAGGTGGGGGAGAGAGAGGAAAAACACCTTAAGCAGCAAAAACCAGAGCAAGAGCATAGTCCAATTCAAAGAGTTTAGAATGACAGGATTATTCTCACCAGGAAAGGTGAGGGCTGGGACCCAGCTGTTGGCTTTAGGGATCTGAGAAACTTCAGGGACAGATAAAAAAAAATCACGTTAAGTTTAGATCTAAGCCAGTTACGATGGGGGAGTTTGGGAAACCCCAGGAGAGTGAGACTGCAGGCTTGTAGCCAATTTGAAAACCTTAACAGACCTAGAAGCCAACGCCAGGTGAATCTGCAAGGTGGTTTAAGCCTGCTCCTCAAGGTGACCGCTATCTGTCCAAGGCCAGTGAAATCGGTGTACTCCATTATCTACCTCCTCGGGTCATTATTCTGTTTCCTTAAAGCCCCAGAAAATAATGTCACATGGCTGTTAGAAGACTTGCAGGAACAATGGCCAGCTTCCTTTCATATTTCTTTTTTTCCAAGTTCCTACAGCCAACCTCACATGTGGAAAGAATAAGAATTTGTCCACTTAGAGGGCTTTTTGTTTCCTGAACTTGTCATGATTCTCGCTTTGTCAGACATAAATTAGACCCTTTCTTTTCTTCATCCCTTCTCTTAGCATCAGACACTCCTCTCCTTTGCTAGAAGTACTCCTCCACGAGGAAGTGTCACTGCATTCCCCAGTGTTCAACACCGCTGGCATTCCCAACAAGCTTTCTCAGAGACCACATAACAAATTCTGGGAACTAGCAGCTGCTTATGAAGTAAGAGAGGCAGTTGGGGATTCAGCCACATGACTTGGGGAAGGATTCATTACCATCAGAATATTTGCAAATGAAATTGTTCTTCATGTTGCATTGGTCGTCATTCCACTGGAACATGTAGCGGCCCCCGATGCCAGCAGGTGCCGATGGCTGATGGTACATGACCACGCAGACCTCGCTGCCGCAAGAAGGCTCATCCACGTACCAGTTCCTGCAGGAAAGGGGTCAACAGTGGAGACAATTGGAGAAGGAAGCCCCAGACTTTTCCCATCGAGTTCCAGTGAACCATGGACGTAGGATTCTGCGTCAGGAGACAGTAACACAGGGAGGAATTGAAGTGTTGCCAGTACGTAGAACCACGTGCTTTCTAAGATGGACATCACAACCAATCATCTGACATTTGCCACAGGCTCTCTGCGGGGAGGAATATATTACCATATGATGTCTGCAAAGCAATTATGAGAAGAAGCAGTCTGGGATGATCTTATTGCTTGCTTTTTGCGAACCGGCTTTTGTTTCTCTTTGTTGTAGAAATCAGACGCACTGACAAGAGGCATGGCTCCTCTCAGCCAGAGCTTGCCTCCCTCATATCTCTTTATGCTTTTCAACCGTCATAACTGCCTTTCTAGCCCTAGGAAGTAGAGGGAAAATTCGAGCATCTGAGCAAGACTTTCCAAAATGGAGAGGCTGTCAAGGCAGGTGAGGGGGTAGGGACAGAGCAGAGGGCCCACCTAGTCTAATTTCAGCTTTTATCTTGTTTTCCCTTCATCAGGCGGATGAGCCCCTCCTTCAGCCTCTGCTGCCACATTTCTTGCCTTTGTCTTCCTAGCTCCGTTAGCAGCCTGAGCTCCACTATCCTGTGGTACTTGGAATTAAATGGTGCCGCCACCCAGTGGAGTATATGGGTCCCATTTTAGGGCCTTGGATTCCACAGAGAGTCTGAATGCTGTGAGCCCTCACTGCATGCAGTGATTCAGGGCTGGGTTTTATAGTCTGCGTGGTTACCCACCTGAGCTGCTTCCTTCTGAGGCCCCGATCTCACCCTCATGCTCAGATTATTTAGCTGGGCCCTGCTGCTTTGCCTGGATCTTGTCAGAGCCCCTCCTTAAGAGGCAGCTGAGAGGTCTCCTTGCAGCACCTCAGTACGGCTCTGCTTGAGGGCTGTGTTGCCCTCCACCAAAGGGAAGGTCCTTCGCTATGCCTACGGGGTTGAATTTGCCTGGACAATAACTGAACTTGCAGCACTATTTGGACATCGTGCCTGCGCAGTTGGGGGCCCTGACTTGGGCTGGGCTCTACCCCATTAGTTACCTCCAGGCCATTTTCCAACCCAGTTGGTGGACCTCCTAACTTGACTTGCCTTGTTCTCTTCCCCACTGGCCTTATGGCTTTATGTTATTTCATTTCACTGATGATGGAATGGGTGGAATTTTATGCCTGGCACCTGGTTTGTGGACTTGAGCCAGGTCTCAGGCTTGGAATTCACTGATAGAAGAAGAGGCCAGGTCGTCAGGAGGAAGGACCCTGCAACGCCATGGTTGGTACACAGGGGGATAATTTTCCCGTTCTCCCAAAGGTGCCTATGGCCACTTAGTAGAGTAACCATACACTGGGGGAAAGGAGATACCCAAATATCATAAGGACTGTTGGGCACAGGATGCAAGGTGACATTGATATTCAAAGACTTGAAACATCATCAAGACTACCCATTAGAGTGGGAGCATATTGAGCCCAGGTATTGAGTAGAGCTCTGGCCCAGGACCAGCTCACAGTGGGACCCACCCAGCAGTCATTTACCAGTCTGCAGATATATGACTTGAACAGCCATAGTTGGTAGTTGGTATAGTCCCACGTTGGTTCCTTAGCCTGTGAGGTAAGAGCTGTAATAGTGGACAAGGTCAAGTAGAAGCTTCTGAGACTTTGCTTTTCCCCAACATCTCCAAAGCAGTAAATAAAAAAACCAGTATCTTACCGAGGGGAAGATCACAGAAAATGGTACCACCATTCTAGACAATGCGAGGGTGTTATTCGCCATCGTACCTTTATTTAATTCACTAGTCCGGCTCCTACAAAAACCAGATGGATCCTGAAGGATCACACTAGAACAGCATAAATACAACTAAGTAGAAGCCTCAATTACAGCTTCTGTGCCATCTACGGTGTCTTTGCTAGAGCAGGTTAACTTGCCCTTGGGTACCCACAATACAGATCTGGTAAACACAATATTTTCCACCAGAAAGAGAATAAAAAACAATTTGCATTCACTTGGAATGGACAACAATACACATTTATCATCTTGCCTGAGAACTATATTAATTTTCCAACCCTCCGTCATAATGTGGTATGAAGAGATTTGGACTACCTACACATTTTGCAGGAAATCACACTGGTCTGCTATATTTCTGACATCATGCTAATTGAACCAGAAGAGCTTAGGAAGACTCATGTGCTCCAGAGGATTACATGCCAACGCAATGAAGATTCAAGAGCTTGCCACTTCATGAAAATGTGTAGGTTTCTAGTGATCTAGGGAATTCCAGATCATCCCTTTCATATTAAAGGACAAATATTGCATCTTGAAGCATCTTAGAATAATGTGAAGTAGGAAGCGTAACACCTTTGGGTGCTGGAGACAGCATATTTCACACTTGGACATACAGCTCTGGCCCATATATCAGCTGACACGAAAGACGGCCAGCTTTGAGTGAGGTCAAGAGCAGAAAAAGGACCCTGAAGCAGGTCTAGGCTGTAGTGCAAGCAGACTTATTATGTAGCAGATCCTATTAGCAGAGGTATCCAGATGGGAAAAATAATGCCACACAGAATTTGTAACAAGCCCCAATGCGAGAATCACAATGTAAACCCCTAGGATTCTATAGCAAGGTCATGTCTTCCGAAACGGAGAGATAATCACCTTTTGCAAAGCAGCTCCTGGCTTGCTACTAGGCAGGGAGCACCAAGAGACCGTGCAATTCAACTTACCCATTGTGAGTGAGGTACTATCGGACACACCCAGTCCCGGGATGGGAAGGCCCAGAATCAATATATATTCAGGACCAAAGGGCACTGTATGAGCACGTAGAGCAGGCTGCCATAGCCTCTAGCACTGTCATTCCAAAGACTCTCCATCAGCTTACACCAATAGCTGCATAAGGGAACCCCTTATGACTAGTTGATAGAGGTGCCTGAGTTCGGTTCATGGATAGATCAGCCAAGAATGTGAGTACAATTCCAAATGGACGGCTGCTGCACTACAACCCCACTCAGAGTTGGCCTTGAAAGACTGAGTGGTAATGGGACATCCTCCCATTGGCCAGAGCTTAGATGGTATACTTAGTCAACTACCTGGCACAGAAAGAGAGGTTACTGGAGGTCAGAATATATAGGGACTCAGGGGTAAGGCACAGCACTTGGCCAGCTGATCAGGAGTCTAAAAGGAGAAAGAGGGGAAGTTTGGGGATAGGGAACTCTCGGCTAGGGAGATGTGAACAGACATACGGGAATAGGCATGAAGTATGAGGATCTATCACACGTTAAAACCCGGCAGAAAGCCTCTAGCACTGAAGAGGCACTAAACGACCAGAGAGACAAACGACTTGGCCCGTTGATGTCAGCTAGCCTGGTTATCAGCTGCCTTGGGGCCGGCACAACAGACACTCACTACAGTAGCCGTGGTGGCAGGGATGGAGGCTATGCATGGGTTCAACAGTACCCACTCTCACTCACCAAGGCTGATCTAGCTACTGCCAAACATTGACCCTTCCAGCAACGGAGACCAAAGCTAAGTCCCTAAAGGAACACCAATCCTAGAACACCAGCCTGGCGTTCGGTGGCAAGTTGACTGCACTGGACTCCTTCCATCCTGAAAGGGGCAAGGATTCACTTTGACAGGGATAGACGTACAACCTGGGTACGGGTTTGCCTTTCCTGCCGCAGGGCCTCAGTCAGCACCGCTATCCAGAGCTTACGTAGTATTAGATCTACCAGGACACAATCCCAAATGACACCTCATTGGACCATGGGACCTACTTTATAGCAAAGGAGGTGTGGCAGGGGCTCGTTGCTGGGGCATTTACTAGTCATATGACATGTTGCAGCATCTGGAAGTTGCCAGCCTGACAGAATGATGGACGACACAGCTGAAGCACTAGCTTAGAGGCAATACTTTTGCAGGGAGGCAGGATCATCCTCCAAAACATCCTCCAAGGCTCAAGTATCATACCGTGTCCCCAAGAGCAAGAACACATGGATCTGGGAGCCAGGGGGTGGAAACAGGAGGAGGCTTGCTTACCATCACTGGTAGTGACCCTCTGGGGAATCCGTGCTTCTTGTCTCTGCAATGCTGGGCTCTGTGGGGTTTAGATGTCCCAGGACCCAAAGGGGAAATACTTCCCCCAGGAGATCTAGGAAAAGTCTTTTTTTTTTTTTTAAATATTTATTTATTTTTGGGAGAGTGCAATGGGGGGACAGGCAAAGAGAGGGGCCAGAGGATCTAAAGCAGGCTCTGCGCTGACAGGCTAACAGCAGCGAGCCTGATGTGGACCTCGAACTTACAAATCGTGAGATCATGACCTGAGCCGAAGGTGGACGCTCAACTCACTGAGCCACCCAGACACCCCTGGAAAAGTCTTATTGAACTAGGAGTGATGGCTGCCACTTGGGCAAGAGGAGCAGTGATTACCTTTGTAGGAGGAAACGGGCCCCCATTGCAGGAGGATGTAGCTATGCTATCACCTATCCTGGGCAGGGAGAAATGTTTGGCATCCAGGTTGTCTCCTTGGGTTCCTGTGGGTATTCACACACCCATTTTGGATGGCAGATGGAAAAGTGCAGTCACTCCAGCCTGAGAAGTGCACATTGACTGGGGCTTCACATTCCTCAGGGCTGAGGGTCTGGGTCCCTGCCACGAGGTAAGCCACGGAGGTTCCCTGAGCAGAGAGAGAGGGGAATCTGGGCTGCAGTAGAGGAGGGAGGTCACTGAGTATCAGCTGTGGCCCTGGGACTAGCGACAGTGATGGGAAGTACAGTTCATCCTAAGAACTTGCCTTTTTCAAGTTTCTCCCAGGAAGAGAGGCCCAGAACCCTGTAGGGGCTACTCCTACTCCTGGAAGGTGTGGATGTGGTCAGCACAATGGGTAGACTTTGATAGAGGATGATCAGCTGTCTTAAATGTAACAGGTAAAATCATGTATTTTAACCTGCATTCTTTGTTTTTTTTTTTGGGGGGGGGGTTAGGGGAGGGGCAGAGGGAGATGGAGAGAGAGAATCTTAAGCAGGCTCCACGCCCAGCTCGGGGCTCGATTCCATGAGATCATGAATGACCTGAGCTGAAATCAAGAGTCAGACGTTTAACCGACTGAGCCACCCAGGCTCCTCTAATCCGCATTCTTCTGACTGATCATGAGTTCAAACTTTTTTCCCCCATGTGACTGTTCACCAGTTAGATTTTCTATTTTTCAACGGTCTGCTCAGATCTTTGGCCTCTTTATATTTTGGGCTTTTACTGACTCACAGAAACTCTTAGCGTGTTAATGACTTCTATAAACTCTTTATCTAGTAACACTGTAGTTTGTTACACTTTTCCAGTCTATATCTGCCTCTTGATTTTGCTATCTTTTGATGTTTATCCATGTCACTGCATTTCTTAGGGAGGGACCGTGGCAAAGCCATGGTGCCAGGGTGCGGTGTGAAATCAGTAAGTCCTGGTGCTGTGGGTTTACAAGGGCCCTCCAAAATGCAGGATCCCTCAAGTCCCCTCTTGGTCCATCTGGGCCCTGTGGTCGGGAGCCCTATATTGAGTCTTAGCTCCACAGACCTTCAATTTCTCATTGGGGTTCTAATCCAAAAGGCTGGACAGCCAGAACCATTTCACTTCAAGCATCACCTGCTATTAAAACAACGCTTCCGGGCCACGGCCACCTGGACAGAGCTCCTGGGACATGAGTTGGGCACAGATCCCACCACCTTCACCACACTGCTTTGGTCAGTGGCTGTTCCGGTGCTGTCCCCTCAGGGTTCTGCCTGGCTGGGTCTTCTCCTCTTCCCCACTGACCTGGCACCATGGATTCAGCCCAACCCCTTTCTGAGTTACGTCAAGTGAGTTGGCTGCCGTGGATTCCACACACTTACCTGAATGTTGACGTGCTGCCATCGGTCCAAGCATAAAGGTCCTGGCAGGCTGTGCCATTGCTCTGTTTCTCCTCACGCCTCCTGAGCCCGATCCAGAAATCGCCGTCAGACGCCAGGAGGTTCTCAATGAACTTTTCTATCAGTCTCTGCTCATCCTCAGACTCGATGCTCACCAGCTGGCCTCCATCCCTCCTGCAGGCTGCCTTGGCTTCCTCAAAGTTCAGTCTTCGAGAAGCGTCGTGGAAGTAAATGACTTTATAGCAAGGCTTCTGTGTCCCTCCCCGGCAGACCGGCTGCCCTAGAGAAAATAGAAGCCAACCTATTTCAGGACTCCCCGAAGTATACCAGCGCATGGGAATGGAGCTATCCCTGGGCAGGGATTCTGATTACTCATCGGTGGACTGTGTAATGTCATTTAGCTTCTCAGAGCAAATTAACACCCCTTCCGGCATGGAGATGCAGTGATGTAAACCCTGATGCTTATATTGTGTAAGAACTCCACGTTTCGTTCGTTCCATTACAGATTCTTGAAAAGCAGACATTGTTGACTCTCCTTTAGAACACAGGTAGATGAAGATATATGGTTTCACCCCAAGCCACACATCTAACACTGGCACATCCTCGGGAAGCCTCAGGGGATAGTGTGGTTCAGCGTGAGCTACCTCTGTTTGGTGCTTCCTTCAGGTAAGAGAGGTATTCTGAAGTTGGGTGTGGGCTCCTCTATCCTGGAACCCTCTGCCTAGGTAGTAGGACTGAGATGTCACCCAGTCTGTGGTGTGAGCGGAAGCTAAGAGCATCAGGTCGGTGCGGGTTGTCTGTTGTTGAACTTGCCTCAAGACACAGCTAAGTTGTACTGAATTTCTACCATGTGGCATGAGCTACGCTGAGGGCTTTTGCATTTACATATGTTACCTCACTGAACTCTCCTGATCATCCTGTGCTGTAGATTTGCTTATGCCCCATTTTACAGATGGGAAAACTGAGGCTCAGAGACATTAAATAATTTGGCTAAAGTCACATAGCTATCAGTATCTTCACTGGAGTCGGAAGGCCATTCTGGTTATGGAGTCAAGCCCATAACCATCGAACTATGCTGCCCAGTGCCCACGCCACCGCAGTTTCAGGCTGCACTGGGAGCCTATGCGATGTGTGGTATCTGACCGACACGAGAAGGACTGAGCACCACCTCAGACAAATGTGTGGGATTCTACTGAGGAGGAACAACATCCCCCCCTAGCTTGCATCTGGGTGCCTGAAGCCTTGCTGCACTGGAACTTTGTTCGACCAGCATGTACTGAGTGTCCACTCTGTGCCTGGCACTGTGCTAGGGCCTGGGAATACAGATACAAATACGAGCTCCTAGCCTGCAGAAGCACACAGCGTATGTTTCTGGACCCAAGCGTACGAGTGAAAACCACATTGCAACAAGGGGAGTCCCTCGCAATGTCAGAGCCAGACTGTGGGCTGTGGGTGTGAATTTCTACCACAGACAGAAGGATGAAGGATTCTGGTTTGGGAGCCTCTTCCCAGCCCTCAAGGAACGTTCTCATCTTCCTAATTTGTTTTGCAGCCGTGCAGCGAACAGAGAGCTTTCGTTATTCCCAATAGTGTCCAGAATATGAGGCAAAGGCTACACTTAACGGCATTTTCAGTGCTAAATGGGAAGGGAGCACATACAGATAACCCAGAAGACTCCTGCGAATTCTTGTTTCTATTGCTTCTTTTACCGCTTTTGTAAGGACATCCTCAATAAGCAACAAGTTATAAGAGTTTTGCATCTTCTCCCTTTTCTTTGTTATTCTTCTGTTATTGCTAGAACTCTAACAGGACTGGCACATTAGCAAATTAGGAGGCCTCAAAAGCAAGACATTTCGCACTAAGAAGGTGTTCCAGGGAGGCTGAGGGCAGAGAGGCTGTGGCTGGAATGTTGCCTGGAGAGGATATTGGCCCAGCCCAGCTCTTGTGATTCTTTAAAGGTGGCTCCAAATGAGGGGGCGGACGGAAAATGAGCCCCAGGGACCTACAACCTGGCCACAGCATGACAGAAACTGGAGTTGAATTTACTGGCAGTCCCCACTTTTCTGCCCTTGGTTTACCAAGGGAAAAAATAACACCTTAAACGAATTTCCTGTATGGGCCAGCCTGGCTCCTCAGCGCAAGTCAGCGGGTGAGTGCCAGACAGAGAGCCAGAGCTGGAAGGATGCCTGAGGCGCATCTGGTTCCCCTGCCTTCAGGAAGTGTCTCTCTCTTCTCTTTTGCAGGAAGGGGAAGGGCGAGGGCTTCTGTTCCCCACGACCTAGGACAAAGCCTATGCAGCCCTGACCCAGGCAGCTTTATTCAGATGCACTCCCACCCCCCACCTTCTGCCACCAGGCAGTCCACCCCCATCCTGAAACCAACTGCGGGTCCTTTCCATCAGCTCCGCAAGCAGGGATAACGCAGTGGCGGCTGCCATTCTCCGCCATCCTCTACGGCCAATCTGTCGGCGCCCGGGAGACCTGAGTAAGGGGCACGGACATTCTCTCCGCACCCCCCCCACCCCCGACATGCAGAACAAACGCAAGAGGCTAGAAGCCAGAGCACTGTACCTCCTCTGAGGTCCAAGTCCGAGGCTGCAGTGGCACGACAGGAGGAAGGAAGCAGACAGTCATTCCCCTGAGTCAGGCGGGGCTTGTCCCGCGCTAACCAGGGTTCTTTCCCGATCTCTAAGCGCTCTGGTTCCAGAGCTGGATCTGGCCATCCTCCCCCCACCGCGCCCCCCATCACCCCGAGAAGAGACTAGAGGTACCAGGCTGGGTGCCCCGCGCACAGCCGATCCAGAATCCCCACTGTACCCGCCGTCTCCAGGAGCAAGAGATCTCCCCAGTGGGCTGGAGGAGAGTTGGTGAGCCCGGCCAGCGCCGGGGTCCTGGCAACTATTGGGCTGCACTCAGAGGGGGGGCCGAGGGGGCACCTCCTGGGGCAGTTTTGCGCCCCCCCCCCCCCCCGCCTATGTCCCCCCACCGCCCGGAACTCAGGGCGGGGAACGGCCTTTGAGGGTTCCAGGATACCCAGGGACTCGCGCTGGTCTTAGCCGCTGGGCTAAGCAAGCCGGGCGCGCAGGAGGGCTGGGTCCACCAGCGGGGCGGGGACGCCCCCAGCCCCTGCAGAAGGCCGGAGGAGAGGCGCCGCCGCCTCGAAGACGGCCAGCAGCAGGTGGGGTGCAGGCGGTGCCTCTGCGGAACCCGACCTGGAACCAGCCCCCGCCCCAGCGCGCTCACTCACCGCTTAGCAGGCGACCGGTGGCGCCCCGGGGCCCCGCCAGCAGCGCGGCCAACAGCATGGCTTGCAGCGCGGCTCCCGGCTGCATGGCTCCGCTCGGGTGCGCCCTCGGACGCCGCGGCGCCTCGGCGGTGGAGCGGAGGGACCCGCAGCTGCGTGCACGGAAACCGCAAAGGCGGCGGCGGCAGCATCTCCCGAGGACCCACGGAGCCGGCACCCGAAGGAGGCGGGGAGGGCGCGGAGCCAGCGCGCCGCCCCCCGCCCCTTGGGACGTCACCGAGACCGCCCCCCGACGGCCTCCTCCGGCGAGCTCAGCGCCAAAGACCCGGCTGGCCGGAGAGGAGCGAGCCGGGGAGGGGAGACCGCTCCCCGCTCCCACCCCCAACCCCCGCCCCCCGCCGGCCCCGCCCCGAGCTGCCCACGGAGATCCTGCGTTTGCCCAGGGCGCAGGGCCGAGGACCGTCCCAGTCTGGTTTATCGGAAATCTGATGAAGAGAGCACTGTGGCTAAGATCACGACCGCATCTCAACCCCACGCCCGGGAGACTTGGCCAGATTCACCCAGCGCCCTAGGCTCTGCAGTGTGGCCCAGTGGGACAGGCGAGGCACCGAAAACCTCCCTGGGGCTGGGTAGGCTGCAGTCCGGGTGCTCAGGGCTACCCCCGAGAGAGGAAGGGTGGGTGCAGAGAACAGATGCTCAAGTGGGCAGTGTGCCAGTGGCCGGACAAGTTACGGGGCAGAGTGGATAATGTCCAGAGGCGGTGGCTAAGTTGGAGTTCTGGCTGAGAAGAGTGTCGCTGCACCTGAAGCCAGTGAGTGTCCCTGAACCCAACCCCGGAAAAAATACCGCTCTTTGCAGAGCACCTGTTGAGGGTGGGGGCGGATAGTAGGAGAGGGAGGAGCCTCCCTAGGACAGAGCGATCCCTCTGTGAAGATTTCCTCACCAACTCAGCCCTCGATGCGTGTGCTCCCTCTTCTAAACTGCGCAGTAGTCGCGTTTCACATTTGCTGCTTATAGTAAACAGTGTTTTCAAACGTACTCCAGTAACGACGCGAGCCTCCTGTACCGAAACTAAAGTGCTACTAAGTGGCCGAAGGTGCTTCGGATTTCCTTGCCTTCTCCCCCGTGCAGCTGTGGAGCCATGCAGAAGCCCTGTGTTGGCCGCGGACTTCGGGTTTTGGTTTCAGCTGGAGCCACCGCAATTCTGGAGGAAAAGGACTGAATATAGCCCCTGGGTGGGTGGGTGTGGGTGTGGGTGTGGGTGGGAGGGAATCTATTTCAGTCTCAGCTGCTAATGTAAGGAAGCCCTACCACTGTAGAAAAAAGGGTCAGCAGGAGGAGGACTGACCTTTCATGGCAAGCTTATTTACAGCAGTCTTTATGTCTGAATTAGATCTCATATCCAACCTTCATCCTTTCTAGAAATTCCTGGTTCTCAAAATGAGGAGGGGACTGCTACCGTGAACAGAAGCGCTGGACGTGGCATCTGATATTCTGCTTTTCCTCACAGTCTGTGTGGCCTTTGGCAATTCCTTTGTCTAAGTATCAGTGAACTCCTGGTGTCACTAAAGGTTACCTTAAGAGATCTAAGAAGGTCTGACGGGGCAAACAGACATGTAAGTGTGCAGATACCAGGTTTTTAAATGTCCATTGAAAAGGCTTTCTTTCCAGTATTACAGAATCTGTTACAACATAGGGGAGCTGTTATGTTGGCTCAAATAATTAAATTGTGCCCTGACTTCTCCCTTTGATGCTCTGGCCCTTGGTTCACATTGCCTTTGTTAAGGTACGTGGTCAGCCTAATGTGATAGATTACAACAGCAGCTCCAATTCTACACAGGTCCTGTGTCCACACCCTTCACCGTGTGACTTTGCACTTCTCCTGCTAAAGGGGCCGAGTGGATTTCCCTACCCCTTGTCTTTGTGTTTGACATGTGACTTCTCTGGCCAAAGGAGTAAGTCAGAGGTTTCTGAACCTAGACTGGAAAAGGCCTCGCATGTTTTTGTTTGTTCTTTTGCTTCTCTGCCACGGTCTGAGAGGAACCTGGCTCAAATATCCCACTGGTCCATGTACATCCCAAAGAAGATGACCCATGGAACAAAGCTGCGTCAGTCAATCAACAGACCTGAGAAGCAGACCTCCCCGGTAGAGCCGTCAGGGCCAAGCCTAGATCAGTTAGCCCCCGCCCCCCACCCCCACAGCTACCCTGCTGATGTGTGAGCAGTAATAAATGTTGCAGATCACTTTGCTATATTGTTGCAGCAAATACCAGCCATTACACCAGGTAATGCAGAGCCCTGCCAACTGGGGAAGGCTGGCTGGCTCACTTGCAAGAATTTTTCTTGGTGAAATTATCTTGGTCCAGGGTCCTATCCTTAGATTGACAAGCCCAAACACAATCTAACAGAGGATATATATATATATACACACTTATATACATACATGTATATATATTACCCATATATATACATACACACACACACACACACACACACATTGAGAAATATTATCGTCAAGCAAACCGATCTTGGCATTAGTGTGTTGAGAACATACTCTACCTCCAGGCAAGAGATTTCTCAGCGAGCATGGAATCACAACAAAGGGAGTTATATGATTTGAAAGTTTAGGCTTTGACAGCTTGCAATGTCCAACTTTACAAGAGATACATGTCTATCTGGCAGACAAATCTATCAATCACCCTGATGGGTACCTTTTATTCTTGACAGTGCTGAGATGGGATTGCCAATCGGTCATTTTCTAAATTTCCCTTTTCTAGGCCTGACTACCTTCCTTGGTTCAAAACATTTTTTCTCCAAAGAGTGTTGTGGCAGAAACAACTAGTTGTCCACCAGTATCCATTTGCCACTTCTTTTAGTGAGAGTCCTAAATATTAACGAGGCAGATGGTCCCCCACTTAAAGACCATTTCCCAGTCTCCCTTGGCGTTTGGCGTGTCCCTGTGATTGAGTTCTGACCAGTGGGTCAGCCACTCTTCTGTGGGTGCTGTTGGGTGGGAGTCGCCTCTGATGGGGGTCATGTCCATTAGTGGCAGGTGGGGGCCAAGAGCGAAGTGAATGGTGGTCCTTAATAGAGCAGGGAGCTTCGGCTGAGCACAGAGCACAGCGTACAACCCTAAGACTGCCAGTTAGGCAACACAGAAGGGACGAATCAAATACCTAACCCTCTCTTTTCCAGTATGTGCCTTTGAAAGTGAGGGAGGTTGGCAATGGGATTACGTGCATGTGTATTAGATCTCTCAATGTTAAGCCAGCTATTTACAGAACTAGACATAATTAATTTCTGACTTCGGACATGTTCCAGAAACTGAGTAAACTAAATTTTTGAAAATGGATTTTATTTTTATTTATATGTATTTTTTACAGCAAGAAGACTTTAAGGTTTTCAGGAAGGCCCTTTCATCCCCATGTCCTTATGGTTTTTACTAATGGTCTCAAGCTGGGGCATGTGAAGCCCCTGTTTCTTGTTTATCTGATATTCATAATACAGAATCAAATCTGGCAGTTCTGGATATACCCTTCAGATGAGAACAAGATACATAGGAGTTAGAGAAGTGTAAGATGGGAGAGATGATCATGTAATGCCAAACACAGTAGGAGCCACCAAGTAAAACAGACACAAGCTTTCAATAACTGGTAACATCCCTAGAAGCCTGCGCATTTAACTTTTATTTCTTTGTCTATCTTAACAAGGTGATCCGAATGATCCTGACTTAAGAGAAGGTTGTTTCAAATGTAAAGATCTACGTGAGCCATCCTCTCCCATTTGTCCATCAAGTTAGTCCAAGGCTTTGACCTCCTGTTGGTCTTCCTTGTCTGCCTCTGGTATCACTTTCCTGTGGGCAGTAACATGAATCAGTTTTAATACACAGAACTCTGTAGTTGTAAACACAATGTAGCATGGAAACGCTTTTCGAAGTTTCCCCAGTAACTGTCTTGGATTCTGGGGATGCATTAGATTTTGCAACCAAGTATCAATGTGCAAGTGGGAGGAGGGGTCATTATGCAGTGAGGTGGGATTTGAAGGGCTTGGGAGAAGACTGCCCACCCTAAATATATTTTGCTCACCTGAGAGTGACACTTCTGAGATTTCATCATTGATTATTGATTTCTTTGGATTACCCATTGCTTCTTCTAGTCAGACCTCTTTTGAGATGCAAATATTTCTGGGGTGGGCAATAAACATATTGATACTAAAACCTTACCAGGCACACACTTTCTAGTTCTTTCTGCCCGAAGAGGACCTAGATTATCATCAGATCTGTTGCAGGAGCATAGTGAAGGTGTATCTGTGTGTGCGGGGGGGGGGGGCCCCAGGCGGGGCGGACACGAAAGGATGGAGGGAGGAGGAAGAGGGCAAATTTAAGTACCTTACGATTGTATCTAAAATAGTTCAAAAATTTTAAAATGTTTACAATGTGCACTATAAAAGCATCACCTTCTAAATTAGCTAATACTGAACTACATGCTCTTTTTGAGCTACAGTTTTTTGTTAACAAATATTTTCTGAATTCCCACATGCAGCCAGTGTGTCAGGCACTTTGGGTGGCCCAGTTTCTCACTGAGCTTACAATGCAGTGGCAGACAAGCCCACAGTACGTGAAAAGTTAAATAACTTAGGAGTTAATGAGTTGAGTTGATTATAAAACAGGGGTGCAAAGTAGCGTGTGGTTATTAGCCACAAGAATGGTACAGACAGTGGCTGCAGAAGCAGCTCAGGAAAGTAAGATCCCCGCGAACAGAATGACATTTAAGGCCCCAGGGCTGAGGAGGGAAAATGGGTAAGCTCAAATACAAAAGGAGTTAGGCAGGCATGTAAAGCATTATCTACTCAAGCCTGAAATGATTTTGTAGGCGAATCAACATGGGTGGTAGCAGGAATGTTCTGAGCATTCCTGTAAAAATATGCACAGAAACCTGAAGCGCCCAGACCCATGAGCCCATGCTAGTTAAGTACCAGTCTTCACCCATTATTTGAATCAGATAAATGAATCTTCCCCTCGGACTAGTTTTGCTTCACCCTTAGAAGCTAATTCAAATCATCTGGCTAAAAAGTAAGACATTAAGTTGCTGAGTGTTATGTGGACAACAAAGCCAGGTGATTAAATGATCTTTTCATTTCTTTCAGAACTTAAAAAAAAAAAAAAAAAAAAACTAGTGTGGACATATTTATTTTTATTTATTTATTTATTTATTAAAAAAATTTAAAATGTTTTTATTTATTTTTGAGACAGAGCATGAGCAGGGGAGGGGCAGAGAGAGAGGGAGACACAAACTCTGAAGCAGGCTCCAGACTCTGAGCTGTCAGCACAGAGCCTGACACGGGGCTCAAACTCATGGACTATGAGATCATGACCTGAGCTGAAGTTGGACACTTAACCGACTAAGCCACCCAGGCGCCCCTAGATATATTTATCTTTAAAAGAGAATTCCTTTGATAATATTAAAGGGAGTTAGCCTCAATACCAGTAGGATAAGAACCAAAATTCTATTACTCTCTGTTCTTCCTTGAATACAGTATGCAAATAAATATTTATAAAATTAATGTTGAATTAGCCACATTAGTTTTCAGTCATAATAACAAAAAATGTAGAGTTTTTTTTTAAATAGGGCTTCTTTTTTTAAATAGGGTGTTTCCTTTAAACTCTTCGGGACCAAGTGTCTCCTCCTGCTCTAACATGATTGCAGGGATAAGGCTATTAACCCCTCACCGTGAGGCTAAAGCCCCCACTACATGAACCTAGGTTTCGCATCCTTAGATGTGGCTTTGGTGGGATCGGAGCTGGTAATCGAAAAGACCCGCTGAGTTGTTAAAGATGACAGGGCTGGACGTGGGGAAGGGAGTGGGGAGCTGAGAGGGCGTGGTGGCAGGTGGGTACCGTAGCCCGGAATGAGAAAGGAGGGGAAGGGAATGTGTACAGAGATTCAGGCTTCATTGTTGTCCTGTTTGCACCACTTCATGCTGGCATATTGCCCAGATACGCAAGTGGGCACACAGGCTTTAAAGTGGAGGGGGAGAAGGTTTATTCAAGGCCCCGTAAATACAGTGGGTGGGTTTTTAGAAGATTTGAGGGCAGGGGGCAAAGGGAGTATGAAAAAAGAAGTGCTTCTCTATGGGAGGAATCTAGAAAGGTAAGAATATTTTTGACAGAAGTAAACTTACTTTGCTTTGTGTCCTTTGGCCTTTGGCTTGTAAGGAAGGGATACCAGCTCTTTCTGAAAACAACAACAAAACAGAACTCAGAAAGGAAAATTTTTAATTCTTGCGCTGACTGAAATTTCCTTACTTGAAAAAAAAAAATCTGAGGGAGAATTACCATGGAGTTTACACAGACTAGCTTCTTAAATCTGGAGACTGTGAGGTTAGAAATGTTCCAGATTAAGAGAGTTAGGGTTCATTCACGAGAGCAGGTGTTTGTACATCCGTAAGTTTAGGGGGTGCTCTTACTGTTTTCCTATTTTTATTATGTTTCTCTTCATTTAGCATTTGTTTTGGTATGATCTAAGCAAGACCGATCACTGGAAAACAAAGATCAGCACTGCGGGGGCCCATGGGAATATCCTATAGCCTTATAATGCGTGATGGCAGACCCACTGACCACATCACCTTGCTTCTATGCCAGCAGACCTGCGTTCTCTGGAGATGGCAAAACTACCTGATGTCTATATCCTGCCCTCACTCCAGTAGATAGAAGGCTCTGGGCCATGAGTATCTACATATCTGGGGACAATCTATAAACCTCTGGGGATGTGCCATAATTCGCCCCTCCAGATCAATGTATCCGAGAGCCTATCGATCTCACCGAGATCCTTTCTTCTCTTTGTTTTCTTAAGAGTTGGAGAATCTCATCTCTCCTTTTAGCCTGTTTAAAGGAAAAAAAAAAAAAGTGAGTGAGTCTTTGACTCAATAATAAAGGTTTTGTCTGTGAAGGGTGGATATCATTGCATTTGCCTTCCGGTGTTCTTTGGAAGAATTTAAAAGTATTTAATTTCCATGGTAGATTTATACTTTTCATGTGTAACACAGTTTATTCCAGAAGATGCTACTTTACAAAATAATATGATTTTCATACTAAATGGAAGGGGTTTTTTTTGTGCCCATCTAATAATCTAATGATAACCTTTATTAAGACTCTGCTACACAAACTATGCTGAGAACTTCATGTACATAATGCCATTATTTTCTTGTAATAACCCAGAAGTTCGTCACTACTGTTACCCCACTTGATAAAGGAGGTAACAAGGTTTAGTAAGGTTCAATAACTTACCCAAGCCACGAAATGGCAGATCTGGAGTCAGTCCCAGCTCTATTTGACAACAAAGCCCAAGCTCTCGTCCACCCCACTAAATTGCCATCAAATGGTAGTAAGCCGCAAGATCAGCAAACTCAGACAGCAGGCCACAACCTAAGTCTGTGACAAGACGGCTCTCAGCAGTGCGCACATGGAATGGAGCCTCAGTCTCATCTCTCCTCTGCCTTAGATACTGAGACAAGGACACCCTCAGGTAAGTCTTCCTATGTCTTAAAACACTAATTTGGTGCAGGCATGAAGATTTATCAACATATAGACTATATAAAAAGGGGCAAGTATGGGTACAAAATTTCTTTCATAAAATCCAGTTATGTTCAGTCTTGGAGACAGCCAGGGAGAACATTGCATCTAGAGTATTTGAGAACGAAAGAAGAACCTGAAAATCAGACAAATAGAATTTGTAGCTTTGAGTGGCCAAATAAAATGAAAGCAGCTCTGTTCAGATCAAGGCTACAACCAGGAAGTAACTGGGAACAGACACAGATTTGTCATAGCCAGGTAAAAACTCGGAAGTCACCCATCCATCCGAATTGACTGAACACTGCACTCTTTTCCTAGGGCTGGGATAACGAAGCACCATGAACCGGCTGACTTAGAACAACAGATATTTATCGTCTCACAATTCTGGAGGCTGTCTCGCAATTCTGTCAAAAATCAAGGGGCTGGTGGGGCCAAGCTCCCTCTGAGACGTGTAGGGGATCCCCCTGGCCTCTGGCCAGCCTCTGGTAGCTGCTGGCCATCTGTGGCGCTCCTTGCTTGCAGTTCTAGACCTCCAATCTCTGCCTTCGTAGGCATGTTGCTTTCTCGCTGTGTATCTCTGTCTTCACGTCTTAGAAGGACACTTATAAGGCCCACTTTACTCCGGTAATAACTTACCTTAACTAATTTCATCTACAGCGACTCTATTTCCAAATAATTTCACATTCTGAAGAATACTGGGGGTTAGGACTCGAACATATCTGTTTTTCAGGGGAGACGCGTTTCCATCCGTGACGAGCACCTGTGATGTAACATCACTGTGCTAGGGGCTGAACAGCACAATTCCTGCTTGCAAGGTAATTGCAGACAATACTTTCAACTGTGCCATGAAGGCGTTTGTATAGGCTGCAATCAAGAGACCTGACAAGGGACCCTTAATTCAGACTCTGGGGGTGTGTGTCTCTAGGGGAGACTCAAAGATGTCCCAGAGGCGACAAGCTTGTTCCTCCAAGTGGTGGTCACCAGAAAGCAACAGACACAGGATGGGGATGAAAGCTTTTGAGGCGGAGGAAGCTGGGTGTGCCAAGCCCTGGAGGCTGCTGCATTGCTAAGCAGTAGTTCTTCAGGACGAGTCTTCGGCCCGGACCCCGCGGGCAGGCGAAGCTACAACCGTGGGGTGAGCTCCATAGAGACTGGAGGAAAGGAGCCCAGGGGGCAGGAGAAATCAGCAGCTGGGCCAGGTCCACCTGTGCCTTGGCTTTGCCTCGTTTTGCTCCCGGCATGAGAATCTTGCCTCTTATAAGCCTATGAAGTTCTTATTTGGGGACAGGATTTCTACCTTTCACTTGAATTTTAGGTCTCACATAACATCACGGTTATTGAAAGAAAACTAATTCAGGATACTTGCAAAAATGAAGCTGAATTTCATAACACCTGTCAAACTTGCTAGGGACTGGATAAAATAATGTCTGTAGATAAGGACCGGGGATGTTTTTAATGTAGGTGTTCAGTGTTGGTTTCTTCTCCAACTTTCCCATTACACGTGTGCTCAACGGGAATCAATGGCTCCCGTACTGTGATTACACAGCACTTTGTACCTTTATTAAGGTATGGATCTTACTTTCCTTGTTTTATCTCATAGTTGCTACCATGACTCTTTCAGGGTATTATCCTTCTTTTTATCCTTCTTTAGAGCCTAGCGGTGCCTTGCAGATGATACTCCATGAGGTTTTGTTACGCTGAATTGATTGAGTCACAACATGTAAATGAAACTATTGCTCTAATACACAATTATTGGCCTAAGGGGGAAATTTAAAAAAAAAAAAAAGAAGAGGAAGAAAAAGAAAAATGTTTTAGAAAGTGAAATTAAACAATGGATAGTTCTGAAGATTCTTTATGGACAAAACTACATGATTATTTTGTGTGTAACTATGGGGTAGCCAAGGCAAGTTGTATTGACATAATGCTTCTCACGTACAGACACATATTTAGTTACAAGATCTAAAATGATAGTAAAATTAAAAATTCACCTGTCTTAAAAAGAGAGATGCGTTTATTCTATGATCAGTCCAGACCAAGTGCATATTCGTGGTAGGAGAGTCACTGGCTCTGGAGTTTGGCCAGCACTGAGGCACCAGCACCATGGTGTACAGTGTGCTCTCATGGAATATGTAACATCACCCAGGGCTTTAATTATAGAATTTTTATTTTTTAAGTGAGGGACGGAGCAAGTTGGCTGGGCTGGTCAGCTGGGCACCTGCTAGGGGTCCCCTACCTCACTCATATGGTGGCTCCCAGCACCCCCTTCCTTGAATCCCTGCTCACCTCATCCCCTGGCCCTGCCTTTCTTGGTAAAAAAAAAAAAAAATAACTCAAATAGATTTTATGTTAAAAAAGAAATTGATTTGTCCTTTTATTTCAGGTCCTTTTTTTACTATAATGGATTTTAGTGCCTGATCAGTTTTATAATATAATGCACCAGAAACAGAGCTTTCAGATATGATTTGATTTCTGCTTTCTGGATGTGCTTCCTGGGAATGAATAAGAAAAAACTACCGCAGGCAACTGTGTCATCAGAACAAAAACAGTGCCAACTATTCTAAAAAATCTCTGCCTTGATAATTAAACAAATTCAGCGGTAAGAGAAAATCTCTACAATTTAACCTACTAGTAGGTATAAATAATTTACTTGTTAATTTCATAACAACAAAAGACTAATCATTTCTACGCACAGTGTTCTGGTTGTATTCATTAATGGGATAAGAAATTTTAGCCATATGATTTATTAGTTCTTCAAATAATAATATAGGGAGATCAGAATTTAAATTTAAATATTAAAAAAAAATTTTTTTTAACGTTTATTTATTTTTGAGACAGAGAGAGACAGAGCATGAACGGGGGAGGGTCAGAGAGAGGGAGACACAGAATCTGAAACAGGCTCCAGGCTCTGAGCTGTCAGCACAGAGCCCGACGCGGGGCTCGAACTCACGGACCACGAGATCATGACCTGAGCCGAAGTCGGCCGCTTAACCGACTGAGCCACCCAGGCGCCCCTAAATTTAAATATTTTAACATAGTATTTTCTTCTATATTTATACATTTAATTTATATACTATTCTTAAAAAAATAAATTATGGACTAAAACTTGGTTCCAGGAAACTAGGATAGTTAATATCTCATAGATGGTTAATACATTTTGGTGTCACTTCAAGAATTAAAGGGCTTAGTTTTCTCTTTTTGGCTTTTCAGAGCCAAACAACATGGGCGGCTCCACAGACTATGGAGTCAAACACTTGGGTTGGAATCTCAGTTCTGCTGTATGATTAATGGCAAGTAGTACCTTCAATAGCCCTCCCTGTTCTTCCTTTCTTCCCTCTGACAGTAATCACTAACCCACAGGTTAGAGGTTTGTGATCCTGGGCAAAACCAAGAGCCACTTTCTGAGTCTTGGATTTCTCATTTCCAAGCAAGGTTGTTGTGAAAACTGGAGATCATACAAACTGCTCTACCGAATGCATGGCATATGGTAAACATTTAATAAGCGGTAGTCATTATTATTGTTATTATTACTCTTATTAGAGAAAAATTTTCTTCCAATGCTTTCAAAATGTGGAAAAGTGGGAAAAAGAGGATGGATTGCCCATCCTCTGTGGACAGGAGGATACTGATGATTCCATCTCTGGCCTATGGGTGAGCTGCTGGATAGAGTTGAATGGAAGAAAGGGAAGATGAGGAGGGTTAGTGAAGAGATTATTTGCCCTTAATTATGCAGTGCAAATTCCTCTGCCCACAAATTTCCAGTGCATTATAAACTTTCTCCCTAGTTAATCTTCAGTTATACAAGAAACTCTTAATAAATACTAGTCTTTGAAAGAAAGGTCCTTTCTTCTCAAGACCTGGTTCTCATATGAACAATCCATTTCTTCTTTGGATTCTGATTGAAATTTTTTGACTGAAACATTCATCAGAAATAGCATACGTGTGTAATTCTCTGATTACTTATCTACATTACCAAAAGAATATAGATGACCACAGCATAAGCTGAACTACTGAATTTAATCTTAAAATGATTTTAGAAGATTACTGAATTGATTTCAAAACCAATTCTTTGCCTAGTTGCCTGGCAACCATCCCAATACTTAGAGAATCTAGAAACTCTTGGAACCAGTAGGGTATAGTAGTTAAGCACCTTGGTTCCATTGACAGATAGACCTGGGTTCCAACTGCCTTTGCTAGATTTTAGCTGTGTGACTTTGAAAAAGTCACTTACATGTTTCAGCCTAAGCTTCTTCATCTATAAAATAGGGGTAATTGTGGTAATTCTCGGAGTTGTTCTGAGGATTACATAAGGAGGTGAATAAAGGATTTACAGCATATGTGCTTTCTTTAGTTCCCAAAATATTATATTATACAATGATTTTCCTTTCCTTCTGAAAGGAAAAAAAAAACATGAAGAAAAGAGCCTAAAAAAATACTGGAGTAAATATATTAATTTACATGGAAATTTAAATTTTTTACAAATTCTTTCCATTGAATATAAATGCAATATATACTCATGGTCCAAACATCAGAAAATGAAAAAAAGTACATAAAAATAATATTTGAACATATCCATTGCTGGATCTAAAATCTTAATATAAGTTTAGAATTTTAAAACATGTAGAAAGTTTCAGGAGAACCTTAAAGGAGCTCCAAAATAAGCAATCTAAGGACTTAAAAAATTATGCATCAAAGGGAGAAAGGCAGCCAGAGCAGCATTGGGGTAACTTAATGACCACAGTAGAAAAAGCATGCTCAGCAATGGCACGAAGGTAACAGGCCAAGTAAAAATAAACGGAGACGGGGAAATAGGAATGAGCTGAAAGATGCTTAAAGATGATGATAAGCCTGTCTTTCCTGGGGCAAGATGCGTGTTTTGGGGGAAGAGGAGTATAAAGCGTAGGATAGTTGAATGGCATCCTATTGAGGAACTTGACATAAAGACAGCTCTGGTTAAGCTTGGTTTAGTAGAAAATGGGAACTATGTTTCTGACCACAATATAATTTAGAAAATAAAAAGAGATATCTTAAGAATATTTCAAACATTTGGAAATTAAAAAGTATACTTCTAGATGTGATACACACACACACACACACACACACACACACACACACTGGAATATTAGTGATCAAAAAGAATGAAATCTTGCCATTCGCAACAACGTGGATGGAACTAGAGTATATTATGCTAAGCGAAATAAACGAGTCAGAGAAAGATGCAGATCATATGATTTCACTCATATGTAGAATTTAAGAAACAAAACAGATGAACATAGGGGAAAGGAAGGAAAAATAAAATAAAAACAGTTTTGTATTTTTTTTTTTTTTTAGTTTATTTGAGACAGAGAGAGAAAGAGAGGCCGAGAAAGAGGGAGAGAGAGAATCCTAAGCAGGCTGTGCACTGTCAGTGCAGAGCCCAACATGGGGTTCAAACCCACGAACTGTGAGATCATGACCTGCGCTGAGATCAAGAGTAGGACACTTAACCTACCGAGCCACCCAGGTGCCCCACAAACCATAAGAGACTCTTAAATACAGAGAACAAACTGAGGGTAGCTGGAGAGGAGGTGGGTGGGGGGATGGGCTAAATGGGGGATGGGCATTGAGGAGGCCACTTGTTGTGATGAGCACTCAGTGTTGTATGTATGTGATGAATCACCAGGTTCTCCTCCTGAAACCAATATTACACTGTATGTTAACTAACTTGAATTTAAATAAATAATTTTTTTTAAAAAGCATATTTCTAAATAATTCTTGGGACAAATTAGAAATCAAAATAGAAATTTAGAAATACTTAAAATGGAATAATAATGAAAATACTATCCAGCTTGTGAGGTGAAGCAAAAATAGTATTTTGAGGGATATTTATAGTTGTGCTTATGTTAGAAAAGACATAAAATGGACAATTAAGAAACAAACTGAAAAGAGAAGGAAGGTAGAAAGAAAATAAGAACAAACCCAAAATTGAAGGAAGAAGTGACACAAATCAATAGTAAGGTAGAAGCCAAAAATATGATGGAGAATAGTAAAGCCAAATGTTGGTTTTTGGAAAAAGACTATTAAAATAGATAATCTTTTGGAAAAACCATTGAGAAAATTATACAAATGATTACAAATGAAAAGAAGCAATAACTAGAGCTACAGCAGAGATTAAAAAGATGACTAAAGGGGAGCCTGGGTGGCTCAGTCAGTTGAGCGTCCAACTTCAGCTCAGGTCATGATCTCACAGCTCGTGAGTTCGAGCCCCGCGTCGGTCTCTGTGCTGACAGCTCAGAGCCTGGAGCCTGCTTCGGATTCTGTGTCTCCCCCACTCTCTGCCCCTCCCCTGCTCCCACTCTGTCTCTCTTGCTCTCAAAAATAAATAAGCATAAACAAATTTTTAAAAATGATGAAAAAACACTATGAATCCTTTACACCAAGAAATTTGCAAATGTAGACGAAATGGACAATTTCCTAGGAAAAAAAACAAAAACTTAGCAAACAGATCCAAGAAATAACAAACAGTCTCATCCATCTAAAACACAAAAACAAAATAAACAAGCAAACCAAACCTATACTACTCACTCAGTTTAGGGTCATATTTGTAATTTAAATTTTAATGATGACGACTGTAACGTTGGTCACCATTTAGCTCATCAGTCGGGTTTGCCTTGGCTTGAGTTGGGTCTAACTGTCGTTGCTATTTACCACCTCTAGTAGCGTGTTGGCCTCACCTAGTTAGCTTCTATACTAGAGTCTTTTTCTAGGTTTCCAAGAACTATTGCAAAGGGTCTGTATAGCTGAAAATATTCCTGTCCCAGTGGATTTTTGATAGGGTTCTGGTCGAGAACCACTGATCCAGACCTTCACCATGATGTTCACCTCTTAATCTATACTTGCATAGAGAGGCGGTATTTACCTGCAAGGGTTAACTAACTTTGGCCACACGTTTTTGGTGAACTTTCCATAGTTGATATTTCCAAACTTATTTCCAGTGACAATTTTTTTTTCAGGTGGTACATAAAATAGGATTATGGGGAAACATTATGAGAGAGTCTCCTTAACAGTATGGGCAAGCCAATCTTGATTGTGTCTTTTAATCGGGACACGGGTACCTGGGGGACGGCGCCTTTCGTCATCTACTCATCATGTCTGGATGACAATCTACATCATTTGATAATCTATATCATCACCCTTTTACCCTGTTAGTCAAAGCATCTCATTTAATCCTAAAGCTTGGTTTATACCTGGCTGTACTCTAACCTTTCAATTAGGGGTTAAAAGAAAATAGAAAGGGAGAGCAGAGAAGATAAAACAGACTTTCACTGAGTCACCGCTGGATGACAGGCCTTGTGCAAGGAATTACTCATTAAACCCTCATAACACAGTGAAATGGATATTATTATTATTATTACTGCTTTACAGCTAGAAAGAACTCAACCACATTAAAAATTAACCACTTTTCTTGGGGTCACGTAACTAACTAGTAACTGGCAGGACCAAGGATTCAAGTTCATTCCCAACACTGTTTGTTTGACTCCATATCCTCTGCTTCTTTTGCTACAGTACTTCGAACACATCCTGGAGATTTTGGAACACTTACACACACACACACACACACACACACACACACATTTGTGACAGATGGTTTCTTCATTCAGTCTTCATTTTGAAAATGAAGAATTAATTCAGATTAACCATGGTGAATAAGACAAATGTAGTCTGCTCTCAGAAAAACTTTATATTCTAGTAGAAAATGGGAATACACAGAGTGGGGAGCTAACCCAGCTTGAGGTCAGCTTTGATCAAAGTTATTTATTTATTTAAAAAAAAAATTTTTTTTTCAACGTTTATTTATTTTTGGGACAGAGAGAGACAGAGCATGAACGGGGGAGGGGCAGAGAGAGAGGGAGACACAGAATCGGAAACAGGCTCCAGGCTCTGAGCCATCAGCCCAGAGCCTGACGTGGGGCTCGAACTCACGGACCGCGAGATGGTGACCTGGCTGAAGTCGGACGCTTAACCGACTGCGCCACCCAGGCGCCCCAAAGTTATTTATTTTATGTTACCATGTAGCACTTTGCAAAAAGTGGTTGAAGGGCAACGAATAGTTGAATTACAGTACTACTTTTAAACTGATGAGCTAAGATCCTATTTAATATAAATATAAATATATTTTTATAATATATTATAAAAATAATATACATTCATGATAGGATTTTTGATTAAAAGTTAACTATTAAATGGGAATCACACTCCAAATTTGTAATATTCAGCCAAGGCTCTATAGTTTAACACAAGTTAAGGACATCAGCTGATCTTTTTTCTTGAGACTCCTAAATTTAACTTTTAATTCTATGTCTATGATTGGGAGTCCAACAGGAGCACTAGGGAATTCTAGTTCTTGTTCTACAGATGCAATCCTCAGTAGGTTCCGTGTCTCTTCCACGTGCCATGCCAACTTGAGGAAGGTGCAAATTACCAGTGGCTTTAGGTACAACTAGGTATGGGTAAAAAGTCTCACACCTCGGCTGATTCCAAAAGGCGGTATGTAACTGCTAGCATGTTGATTTTGATAACAGAATGCTTCAACTATGAATTTACTCTATAAATTTACTACCATCCCCTGTGCCTATGAATTGAACTCTGCTCTGTAGATTCTATGATTTCTGTATAGTAAATTTATACCTGCTATGTAGTAAGATACTGAACTGTTGGACCTCAAATGATCTACTATGTACTTTCAAAGACAGCGTGAATAATCAAGGAAAAGGCTTTCTCCAGTCTGAATTTTAGGAGGCAAACCCACCAGCAGTAATCCACGAGAGTGGATGGAGGATGTCAGAGGGCTATTAACTGGAGGAAGAACGCTGACTGGCAGGAAAAAGATGCATATCTAAGCACCTTTCCATACCTCCTGGAAATTGCTTGATCCTGGCTCAGTTCCAAGCTCTGACATATATAATTTTCATTTAAAAAATGACAGCTTACTAAAATGAGAAAAACATATCAGTCATTACATAAGAGACAGTCAATACACAGTTTTTCTTAAATGTAGATTCCAATAAAATATTAACTTCTCTATTGTGAAGAATAAAAAGAAATCTATTTTCTTGGTTCTGTTACACATATTTTAATGCAAATCAGTACTAATTATCTGCAGAGCATAGCTCTTGTTTTAAAACATTCACGCAAAACAAACGCACGAAAGTACAAGTGATTTTTAAAACTGCTTAATGTTGCTTTCAAAGGCACTTATTTTTTTAAAAAAGCAATAAGTGAGATTTGAATTTTAATGTTGGGGAAAATAGGAGCACAAAATGAACATTGCATTTTAAAACTCACTAGAGCATAGATGTATTAAGGGTACTTCTACATGTGATTGAATTATAGACTATTGATGGCTCAGTCTGCGATAATTATTAAGGCTTGTCTTCAGCAAACAAGTAACTACTGAGTCTCTAAGGTTTTCATCATATTGATGCGTATAGATAAGGTGAGTGTGTTCATAGCGCTGGCCTCCTCTTGCAGGAGTGTCTTTCCTGTCCTGCCCATTAGGCTGCAAGAAGGAGGGGGTGGGGGACTTCCCACTCGATGGCTCTCCAATCTCATCCCTGGCCCTTAACTTCCCTGAGTTTCAGGCCTGGCAACTCCACCTGCTTCTCTCAAAGGCACCCCACACTTGTACAGTCTAAGCTGAATTCTCAACCCCTCCCCACTCCAACAAAACAAAACACCAACGCAACACCTGAACTTCATCTATCCAATGCCCCTTGTTTCAGAGAACGGCACCTTTTGTGCAATCCAGAGACCTCGGAGTTATCTTCGATAACTTGTTCAGTCTCACATTTCCTATCAGTATAGGACTTAAGTCTTGGTTATTTTGCTTCCTAAATCTCTCCCAAACCTACTTTTCCTAATCCAAGTTTACCATCACCTCCCAGCTGGATGATAGCAATGGCTTCCACTCTGGTTCGCCCACTTCCGCTCTGGCCACTTCCAATCCATTCTCAGTTCTGTCATATGTATTCTAATGGAAACCATTCTCTGTATTATAGTCAGTCTCCTGACTTTTCCAAACAAATCCAATATTATCATCCCCCCCGATGTAAAACCCTTCAGTGGCTTCTTATTGTTCTTACGGTGGCCTAAGCTTTGCATTGCTGGCCATTCAGCTTCTGAAATGCCCTATGCCTTTCGAAGCAAAGGGTCTTTGCAAAGCTGCTTCTGCTGTCTGCAATGCTCCCCCCCAGAGTTCCCAACACCCCTGCTTCTGGCCTAATGAATGCCCACTCTTCCTTCAAATCTCCGGTTAGTCTTTGCAGAAATCCTTCCTGTTCCCTTGATTGGGTCAACTCTGCCCTATTCAGTGTCGGCCCAACATCATGTAGAACTCTTTCACAAATATTGCTCTCCCTGATTAGACTGCAACTTTCATATAAGGATAGAATTTGTATCTTTACAACATGTTGGTGACTCCACCACTGGACTCCAGTGCCCAGCACAGTGCCAGGAACACAGAGGTACTCAAAAAATATTTGTTGAGTGAATCTTGCCCAGTTCTTCCAAAACAGATTCTCCTAAGTTTTGTCCTCATAATTCATTGTGCTGTATGGCTTTGCTTGCCTCTTCTTGCCTGAGCTTGGCCTTGCCTCTTCAGCTATGACTGTTGACTTGCTTACATCTTTTTTTAAGGCTACCAAGTTTTCGGCGGCTTTGGGCGAACATTACGTAAAGTTCAGCTTGGCCCCATCTGACTTACATTTCAGTATAGAGCCTCACCTGTATGGGGTGGGCCCTACACAATGTTGAATTCAACCTCGCGTTACAGGCGAGTGTCTGTACCCATACCAACATTTACATTATGTCTGCTGGAAGCATTATGGTCATAAACTCCAAGGAATGCAAAGATAATACATAAAACATGATAAGCATCATTAAAAACTATCTTTTTTCTTTCTGTTTTTAGTTATTCAGTGCTCTAAAAATGTATCCTTTATAATAAAAGTTTCAAGACTTAGATATACTGTCCTAAATAATAGCTAAGTTTTCTCTAAGTTACTGAATTAAGGTAACTATGAAAATATGTCTTTTTTCCTCGAAAAGTTATTTAAGTGTTTATCTCTATAATAGAACAACTGTTTGTAGGTTGATTTTTTTAAATGGTTTTTATTTATTTTGAGAGAAAGGTGGGGGGAGGGGAGGAGCAGAGAGAGAGAGAGAGAGAGAGAGAGAGAGAGGGAGAGAGAGAGAATCCTAAGCAGGCTCCACATTGCCAGTGCAGAGCCCAACGTGGGGTTCAATCTAACCAACCATGAGATCATGACCTGAGTGGAAATCAAGAGTCAGACACTTAACAAACTGAGCCACCCAGGCACCCCTGTAAATTGATTTCTGAACATTTTTTGACTTGGCTAAAAAAAATTACCATTGGTTAGGGCCCCTGGGTGGCTCAGCGGTTGAGTGTCAAGTTCGGTTTCAGCTCAGGTTCTTGATCTCACGGTTTGTGGGATCAAACCCCAAGTCAGGCTCCACATGTCAATGTGGGATTCTGCTTGGGATTCTCCCTCCATCTCTGTTTGCCCCTTGCCTGCTCTCACGCAGTGCACACACATGCTAATAAATAAACTTAGAAAAATGCCATATGTCAATTTGTTTATCTTGTATACCGATGGCTTTAGTTTTCTGGGTATGGCAGCGGGGAATAACACAAATGTTTAACGTTGTGATTGCTGGGGAGGAGGGTTTATGCTTCTAGGACTCTGCTTTCTTGTTTATAGCCAAGGCTTTCTCTTGTATCAGAGTTCTAGTATATGGAATATTGTCTTCTCTCTGTGTTCAATTTCTTTCTTGTTTCCTTGTCTAGTACCCCAGATACTCCAGGACAGTGGTCCTGCCTTATTTTCTGCTCTTGACCCCGTATTCTAATTCCATTTCCATCTGTTGCCTTTTCCTGGTATCACTTCCTTTGGAAACATACAATGCTCATCTACTGTGACTTTGTCCTATCAACTGTATTTCCACTATTGCCTTGTCAATTATTTTAAAACCTACATAATCCCATTGTGTTTCATCCTACACTCAATAGTTTCATTTAGTCATGTTTCACAAGCAGATAATTAGTATGGGTTCTTGACCAGGTGTATCTTAGGGGTTAAAATGTTTTTATTCTGTTCCTAAGGTGAATGTATATAGAAGACAAAGTACGTAAATCTTAGGGAAGAAAGAAGAAAAGATTCGGGACATGTCCCTGTTGAACTCTGGGGCTGTGTCTGTATCAGGCAATGAATTCGTGTAAATGATTGCAAATCTCGTCTATCTGATCCCTTTTCCTCCAAGTATGTTTTCACGGACTGTAGAAGTTGCAAAGAAGATTAACAGGGGAACCTCATCTGTCAGCTGAAAATGTTTCCCAAGTCTGAATAATGTTTGAAAACAAAGTGTTTCTATAGATGATATAAAAGAGTAATTCATACATATTTATGTAATCTTTTCATTATCATTTGCTACCAAAATATTTGCTTGTTACTGTGAATGCACAGTCTATTTTTATGATTCTTTCACTTGAATTCTTTGACAAATTAGGAACAACAGGAATTTAAATGACTAAGTATCTTTTGTTGGTGAAGGAGAAACCTACCATTTCCTAAGGTTCTATGGAGGAAAAGGAACTTCGTTAATAGTACATTAGAGCAGGATAGCAAAACTAAAAAAGTGCTCGATAACACTGTTACTGAGAAAATTTAGGTGTGTCTGGGTAGCCAATTCTGATCAATTTGACAGCAAAGAGGATTTTTTTTTAATGTGAGCATCATGGTAAGGACACTGAGAAAATTTCCTACATCTTTGATTTGGATCTATGAAACTGATAAGCATCCCTTTTATTACTTTGAAGTATAGGATAGTATTTAAGATATATATACAGGATGTAGGATAATGGAGAATGCCGTTAAGGTTTTCCACTTTCATGCTGTTTCATAATTCAGTGAATAAAAGTATTGTGAAGCTTCTTAGATTCTTCTCCTAAGAATGTTCTCATGGCATGATTTGCTTCCGGTTCATGGAAATGCCATATATATGCAAGCTCACTTTTGAGGAAGACTTACACTATGGTCAGTCTTGGCTGCATAGGTTATGTGAGAGGATGGACTAAAACCCCATTCCCTATAAAGAGTATATCTGGGATGTTGTTCTGTAGATGAATAATTTCCTTGTAGAAATCTTCAGTTTATACATACTCATGTGAGAACTCTGATTTCAGATGGACATTTCCAATAAGGCATCTATTTACATGACTTAAAATACTGTTCTGATCTCTTCTTCCTTCTCCCAGCAAATGAATTATTTATAATTCTTTTCATAAAGAGATAATCAGCTAAAGAGCTTTCTTAAAGGTGGCAAAACTAAAAAGCAAATTAGTTTTATGACTTCAAAAAATTAGCTGACTATTCATTTATTATAATGTTTGCAGACTACTTTAGAACTCTCAAAGGAAGAATAATGGTCCAGTATAGTGCTATAAGGTTTCCTTTATGGACAGAGTAAGCCATTTAATCTTGACAGACTCAACTGTTTTTGATTTTCTGCCATGGATATCCATCAAAGAAACAGTAGTTGTGATTAATAGCATTTTGACCACTAACCAAAAGCATTTATAATGTATACCTGGAGAATATTCCAAAATGGAGGATAACGTTACAGTTTTTAAAAAGTTCAACAACCAAAAAATCAATATCAGTCGGTAGAAAAAGCTTTTATAAAGGTACTTTTAAGATATATGGAAATGAAATTTTTAGATTTTTCATTAATTTTAAGGAACAGCAGAAGAAAAAACCTTTCAGAGAATTGATGGGAAATACTTTCCCCCTATTTTAACATGAAAATCACACTAGGTATTTACTTATCAATGTATATGTTCAATATATGTAGAAGATTCTCTGAAATTAAACAGATCATTGTAAAATTTTTATTAGCTAAAAAGGACCACCCACTGCCACTTTTTTTTCTGTCATCAAGCTAAAATTTCTAGAACGGTGATGGCAGCAACACGAATGGGGCACAACAGACTTAGAAAAATGGTAGAATCCAAAAACTGACTCTATGTTTTCATAATTACACGGAGTCACAAAAATTTCTCCCACCACATAGAGACCCATGAGATAAAGGCAAAACTGAGAATAGAAGTGATGTGCTAACATACTCCTAAAGCCAACTTGCAAACAGATTAGCTTTGGGGAGTATTCTTGCAAAAATTATCAGCCTAGAAAAATTTGCCAGATGGATATACGTGGAAAAGGCTAAACAAACTGGAAACATCATTGTATAGACCATATGTTCACTCATTAATTCACTCACTTATGCATTTATTTATTCAATCAACAAATATGTATTGTGTTTCAATAACCAGAAAGGCATCGGGCTTAAGCACTATGAAATGACCTCTATTCTCACAGAGGAGAGGAGGATTCACATTTGTCGAAGGCAAACTACGGCCAGGTGCGTCACATGACTTGTATCAGTGTATGAAGTGGCCATCTTTATTATTCCTCTTTTTCTATCTAAGGAAGCTGAGCCTCACGGTTACATAGGTTGTTCTAGGTCATGCAAATAGTAAGTGGCAAAGTTGGACTTCCAAACTGGCTTTGTTTCTGAAGTCCACTACACCATGGTGCCTGTAATCTGGCAGGGAAGACGGGAACACACACAAAGGCCCATAGCACGGATCAGAGACTGTGATAAACGCCGTGAGAAAGATGTACGTGCCTTGCCATAGGAGCATGCGGGGGGAAGCCGTTCATTCTTCTAGCGTCTAGGTCGCCTCTCCCGGCACAGAGAAGCTGGCACTTGAGCTAGGTTCTTGGAGGTAAATGGGGAAGAGCATTTCAGGTAGAGACACCAAAGCGCATTGCAGGTTGAAGAAACAGCTTACAGTCTCACGGGGCTGGAAACAGTGTTTCTCACACACGTTTTATTGACACTACAGTTTTGAATTCTAACTTATTTGGGAGCAGAGCCGAACGGTGCCATGGCCAAAATCATTATCACACAAATGAGTCTCACGGACTTTGAAATGAGGATACAGGCTTTGAATCTAGGCTCTGCCACTTACCACTTGTGGGAACCAGAAGATCACTTCAGCCTTGTTGCATTAAATGGGAATCATCGTCATGAGACTATTGTAAGGCAAATAGGAGCTGATACAAGGGAACTGCTCAGCTTAGTTTCTAGCACATGGTATATACTCACTAAATTGGCCGTTATGGACACTACATCACAGTAGTATCTGAAATATACCGCAGGATTCCTTTGCCTTTTGTACCAGGGCACTGTCTGAACAGCATTCTACTATGCTGCACTGACTAAGCTCTTCAATGTACTCACAAGGCATAGCTTCAGTGACATTCTATTTCTTTCCTGCGGGCTTGCTGTTTTGTTGGGCCTCTTCTGCTCTCAACAAATAGAATCTTCTTTACCGCATTGCACACCTACTTGAGCTGATGTCCCACTGGCAGATATCACAGAATAATCTGTCTATTTAGGCTCCGCAAAAATTATTTTACCCACTCCCCACTTCGCTAGTACCTACGGGGAGGCTATGGAGTGTGCCCTAGCCTAGTGGTTGCGAACCAGTTGTGCAGTGCGGGCTACACTGGGGGTGGGGGAAGGCTCAGGGAGAAGGAGGAGAATGGTACAAGTCGGTCAGGTTATGGTCAGATCGAAAAGGAGCTTAACACACTGAAGGATTTGGTCTTCATCCTGCAGAAATGGAGAGCCAAGGAAAAAAAGGAAGTAGGTGGATGGACTGGGTCGTTCATCTCCCCACTCCCCACCCCCACTCCTATGTTGAAGCCTTAACCCCATGTGTAACTGTATTCTGAGAGAGGGCCTTTGGGGGGGGGGTAATTAAGGTTAGATGAGGTCATAAAGGTGGGGCCCTAATATGATTGGACTGGCGTCCTTGTAAGAAGAGGAAGAGACACCAGAGTTCTCTCCCTGTGCCATGTAAGGACCCGGTGAGAAGCTGGCCATCTACAGGCCAGGAGGAGAGGTTTCATCAGAAGCCAACTCTGATGGCACCTTCATCTCGGACTTTGAGCCTTCAGAACTTTGAGAAGATAAAATTATGTTGTTTAAGCCACCTAGTCTGTGCTCTTTTGTTACCCTAGCATGCTGATACAGAAGGAGAGAAGCGTAACTGGATTTGGGTTTTAGGAAGACAACCGGTGTGCTGTGGAGGACTGCTCTGCATATTCTTTGGTCAAATCGATATATTCTTTGAAACTCAGCTCCTTTGGGGAGATTTCTTGATTCCTTAAGCTTCATTTTGATGCCTTTCAATGTGTTCCCACAGTGTTATGTGCATACAACTATCATGATGATGTATCATAATTCTTGTCTTTAGTTGGCTGTCTCTACCACCAGACTGCACACTCCTTTAGATCACAGACCACATCTTTCTCTGTATTCCCAGCATCTGGTATGGTACTTGGCACTTGGTACTTCTCAATAAATATCTGTAGCATTAAGTAATTAATGTGGAAGAACCCGAGGCAAGGAAACCAGTTCTAAGACTACTGATATAATAGTCCATTAGCAGGGGTGCCTGGGTGGCTCAGTCAGTTAAGCGTCTGACTTCAGTTCAGGTCATCATCTGGTGGTTCGTGGGTTCAAGCCCCACATCAGGCTCTGTCCTGACAGCTCAGAGTCTGGATCCTGCTTTGGATTCTGTGCCGCCCTCTCCCTCTGTCCCAGCCCCACTTGTGCTGTCTCCGTCTCTTGAAAATGAATAAACATTAAAAAAAAAAAATTCATCAGCAGAACATGCAACTGTAACTCACATCATCTTAATTGTTTGGCAAAAGGTGATAAAAATTGACAATAGTTTGTCTTTAATCTTTTGTTTTTCATATCTTCCAAAAATGAAATTAAAAAGTATTGAGGAAGTTGACTTGAATGATTTTTACCTCACTAAAAATTAGGTTCCATCCCACCCATTAAGTCCTGGTATAAATACACAGTACCTAATAGCCTCAAGAAAGAAGAAAATGCTGACTATTTATAATCACCTCATTTGTTTGGAAGAATCACCAAAAATCTATACAGTGAATTAATGTAATCAGCAAACTGAAATGCATTATTCTGTAATCTATGTAGAATTCCCGATAAGTCTTTCAGAGTTTGCCAGTACACCAATGATTAAAGATATTAGGCCCAAACCAATCTTCTATCTTTGCTTTTATAGTGCAGCAGCAGTTACAGGAATGGAATTTATCCATTAACCAAACAAAATGTTCCTATAAATCACCATATTAATTGAGGAGTTAAAGTCTGTGCCTGTGCCATTTAAGCAAAGGAGGGATGTTGCCAAAAAGAGATATGCTCAGTGGATTTGACTGTGCTAATGTGTTCAATTTCACCCTTTGGTCGCTGTGCTTCTAGATGACAGACTCATCCCTCTGATCATTTAATTCTGACCTATTAAGATAGCCATTTCTATTAGATTTTTCCAGTTCTTACAACGTTCTTAGAACACCGTATATGGTTTGGGGATTTATTGGAGGGCAAATGTGTGAAGCCATTTCCCCCCATTTCGCTCTGATTCTGTGGGCTTTTGCAGAGACTGAGAATAGCCAACACTTAATAGAAGTTTTTAATCTTTAATTATAATTCTAACAAAGGTTCTCTAACTGCTCAAGCTGACATACAAGAAGTAGAAAATTTTTACATACATGTGTTTAGAAAAGAATAACTATATATATATATAATTTTTTGAACGTTTTTTAATTTATTTTTGAGAGACAGCATGAGCAGGGAAGGGGCAGAGAGAGAGAGGGAGACCCAGAATGTGAGGCAGGCTCCAGGCTCCGAGCTGTCAGCACAGAGCCTGACGTGGGGCTCGAACTCACAAACGGCGAGATCATGACCTGAGCTGAAGTTGGGCACTTAACCGACTGAGCCACCCAGGTGACTCAAATGACTAGGCTTATTTAGAAAATAATAATGAATTTCTAATGAAAATCAGATGACCTTGAAATATTGGCCTACCTTTTGGAGATACTTTTCTTTGTCCTCAGATTGCTGAGTCTTTAGGGTTTCAGCAGTGATGTCTGGACTCTCTAAAGGAAACAAAGTCAAATTCAACCTGAAATAATTTTATCCTGATTTTATAATAAGGTTGATATGAAACTGGATAAATATTAAAAGGTAATAGAGCGGGAAGGTAGACACAAATATGTACTGTCTTGAAACTTTATAAAGCAGATTCATAAATAATCGCAGACTGAATAATTGGCTATGGCCAAAGGGAACCTCTAATCTCTTTAGAAGGTAAGACAAGAGTCCAGAGACAAGAGAAGGTCTCTGAAGAGAACACATTTGCAGTATCAGAGTTTCCAATTTCTATATTCCTATTCAATGTGGTAGGGAATTTAGACATTCTCCTCTGGGTAGATAGGGTGGTCTCTGAGACAGAGCTTTGGTATGCAATTCAGAAAGTTATGCCAAAGTGTAAAGTCATCTCCTTATACCTAGTACCTAGTTTCTGAAGAATCTAGGAATCAGGATGTTGAAATGCATAAAACTTGGTACTTAATGTTTTTTCCAGCGAAAAAAGGCTGGAAGTAAATTTTCTCTAAAAAATACGGAGGGGAAGTAAAGCAATTATTGGAAAGATGACGGCATGAAAGGTATTTAAGCTCTCTAGACCTATAAAAATTGCATAATAGCAGTTTGCATATCTGCTTACTAATGTCTTACACGTCTGGGAACTTGGCTCCCAATATTGATTCTGCTTTCAACTTTCTCGGAGGCTTTCCTGTGTGAGCTTGATTACGTAAACACCCCATTCAGTCAGCATGTAACGTTCCCCCAGATTATTCTCTACCGTTTAGCCAAAGAGCTGCCATAACTCAAGAGATACTTTCAGATGTGATGTTAGGTATAATAAATACACAAGTGGTGCTTTTGAGGAAGGAGTGCTGAGAAGTTTGAAAAGCTGTGGGTATAGGGTTTTAGACATGTGAAACGAAAGATTCTTATTTTAGAATTCGGTTCTGCAGTTACTTCTGGGAGGAGCTCTGCAATCCTCCAGGTTGGTGATGATGACAGGAGGCATCCACTCACCGGTTGCACCGCCCCTGGAGGCCCTGGCCACCGGCAGACGCTGACTGCTACCTCTGGACAGCACCAACTGAGATTCGTTGGTGGGATACATCGACGCGGCCACCCAGAACTGCTTGGCCAAGTTGGAGTCCTGTTCTGAAGATCCCGTGAACACCAGTAATCCCTGAGGGCAAATTTCAACGGACTCCTTTAGGCCAGGGCGACCTCTGCCGGCGGGCTTTGTTTCCATGGCAACTCAGGACGCTTCTCCAAGCTCCCTCGGCTTCTTTCCCAGCCCCGCCTTGTAGAGAACGGTCAGATTGGCAACAACCACGCCAGAAGTCCTTATTTTTCCTGGATAGGTGTGGGGGTGCAGCGCCTGCACATGGGCTATCCGAAAGCCCACGTCTTCAGGGCCACAGGCTTTGGGGTCGGTCCAAGCCTTGCGAGTCCAGACAGCAGAGTCAAAACATCAAGTTGGGGGCGTTTCTTGTCCTGTTGGGAGTCAGTGGGGCAACACTTCAACGCTCTCACGTCCCCAGTCAGACTTCGACCCACCTCCCACCCAGCTCCCTCTCCCCCAAATATATCTAGATATCTAAATAAAGCTTTCAATTTCTTTGCTCTGCCACCCGAACCCACCCGCTCCTTCCACACCAGATTGCCACAGCTCAGCATGCCCTATGTGGACATTAGTTGGAGAATCCAACAGGGAGGCTAACATCCTAGCCTAGGGGAGCCCAGAGGTCCAAACGGGGCGATAAGCACCTAGGTGTAAAATTTTTGTTAAAGAGTCCCCTCCGCCCTATCCTTTCAGGGAAGTCTAATGGAAGAATCTGAATTTAGATCCTAAGTGCATTTACTCATCAGTCCGGCTAAAAGCTGTGTGCTCTGCAAGAGTCTTAAACGATTACTTAAAAGAAGGGGCTATGGCTCATGGGTGGACTCGGTCCAAAGAAACTGTGAAAAATGTTCATGTATTCTTAGAAAAAAAAACCATTATGAAGTGTGAGCGAATCACTTTCCTGGGAGATTTCGTTAATCTAGGAACAATTTCACTATTTCGGCCAACAGCAAAGTTGTGATTACCATGGCAGGAATTGACATGGATGGCCTACAGCCAACTCAGGAAAGGAAAGGGGACACCTGGTAATAACCACAACTTACAACTTGATGGCACTTTTTAATCTTTCAAAAATTTTCATACAGCCTCACAGAAAGATAGTTTCAAAAGTTGATGATCACAAGTCTATACAATGGCAATAGATCAACTAAGCAAAAAATTATATTCCCCAATATATCTAAAATTTTGGGGGGTTAAGCACCTCAAGGAAGTTGAAAAATTATAAAAACATATATATATATAATACATTGTATATTTAGCAGCTAAAATACTGATTTCTCTCTTGGCTAAGCTATTCATAGCCAATGGGGAGTATCTGGGTATTCCAGCCCCCCTCCCCCACCCCAAACACACTGATGTGCATAGGCAGCTCATTTGGACGATTAACAAATCTTTTTACCTGGCCGTGTGGTTAGTGATTGGTACTATTAGCAATCAGCTAACTACACTGCCTAGTAACTAGACTCACAGAGGGGGTAAAAAAAATTTCACTTCCATCACACACTGCAGACCAAGTTGGTGCCCCAAACGTGGTGATAGGCAAATCATGGTTTCAGTTGTAGCTCCCTTTAGTTGGTGGGTTGGTGAAAATGATCTTACTTCATGAAAAAAAAAAAAAAAAAAAAAAAAAAGGCACAACGGATCACATCATACAGCATTAAACGTCAAGTTCAGGGCTCGTCCCCTGAGTCTAGAAGTCATTATAGCTTACATTAATGCCATTCAACTGTCCAGATGTCGCCCTGCTTGCAGGAGATGGCCCACTCTCTCAGTGACTCCCCGGGGTAGCTCACAGTTTAACTGCACAGAGCAGCGGCCGCCCCCCTGGGGTGCAGGCCTGTGGGGGGGGGGGGGG
>NW_024412402.1:4043009-4103900 GCF_014898765.1 Herpailurus yagouaroundi | reverse complement strand
CCCCCCCCCCCCCCCCCCCCGAGAGCCGACCATGTGCTCCGCGAGCAGCGCTGTGCCCCGCAAATGCTGACGCATCGAGTCTCGAAGCGCAGCTTTCTCCTAACGCTCGGGATCCGCAGCTTGCCGCCGAGGGTGGCTGGCGTCCTCCGGCCCGCGGGGCGGCGGGTGATGCTGTGCCTTGTTTTGATGGCAGTGGAGTTAGTGATTGTGAGCACCAGAGTACAATCAGCTAATTACACTGCCTACAAACCGAGCACCGGGCGCCCGCGGGCTGCAGCTCCGGGGAAGGTCGGCGGCGCCCACGCCTTGGCCCCGAGCGGGGTCCGGGCCTCGTTTCCCCTCTGGCGACGCCCGACGGTGCCCGGACGCGAGGACCAGGGCGCGGGGTCCCGGACTCCCCGGGTACCCTCGCCCGACCCGCGGGATGCGCTGGCCCCTGCCCGGGCCCCCGCACACACTTGGCGTGGCAGGGCCAGCGGGCAGCGCTCCGAAAGGACCTGCACCTGCGGGCCGCGCCCCCGCACCCCCCAACCCTAGGTGGCTTCATCCCAGCCTCTGCCGAGGCCCCGCGCCGGTCCCCCGTGCCTCCCGGGGCCCTCCCCCTCAGGTTCCCTTCCTTCTCTGTACGCTTTCTGGGGCCGGCTCCCACCTCCCTCACTCCCGGGTCCGGTGCGCCCCAGAAAACGTTTCTTCAGGCCCCAGCCCGAACCCTAGAGCCGGCTCTCTCAACCCCGTGCGCCCCGCAGCTCCGAACGGCCGAGTGACCGTGGCCGTAGCGGGCCAACCGCCCTTGGAACCCCGAGGCGGAGGGGGCGGGGCGCGCGCGAGGTGGGGGTGGGTTGGGGGAGGGGCGGAAGCTGCCAGAAGGGGCCGAGGGCGGGTCCTTGCGGGGAAGAAGCCCTGGAGACCGAGGCACAGATTCCTGAGAAGTTTCTCTTCCTGATAGGGCAGGAGGGACAAAGAGCTCCTTTTCCCCTACCCCTCCCCAAGAAGCCCCACACGCCCACCCAGTTTTCATGCCCATCTCCGTCAGAGAAAACAACTTGGCCTCGTACCAAATTGTAGGCTCTAATTTTCCGGATGGAGATAGGCCTGGGTGGCCTCTGGCTTGTGGGACGACTGCCTTTGAGAATCCCGTCCGCACGCTTGCCTTCTCCTTGGGCTCCTCTTACAGTCTTGGAGGGCCATGCAATGAGGTGGAGGGTTGGATCTTCTAGTCAAATAGCCAGTCAGCCAACTCGTTAGTTAGATCAAAGCTTGGGGCTCACATATTTATTTAATTACCTGGTATATATTCAGCACCTAAGGTCACTTATTCTACCCTCCATGTGTATAATCTAGGTGGTAACACAAAGTGAGCACATTGTTTATCCCTCAAGGCAGTATATAATAAATTACTAACCTGGGCAGAAATAGAAGAGGGTAGGTTGGGTATCAGAACTGTAATTGTCAGGGAAGTTTCATGGAGGAGCTGAGGCTTGAGTAGGTCCCCCAAGCAAGACTAAATCTGGATATTCAGGGAGAAACAATGTCTTGTGACCAGTTACATTTTTCTTATTCTCACAACTCCACATGTGATCATGTAGATGTATTTATGTGTGTATTTGGAGTAGACTGGACAAAAAGGACAGTTCGAGAGGATTTCTGGGAGATCTGTAGGAATACTTCTTGTCTTACTTACTCCATGCCCTCTTTTCCTTCAATGAATAAGTCAGGAGAGGATAACCTCAGTTTAGTGAAACTCAGTTGGGAGTAGCCCCCTACTTCCCACCCCCAGTATGGTCTTCATGCATCTGGTATAGAACACTCACTGTTGACCCCAAATGCTTGGTTCTAAATTATTTCCCACAGAGGAAAACTTCCCAGCTATAGATTGATTCCCTAAACCCAGCAAATGGTTTCATAGATGCCTCTAATAGCGTGAATTAGGAGCAACTCATCTAGATCATTCAAAACAAATTCTAAACTCATACTATTAAACCACCAGAAGAACTTTCCAATGATGAGTTTTCAGTATTACAGCATTATCTTTGAATACGAACACACATTTTTTGCCACACGCATCATTTATTCTGACAACGCCAAAGTGAAGAGTAAGAAACCAACTTTACTGTACCAAATGTATGGTACAGAAGACATTAATTGTCAAGATCAACTTATAAAGTTAAATTGCAAAAAACAGGTCATTTATAACTAACAATAATTTGCCTTCATCTTATGGTTGGGAGAGGCACAATGTTGTGGAACATATTACACAAATCCCTCACACTTCTTTAACACGTACAGTAAACCAAGCCATACTGGGCAATATGCTGGAATCAGAGCTTATTAACCTGTGAGCTTTCTAAAGATAACTATAGAGCCAATTTTGTATTTTGTAGTTAAATATACATGCATAAATAAGTGCAGGAGCGAAATAGCTTTCATTCCATTAACAACATGCAGACTTACAAGTTTTGGTTAGGACGTAATTATAAAAGCAGTCTGTTTTTTCAAATTGCGAGTCAATTTACCCAATACAATATTAAATACCTCTTCCTGGTTGATGTTTTAGGATCATTAGTTGCATCTAACATGTCTTACCTGAGTTGGATTGCTGCCATCCAAAGCACTGGTTGCAGTAGATGCCTTGAAACCTATATTTTTAGGGCTGTTCTTCAAGGATGATAAAAAAAAAAATAAAGAAAACATATGTAAAAGTCATCAAGATGCATTGTCTCCAGAAAGAGATTTTTTTTTTTTAAACGCAGTTCATTTTGCAGGTAGTGCAACTAAAAAAAGTAAAATAACAAGAAAAAAATGTGTCTTTTTTTTTTTTTTTTTTTTAAAGAATGCTTGTTCTTAGGGTTGCTGTTGACTTGGCCTGTAGTTACTAGAGAAACTCCAAGGATCTCATTCCCTTTATGGTTCATGTCTAGGCATGCCTGGAGACCAGGGAGACCCATGATTTAATCTAAGTAAGAATGCTTGTGGTGTTTTAAAATACCAAACAGAAGATTGCATTTGTTTTAGACAAAACCAGGAAGGTACCTTTCAGGGAGAGTGTTTACTGTTTTATTGAATTTCTGAGCTTTTGGTGATTAGGGTGATGGGGAAGGATTGCTAAGGGGAGGCGATGAGAGTTAATGATCAGGAGGAAACCAAGAAGAGTATAGAAAACATACACCTTCTGCTTTAGCTTTGGAGAACTTGCATTGGTTAAATTTACCACTCCTAGATGAAAGACTAGAGTGATGGGGATTGGGAATTACAAAAGGTGGAGACAAACTTACTTTCTTCTTTTAACACACACAGACGCACCATCTGAACATACTCTATCTTCCATAGCTTTTGAAGGATGCCATTAGAGAGGAAGAAGTGAAAAATCAGACTGATTAGAAATTTATTGGAGTTTAGCAGCTTATTTTAGAAAGATTTTTTTTTTAATTTTTTCATTTTTTTTCAAATGTTCATTTGTTTGAGAGAGAGAGAGAGAGAGACTATGTGCAAGCGGGGGAACAGCAGAGGGAGAGACAGGATCTGAAGCGGGCTCTGTGCTAAGAGTAGCAAGTCCGATGTGGGGCTCGAACTCACCAACCGCGAGATCAGGACCGGAGCCGAAGTCATATGCTTTACTGACTGACCCACCCAGGCGCTCCTAAACCCACTTGCTAAATGCATATTTTCTCTTAGGAACTATAACACCATGTTTTGATTTTTATATAGACCAATAAATGTCAGACTACCTTATTACCATTCACGCTACTCTATTAAGAACTAGTGTATATGTTGATGCAAGACTAGATTGAAGTCAACCTAGTGCCTTTGAAGAGCTAAAAATTAATGAATCTGTTTAATTATGACAGGAGATTTTCTTTCCAGCTAAAATGAGCTGTCAGGAGTTTTTATAATTTCATACCTCTGATTCCATTTCCTTGGGCTCTCATTAGTAAGAGTGCCCCAGATTCATTAGCTTCTTATTTATATTTATTGATTAATCAATACTGTTGCTTTCAATATGAAAATGTTCAATTAATTTATCTTTTAGTAAATCAGAAACAATCTAAAAAATAGACTTCGTAATTAAAATTGCTTGAGCTCTTTGTTAAGGCTTTAACAGTACGAACAAACATTTTTCTTATTAACCATCTTGAAAGAATGCAGTCCAGGGATTTATGGTTTAGTTGGAGAGATAGACAGGTCATATACACAGCTAATTAAGAAAGGGTCTAGTAATTATATTAATATTAACATATACAATATACTATTCATATATTATTTATATGTTTACATTATATATAATTACTTAAGTACCAAGATGGTTAGATTAATAGATGCTTCAAGACTTCTTAATACTAATGTAAGCTTCGTTGTTCTTTTAAAATTAATTTTTGGGGCGCCTGGGTGGCGCAGTCGGTTAAGCGTCCGACTTCGGCCAGGTCACGATCTCGCGGTCCGTGAGTTAGAGCCCCGCGTCGGGCTCTGGGCTGATGGCTCAGAGCCTGGAGCCTGTTTCCGATTCTGTGTCTCCCTCTCTCTCTGCCCCTCCCCCGTTCATGCTCTGTCTCTCTCTGTCCCAAAAATAAATAAATGTTAAAAAAAAATTTTTTTAAAATAAAATTAATTTTTAATTTTTTAATGTTTAATTAATAATAGATAATTATCTTGACACACAACTGAAATCATATGGTATTTGTATTTCGGTCTGACTTATTTCACTTAGTATAATGCCCTCTAGGTCCATCCACATTGTCACAAGTGGTAAGATTTCATTCTTTTTTTATATGGCTGAGTAATATTCCATGGCATATCTATATATGCACCACACCTTTTTTATTCAGTCATCTATTAATAAACACTTGGGTCCTTCCATATCTTGGCTGTTGTAAATAATGCTGCCATAAACATAGGGGTGCACTTATCTCTTCAAATCAGTGTTAATTGTTTTCTTCAGATAAATACCCAGAATTGGAATTACTGAATCATACGATATTTTTATTTTGTTTGAGCAATCTTCATAGTGTTTTTTATAGTGGCTGCACAATTTACATAAGTGTCATTATTGCCAGTATGTAGGAAAAAAGAAAAAGCAAATCACCAAAGGTGGGGACAGGGAGAAGGCTATATGGAAAATAAGGGATCAATCTGGGTCTTGAAGAAAAAGTAAGACTCAGATAAGGGGAGAAGACAGAGGTGGATGTTCTTGGTAGCAGGAACAACTCATGAAGGAAACATAACGATCAAATTCATGGAGACCATAACATACACGGTCAGTTGGGAGAGGGGAAATAAGATTAGAGAGGTGGGTAAGTAAGAAATAGATCGCGGGGGACTTTAGGTGTCAGGCCAGAGAGTTTTAATCTCACTCTTCCGATGGGGCTATGACTTACCTGATGTGTTGTTCTATGGAGATTAATAAAGTGGCATGGATTAGAAGAGGAAGAGACTGAGGAGCCTCAATGTCCATTTCGGCAATTATTTTAATGGCCTTGGCATGCAGTGATGTAGAAAATATGGTATGAATGGGAGAGGCTTGGGGAAGGAAAGCGCACAGGACCTGGTGACTAAAGTGGAGAGAGATCAAGATGAACCTCCAGTTTCCAATGACAAATGAAGACGCTGGGAGGCAAAAGGTACCGAGGATAACTCGTTTGACATTTTCAGAAGGAAATCCTGAAAGACAACGTCTAGTCAAGGGACTAAATGCCTCATAATGGGAATTCTATTTTATTTTTATTTACTTTTAATTTGCTTAAGGTTTTATTTATTTTGAGAGAGACAGAGATAGCGTGAGTAGGGAGGGGCAGAGAGAGGAGACAGAGAAGCCTCAGCAGGCTCTGTGCTGCCAACCCAGAGCCCAACCGGTGCCTGAACTCAGGAAACCATGAAATCGTGACCTGAGTTGAAACCAAGAGTCTCACGGTCAACCGACAGAGCCACCTAGGAGCCCCTCGTAATGGAAATTGTAGACATGGCATAAAAGCGGTGCAAGAGATGTTTTATTTCTATTTTTTGTTCTTAAATTTCTGCATCCATTTTCTTAAAAAAAATTTTTTTTAGGTCTGTGTATTGAATTTGAGAGAGAGAAGGAGATTGAGAGTCCCAAGCAGGCTCTGTGCTGTCAGCACAAAAGCCAACATGGGGCTTGAACTCCCAAACCATGACATCATGACCTGAGCCCCTCCACATCCATTTTCTATTCTACTTAAATATGAGGTTGGTTTAGGGGTGGCCGGGTGGCTCAGTCAGTTAAGCCTCCGACTTTGGCTCAGGTCACCATCTCTCAGTTTGTGAGTTCAAGCCCTGCGTCGGACATTGTGCTGACAACTCAGAGCCTGGAGCCTTCTTTAGATTCTGTGTCTCCCTGTCTCTCCACCCCTTGCCCACTCAAGCTGTTTGTCTCTCTCTCAAAAATAAATAAACATTAAGAAAATATATGAGGTTGGTTTAGGCTGGCCCAGTCTCAACCTTCTGCTAAATTCTAATATCCTGCCATTGAGCATTATTACTACCTGCGTGTTTAATTGCCATGGAAAACAGAGCACTCAATCTGAACCGAGCACTGTTCTTCTGACCCCAGCTCTTCTGCTGAACTCAGTTATTGCAGTGGTAACATTATTGTCTTGGTTACTAATGCTGGAAACTTGGAGTGATTTTTGACTATCCCATTTCTCAAAAGGTTGCATCCAAATAGTCACTTGTATACATATCTGATTTCCTTCTCCAGATTATAAGCCTCTTGAAAAGAAAATTGAATTAAAAAAAATTTTTTTTTAACATTTATTCATTTTTGAGAGAGTGTGAGTGGGGGAGGGGCAGAGAGTGGGAGACACAGAATCCGAAGCAGGCTCCAGGCTCTGAGCTGTCAGCACGGAGCCCGACGCAGGGCTCAAACCCACCAACTGTGACATCATGACCTGAGCCCAAGTCAGATGCTCAACCGACTGAGCCACTCAGGCGCCCACGTTGAATTTTTTTTTAACCCCATGGCACTGAGCAGCATCTAATATGTAGTAGATGGTCAGTAAATAGTCATGGATTGAATATGAATTATAATAGAAGGTATAGATGTCATTATGTATAGGAGGTGATTTAAATAAGGTGTTTAAAGTCATCATAAACAAGTAACTGAAGGAAGTGTTGCATGATGTTTAGTTTCTATTTGTTCTTTCTGAACTCTAAGTACATTGTTATTCTGCTGTTCTATTCATAACATTAAGGCCTGCCTGGGCCTGTTTCAGAAAATAATGCTAGGGAGGGTTCAAAGCCTCATCAGCTAATGTGTTTCACCAGCTCAAAATGCAGTACAGCAGTGTGGCATCCGGGAAGGTGAAATAATCAAAGAATGATTAAACACCTGGCACCATTTTAGTATTATAAATGCAAACACTAAACCATTTGAAAAGGAAAAAATGGAGGATATGTTAATGCATATCGTGCCTTTAGTTTTAACGTAAATTTTATTTCAGCAATATGAGTAGTTGTCCTGGTTTTAAATTTTTTTTACTTCTAACATAAATTAAAAAAAAATTAACCTTTGCAAATCCCAACAAAGCCTAGAAAAGATGAGAAGAAATGATGCAAAACTGTGATAATAATCTGTGTTAACCTTAAGGCATTGTGAAGCAATCAAGAGTATAAAATAAATGGGAAATCTTAATAGCTAGGAGCTCTCTCTCTTAATGTGCTTCTACCTGTGCTGCATATAAGAATCATTTGCGGAAGCTTTTAAAAGTCCTGATGTCCTGGTTGTACTCTATCCCCCTTAAATCAGAATCTCTGGGGGGAGGAGTCGGGCATCAGTATTTTTAAAAGATATTAAGGCGATTCCAAAGTGCAACAGTTTGCCAACCCTGCAATTGAGTAAGGGGAATAAGAAATATGCCACGGGAAGCCGAAATCAATAAGATGCTATGAAAAAGAAAGATCATTAAGGTCCTGGTTGCAACTTAATTTTATTTTTACATGTTCTGGGCATAGAGTAGATAATTAAATGCTAGTTGAACTAGCCTTATTGAATCACATCATTACTTGCAGGTGCTCAGGGACCATTTCCATTGTCCTTATATTATCATTTCTCATACCTCCTAAGCATCAAAGATATTACCCTAGCCAGTGCAATCCTATCTGTGTTTCCAATAATAGTATCGATATTTCATCTCAGTTCGTCACTGGTGACCGTTTTAAGTTATACCACTCCAGCGTGCCCACTACCACTAACAATGAAGTTTTTACCCCAGCCAACAGGGGAGTAATTCATTTCCAAAATTCTACCGTAGAGTCTATTTCCTTAAAACATCTGTCTCAGATTGGCTTCCTCTATTAGAAACAGACTCTGAGATGGGGGGACTACATGCAGAAGGTTTCTTAGGGAGTTCTCTTGAGAGATACACCCGCAAGGGAATTGGAAACATAGGACGGAGAGAGGGAGAGGCGGACTAGTGATACACTTGCAACTGAGGACTCAGCCTATTTTATGGGGAGCTCTAGAGATTGGACGGCTCTTCAGAATTGCAAGGGGGCCAGGTTTTCGTATCCCCACATTAGCCCATCAGTGGCTGCAGGTGGCCCCTTGCAGAGGAGGGGAGGATATCTTTTCTGCGAGGTAGTTTCCGAGAGTAAGTTCCAGTGAGAGATACAGCTATGAGCCATGAGTATCTGATAGTTCCAGCAGTTGGGAGAGGATGGTGTTGACGCTGAAGAGGGGAACTGGTTGAAGGGCCTCGGTATCTGTTAGAGTGTCCAGAATGACTTCTCTTTGGCCACTGGGAGCCCTTCATGTAGGCCCTTGTATCTGTTGACATGACCCGCTAGTTTTGTGTAGCTTTCTTGCTTTCTGGTAAAATACTTTCTAGGCTCATCTAATAGATTTCCTGAACTCGAACTGGAATCAGCTGGTGTGCTAAGGGTTTGTTCGTTTGTTTTTTTAAGTGAGAAATGGTATTTAGAGACCACAAAATGAGCCATGGGATTGTTTGTTGATTCTAGGCCTTTCAGTAGGACAGAATTAACATACAAATTTTGGGGGGGGAAAAACTCTCAAGTTTATGTTACTATTACCATTTCAAATGTAACATAGGATTTTTCTTAATTTCCTTGATTTTACACTTTTATCCTTTTTCCTTACGTTAAAAATCTTAGTTCATAACAATAGCAAATGTTTATATGTCTCTATTCTATTCTTTTTCTATGTAAAATTTCAAAAGAGTAATACTAATATTACTGTAAACAGGCTACAGAATGACATTTAAAAATGTATATCCTGGGGCGCCTGGGTGGCTCCGTCAGTTGGGCCTCCGACTTTGGCTCAGGTCATGATCTCGTGGTCCGTGGGTTTGAGCCCCGTGTCGGGCTCTGTGCTGACAGCTCAGAGCCTGGAGCCTGCTTTGGATTCTGTGTCTCCCTTTCTCTCTGCACCTCCCCCTCTCACACTCTGTCTCTCTCTCTCTCTCTCTGTCTCCAAAATAAATAAACATTAAAAAAATACTATAAAAAATGTGTATCCATCCAGCTCTCTCTAGAATATATTCCAATGTGTTCTAGAGTCCCTTGGATTTTGTCAAAGCACTTTGCTTGATCTTTATTCCATTCAACTTGTTAGTAACAAGACACATTCTTGTCAAATTTACAAATAGCAGGTAGTCAAAATGATGAGAGAATTCACTGAATGACAAGATTAGGGTCACAAATAATCTTGATTCCTTATAGTGATGTTCTAGATTTAACACAATGAAATATGATAGGTAAACTGCAATATGCAGTTGTCATTTAATCCGTAAAGCATCAGGAAAGACTTAAAAAAATTTTGTTATTGTTTATTTACTTTTGAGAAACAGAGATAAGAGCACGAGTAGGGGAGGGACAGAGAGAGAGAGGGAAACACAGAATCCAAAGCAGGCTGCAGACTCTCAGTTGTCAGCATAGAGCCCGAGTCGGGGCTTGAACTCATGAATTGTGAGATCATGACCTGAGCTGGAGTCGGAGGCTTAACTAACTGAGCCACCGAGGTGCCCCAGGAAAGACTTCTAAGAAAATAAATATAAAGTTATTATTTATTAATAAGAAAGGCTACCACTTTTTGAGCACTTACTATAAGCCTGGCGTTCTACTGGATACTTCATATAATTTTATAATTTAATCTTGACAAGAAGCTCATAAGGCAATAGTAGTAATATCTATCGTTTACAGATCATTTACTGAGAACTTGGTGCTCTTTGAGGCATCTTATACTTAATTCTCATAACAACACTACAAAGTGTTCTAGATCTGGAAGCCTGATTCCAAAGCCTTGGGTACACTTTTTACCCCCTTTTTCACAGATGAGATTTTGAAGATGAGAGAGATTGAGAAACTTCCCTAAATTTCTGGTTAACAATCCCAAAGCTTGATTTTACAGCTGATTTCTTTCTTTTTTTTTTCTTTTTTTTAATGTTTATTTTTGAGGGAGGGAGGGAGGGAGAGAGAGAGAGGACAGAGGATCTGAAGCCGGCTCTGTGCTCACGGCAGAGAGTCCCCTGCAGGGCTCTAACCCATGAACCAGAGAACCCATGAACCCATGGGCTCTAACCCATGAACCTATGGGCTCTAACCCATGAACCTGAGCCCAAGTCAGACACTTAACTCACTGAGCCACCCAGGTCCCCCTAGTTTCTTAACTGCTCTGCCTTCCTGTAACAACTGCTAGGCAGGCTCTGGACTGGGTGCTTTGACGTGTTATTGATTGCAATCTTGTTAACAACCCTGGGGCGGGGGGGGGGGGTCACTCTTATCCCTCCCATTTCGTAGATCAGAACCTGTTCAGGAGGTAAGAAAGCTCCTCCAGGTTACAAAGACAGTGAGTCGTTAAGTTGCAACTCACACCCAGGTCTAACTCCAAAGCCCATATTCTTCAACATTATGCTATGCAGAAAGGGAAAGATGTAAACAAACAAACAAACAAACAAACAAAAAAACCCCAACAGCACTAGTGAAAAAGACTACTTGCAAGTTCAGCACGAGGCAGCGGTGGGATATCGCTGCCAACAAGGTGAATGCCACCCAAGGCTGTGTTCTAGAAATACAGTATTTGTAGTAAGGGTGGAGACAGTCCCACTATAATCTGTGATGGCAGAGCTTACCTGGGCCATTGTGTGTCATTCCAGGCTCCACACTCTCAACGAGCATTACTGACATGCCTGAAACTCATTCATCCACAGGGGAGGGCCGAGCATGAAGTGTCTGAGTAACGTGTCTATGGGAAGAACTGTTAAAAATTCGAGGTTGGCTGTGCAAGAGAGAAGACTCAGGAGGGATAGAATAGCTAAGGTTTGAAGCGTCTGCATGTGATGGAAAGTTAGATACAGTCAGTGGTTCCAGAGGGAAGAGCTAAGGCTTCCCTTAGGAGGGAGGAGGTACTGCCTGGTATTTGCAGGTTTCTAGAAATGAAAAGGGCTTCCTTGTAAGAGAACGAATTCTTTGTCATTGATGAAGAGCCTGAATGACCTCTATGTCAGGTGAGGCGGTCCTTAAATTTTAGCGGGTATAAGAATCACCTGAAAGAGTTTGTGAATTACAGATTCTCAGACCTCACCTACAGAAGTATCAATTCAGTAGACCTGGGGAAAGGGCCACAAATCTGCATTTTTAACAAACAACCCAGTGGCTCCAAATGAGGTGGTCAGTGAAGTACACTTTGAGAACCAGGGAGACTGGATAAACTCCAAGATCTCTTCCACTTATTTGACAAATAAACATTTTAGTTAAAAAATGAGCATAGTCAACATAATGATTGTTCAGAGAAAGTTGCCTTCCGTTTCAGAAAAGATCCAAGGCAAAATTCTTTAATATGTTGACAGTTACAATTAGAGACAAAAGTATTGGGATGTAGGATGTTAGGATATGGAAGGGGAAGGCTTGATTCTCAATCTGTGTCATAAGAGATAAGATTTTAATAGCAAAACAGAAGAGACAAATCCAGGTGGAAATCTTTGACCATTTTAAAGAACTCATTCTACATCTACCAGGGAGCAATCTGAGGGGGACCTGGAAGAAGCTATCTAATTAACCTAAAGGAAAGCGCCTGTGTAAGGTTAAACACCTGTCAGGCTTTTGACCCAGGCTTATATAAACTTCAGCCTAAAACTAACAAAACAGGTGTGGGGGAGAGTGTTTTCTAACTCTGGCCCACTTTTATTTTTGTTGTTGTTGTTGTTGGGGCTAAAGCACCTTTTCTGGCAAATATAGTGTATGTTTGCTTAACCTTAACTTTTACTTAAAGCATGCAACCTGAGAGTCACATTTTAGAACTACTATACTCTGAAATGTTCTGCTTTCTGTAAATACCTTTTTAAAAAGTGGTGCTCGGGTGTAATTTACTGTCCCGTATCCAGACTTTTTTTTTTTTTAACTTAAGTTGCATACTGGTGTTTTATTTGTTTCTTAAATATATTAAAGTTTTAAAAAGTGGGGTTTTTTTTTCTTTGAAAACATTAAAAACTGGCTAATTGAGGAATTGGTGTTCATGGCTGTTTTGGTAGTGGACCCTACTGACACGCTTATTTAGTTGACGAAGAACCAGCAAATGATTTCTATGTTTCAGGTATATAAAACTTCCAAATGGCAATTACATGTTGATTGTAAGCTTGATCCTGTTTCTAGTTCATTTATTCTCACTTCCTTTGAATGGTTGCAGTCCTCCTCCTTTCTCTTGAATCATGAGAGATGAAATTGCAACAGCCGTTTTCTTTGTCACAAGATTGGTGAAAAAACATGATAAACTGAGTAAACAGAAAATAGAAGACTTTGCAGAAAAGCTGACGACAATCTTGTTTGAAACCTACAGAAGTCACTGGCACGCCGACTGCCCTTCTAAAGGGCAAGCGTTCAGGTGAGAGCTGGCATATAGGATGACAAGGGGAACTAACGAGCAAGCAATAACCATTGGCAGTGATTCTGTTGGCGGTCTACGAGTAACAAAAGCTTTATGGCCTCAAATTTATTTGAGCTTGGGCTTGGAAGAAATGCAGCAGGTGGCAGTGCATAGAGAAAACTATACAATTTCAACATCGTTGAAAACTGTAGTGCAACCCCCCTTACGTGGGGTGGATTAAACTATCTCTGACTTGTGTTTACCGTGAAAGATCGGCAGAGGACATTCGGCAAAACTAATTGCGTGACTTAGTGATGTAACGTTGTGAGTAGCTGATGTTGATGGTTCTACTCGGAAAGCCGTGGAGGGACAGGGTGGGGGTCAGCGGTATGAGAGCAGTTGGCCCACCACATGATTCCCGTCTACTAAGGCGCCTGTCACCAAGTGTTTGTTTCCCTTTCCTTGCTTTCTAAAGGTGTATCAGGATAAATAATAGTCAGGATAAAGATCCCATTCTAGAAAGGGCTTGTGCTGAAAGTAACGTGGATTTTTCTCACCTGGGACTTCCAAAGGAGATGACCATATGGGTAGATCCCTTTGAAGTGTGCTGTAGGTGAGTAATTTCACTGGAGGCGGTGTGCTCTGTGATCCCTGGAATCATGGGTTATAGAGTCAGTTCTGTGCACCTTGGTGAGAGGTGATCCACTAAAGCCCTGCATTAGCGGTGAGGGCACTGGCTGGTTAAGGTTTCAGATGCAAACTTTCTTAGCACAGACTTCCAGTAGGAGTGGACACAGTGGAAGCACAGAGACTTTACACAGTACAGTCAAACCTTGGATTGTGAGTAACTTGTTCTGCGAGTATTGTCCAAGACCAGCAAACATTTCTAATAAATTTTAACTTGATGTGAGTGATATCTTGCAATACGAGTAGTATGTGATGCCTAATGTCACATGATCATAACTGGGCCAATGGTTCTTGAAATTCGCTTTGCTATACAAGTGCTTTGGATTACAAGTGTGTTTCCGGAACGAATTATGCTCGCAAACTAAGGTTTTCCTGTATTTGAAATTTGACTTCAATCACTGCACTGTATTGCCAACTATAGACTGTAAGGCCTAAGTATTACAGGCAATATCAAGGGGGCAGAGGAATTGGAACTCAGTTCATTAGTTGAATCAAAAGAGACTAGTTTTTCTTTGTCAGAGAAATTCACCAAGCTAGCCCTTACAGAATACCCTCACTAATTGCTACCCCGTGGAAGCTGAAGGTCACAGTGTCTTGCAATTTGCTTTGCTGTCAAGCCATTTCAATTTGTTTCTTTTTTTTTTTTTCAACGTTTTTATTTATTTTTGGGACAGAAAGAGACGGAGCATGAACGGGGGAGGGGCAGAGAGAGAGGGAGACACAGAATCGGAAACAGGCTCCAGGCTCTGAGCCATCAGCCCAGAGCCCGACGCGGGGCTCGAACTCCCGGACCGGGAGATCGTGACCTGGCTGAAGTCGGACGCTTAACCGACTGCGCCACCCAGGCGCCCCTCAATTTGTTTCTTAAAATAACTTTTTGCAGATTGGTTGAGCGGTCTGTAGAAAAGGTTAGAAATGAAAAAAAAACTTGGATTTTTGAATCCTTAATAAAGAAATCTTCTTTTCCTACTTAGGTACGGTGAGAAAAATCATCCATTTACAATTGCTTCTTTTAAAGGCAGATGGGACAAATGGGAGCTTTCCCAACAGGTCAGCTGTGCTGTTAATCGAGCTACATTAGACTATGCCTCTGGCATTTCCTCTGATGAAGAAAGTTGTAACAAAGAACCGCAGATCATTCCTAAAGTCAGCAATCCAAAGAGTATTTATCAGGTGAAGTGTGGTCCAGTTCTCGATGCTTTTTTTTTTTTCTGTCCTAATTCTGAAAAGAATTTGTTCACTGTAAAAGAAACAAATGGAAAACAGAAACAAAACCGTAAAGATTAAAATGACATTATTAACATTCTAGGAAAATTTTTTTCTTCTTTGTGTAGTTTCTTTACTTGGTGGAGTCCTCAGGAGTTACATAGGACTGTTTCTCCATATTATTTGAACAGAAGTTTCCTTTAATCCAAATTCCTTCATAATTAAATATGAAAATTAGCAGACTTTCTTGCTAGTAGAAAATAACCTACCACTTGTAGAAAATTTGGAATATTAAGAAATGGTCAAAGGTCTGTAATCTCACCATGAGAACAGTTGTTCTAAAAACATACATAATTTAAATACATATTAGATTATTAATTAAATATATATCAAACATAAATATATTCATATTATATATATTATATATACATATTACATACATATATATATATATATTTAACCACAACCCACAGAAAGGTAAGCATATTTATATGTTGGAAATAGGTTTAAAAAAAAATACTTACCCTTACTTGGCATAATGTCCCCAATATTTTCTACTAAATTGATTTCAACCACCTAAATTGATTTCATGACTCAAAAATGGTTGCAACCCACAATTTGAAAAACGTTACTCTAGACAGAATCTTGACTGACACTGTATGTATATACTTGTTTGTACGTTTGCTGAAATTAATCACTTCTGTTGTAACATTAGAACAATTGAAATAACATCTTGGCATTTTTTTCCCTTGTAATTTAACCAATCAATTACTGGCACTCATCTGGATTATTTCCACATTTTTATGATGCAAAAAAAAGTTGATAACTTGTAGAGATGACTGTATTTTAAGTTAGTGTGGAGATTTGATTCTTAGACATGGAGTTACTGGGTCATACGGACATTTCCCTGTTCGGAATATATGCCAAAGTAGCATCTAAAGGTTTTGTTTATTTGTAGTCTAACTAGCTCTATGTAATGAAAGTGTCTCTTGTATCATTTTTCCTAAAATTGGTTATTCTTACTTAAAAATAATTTACTAAAGATGCTACCTGTTCTAGACATGGTCACTTTAAGTAACATTAAAAAACAAATCTCCATGTGCCCAAATGTTTTGGGTACTTATTAGCATACGAATCTTCTCCTCACAAATTATTTGAGGTCTTAATGTATTATTATAGGCTCTTCAAAGGTTAGAAATATTTTAACCCCTTTTCATATTACTGGCAAATAATTTTTCTATAGCTTGTGTAGTTTGTAAACTATAGTTTATTGTATAGTTCTATATGTGTAAAAGTTTAAAATCATATATTGAAATAGATGCCCTTAATTCTATTCTTATGCTTAGAAAGATTTCCTTCCACCTAGGGATCAGATGTGTAGTCAGCTATATACTTTGTAGAGCAACGTACTTTAGGAGTGTGATCTCTAAAACATCTGTATTGGTTATTTGGGATGTTGAAAATGGATATATCTAGACCTTAGCCCAAAAGATCACGATTAGACAGTTCGGTGTTAAGCCAGAGAGGGAGGGTGGGGTAGAGGAGAACCCAAGACTATACACAAATTTGAAGATGTGTTTTTAAGTATTTTTACCTACTTTGATACTTTTTTTTTTTTTTTCAGGTTGAAAACTTTAAACAGTCCTTTCAATCTTGGTTCCATGTCTCCCGCAAAAAGAATATGGCAGATGGCCGTATGGGCCTCCTAGGAAATGCTTATGCATTGCATAAAAATCATAAGCGTCAGAGGCCTGCTGCTATCTACCGGGTAGACAGGTACCACTGGGTCAACACTAACCGATAATGCAGTGGTCGGGCACTTGTGGGATAGAGCTCAGAGGAGCGGCTTCATTTTCTCTATAACAAAAGGGAGTCTAAAATTGAGAGGCCCATGAAACAGAAAAAATAACCATCTCAGGGACTAGAGTGGCGTAATGGCAAATCCTCTAGTGCAGATCATAACAGTGTTCTTAGCTATACTTTTAACTCTTAATTTTATGTGAAGTTTTATGTAACACTAATGAATGTACTCAGTAAGGTAATGGAATGAAGATAGTGACCTGTGATGAGATTCAATGAATTATGAAAAGTAACGGTTTAAATAAACGTACTATGTTTTTAATAACTTGCTAGTTCAGTTTTTTGTTTTTGTTTTTGATTTTTTTTCTTTTTGTTTTTGTTTTTGGGTTTTTTTGCAAGAAAGCTTCCAAAGTTTGTGTTTCTTCATTAGCCATTAAAACAAATAGAACTTCACTTGGCAAAGTGTGAGCCTCATGATACAGTCTCCTGGTTCCATTTTGTTACCTGCCATCACTGCTCTATTTCACAAGGCCATTGGGAGCTTGTTTTAAGATTACTCTTTAAGATACAAAATTCCCTTGCTTGCGTGTCTTTCAAAAATTTTCATCCATTTCTAAAACTCTTAATAGACTTAATTACGACTTTCATAACAGTGACAGCTACTCATTATAAGGATTCAAGCTAATTTAAAATTAAAAAACTTGATAAAAAAAATTCAAGCTAAGCACAAAAACAAAACAAAACAAAATGCACCAAGAAAAAAAAATCCCTACCATCCAGCCAGAAACTACCATTATTAACATCAAATGGTGACCATCTTTTCAGTCATCCTACATATATAAGAACTGATACACAATTAATTTAATAAAACCATGCTATAGGAGTTACTAAATTTTTAGGACCTATTTTAATTTTTCATTTTAGTTATCTCAGCAAAATGGAGAAACTGAGAGTGAAATATTCATGAAAGTTTCTACCACAATATATTTTATTTTCCAAAGGTTTTCTCTGAAGTAAAAAAACAAAAAACAAAACAAAAAAACAGAAAAAAAAAAAAAAGAAAAAAATGGGGAAAAAAAAAGAAAATACCAGGAGGTTGGAATCATCTTTAAAACTTTGACAATCTTACACAGTATTAATTGTTGCTATCAAGCTGCAGAAAGCATTCTTAATTTTTTTCCTGAAGGACAAGTTGTGAGATATTAAAATCTTAGGTTATGCTTTCTTTCTCTTATAATTTCATAAGCCTTACAGGAAACTGTTTTTGGCACTATACCGTGGAGAAAGCTGAGACCAGTTGGATTTCCCCAACCCCCACCACTCATATCAACATCTTCGGTGGCTTCCTTTGCCTGCCAGTCTGAGAGCCTTTTCCTCTATATTAGAAATCTATGTCCATGTGTCTGTCAGTCATTTTACATCAGTTTTTCCCAGAATACGGTGCCCCTTTCTCATCCGAAGATGTAATTTTTCTAGACCAATCTTCTACAATATTAATAATTTCTCTGTCCATCCATTTCAGGGATACCAACTCTCCTGATGCTGGATCATTACTATTTGTCTATCTGATTGCTTTCATATCTTTATTTCCTTTTTTTAAAACCATGATTGTCTTAAGTCTTCCTTGTGCCAGTTTGATTCTTCCTCCTGTCTGGTCTTTCTTGTTTCTACCTATTTCTTAGTTCCATAATGATATTTTAGATTTCAATCAGTGACTTTCTCTGTAGGAGTTATTCACATGTACAGTTTGAGCAGAAAATGAAAGAAAACTGTATAAGATAGTTACTATACGTAAAACAACCTAATACTTAGGAAGAATGGGTTTCTAAGAACTTTTACACAAGGATTTTATGAACAAAGTGTCTCTTGAAGTGAGTGAGGTTGTTTTGTTTTGTTTTTTAATGTTTACTTATTTTTGAGAAAGAGCAAGTGAGAGCATGAGCAGGTGAGGGGCAGAAAGAGGGAGACACAGAATCCCAAGCAGGCTCCAGGCTCTGAGCTGTCAGCACACAGACATAGACTGTGTATGTCTGTGTATATGCGTGTGTACACAAATAATACCTTAAAGATAACTGAAAACTTTTAAAAAGAGACAGCAGTAAGTGCACATAATGCGGCAGAAAAGAGATCATGATCCCCGTCTTGTAATCTGTGGCATTTCCATTAAAAATCGGGTGCTTACCAAAAAGCTGGCAGCTGTTAGCGTATTAGTGGAATCAGATGGAAGGCCCGAGAAGTCAGCCAGGAAGTTAATAGGATCATGTTTTGGCGTGCCCCACTCAGCCAAGAATGAGGTATATAGAGGAAAGCTCTTTAATTCCTGCATGACTTTTTCATTGTCACCTGTCTCAGAGGCCCTGGACCCTTGGCCTAACTACTTTATATAGTCTTATGCGTCTGGTTTAATTCATCTTCACTCTGCTTTTTTGGGAAATGCATTTTGTAATTTATGCAAATAGCTAAATAAAGTTCTCTAGGATATGCACCCATTATTTATCATATCAAAGGAAGATTTACCTTCTCAAGGTACTGGAGGAGTCTTTAATCCTATGAAAGTACTCTGCTTTAACTTGAGGCGGGGTCGGGGGGTGCTTTGTTTAGGAATTGCCCGTTCATCAAAGAGACAGGAGAATGCTTCCCTCACAGGCCAGTCTTAGGGCAACTACCTGTTACTGGTATCTGTGCTACGAGGGCAGTAGATACTTTTAATTGAGCTAATAACTAAGGAAACAGTTTTAAGGCTGACACATGTGGTACTTCCTTTGCCTGATGGCTAATGTTTTAAACTGAATGAGTCTTTGAGACGACTGAGTGACCAACCGCTAGCAGCAAAGAAATAAGGACTCACTGTCTGTGTAAGACGGCAGAAATTGAAGATCTGTGTGCAGTGAATTGACTTGGAGATGCTCTCCTTGTGGCTGGACTGAAAACTCGTTGTTAAACCTTAATTATAAATCTTTTTTAAAATTTGTTAAACCTTTTTTATTTTTCATTTTTAAATGTTTATTTTTGGGAGAGAGTGGGGGAGGGGCAGAAAGAGAGGGAGAGAATCCCAAGCAGGCTCTGTGCTGTCAGTGCAGAGCTCAACGTGGGACTCGATCTCATGAACCCTGAGCTCATGGCCTGAGCTGAAATCAAGAGTTGGACACTTAACCAACCGAGCCACCCAGGCGCCCCTGTTAAATTTTCTCAACTAGCCTGCTCCTTTGTCACTTTGCTTGAAAGACTCAATAACAATTGTTACATAAAATAAACCTCGCTTGCTACTCATCTGGGAGTACAATAAAGAGAATTATCCATGTGAGGAGCAGCCTGAACTGCTGTCATTGGATTTGTCTTCCCAGCTGGCTTTTGATACGAAGTTTGTGTTTGCAAAAGAATTTTCTGGCTTACGTTGAATTCATGGGACAGTTGTGTCCCTCCTGATTAGCACTTGAACTTCAGTTTCAGATGACTCCTCATCTCTCTGAGGTGTTCCAGCCAGAGTCTCCAAAGTGACTTCTGGGTGGGCCACATGGCCTGTATCTTATCGCCAGATCTCCAAATTCTCATTCCGGATCGCCCGATATTGTACAAATATACCTGACTACTTTGTGTGACTCAGTAACAGACAATTTTACAGAAGTTAGTCAGCCTTATATATACATATACACAAATTGACATTTCTAGAAAGAGGTTCAGTATTTTTAAATAATGAACATTTTAATAAGATATGTGGTCTAATGATTTTTTAGTCACATTGAAAGCGTCAGCATGTTATCATCTGTGCCAGATATTACCATCTATTATGTTATATATCCACCCAAGATTATGTGATTTACACATGAATAAGCATTTTTAAAAATCCTCTTAATAACTTTATCAGATATATTTACATATTTAACATGTTTTAAACATGCAGACTGAAATGATATCACCATTCTCTTTCTAGATCTAAAAATACAACAGAAAAAGAAACATGTAGTTATTTCTCTAAAGACGCAATCCACAGAACGAGGAAAAATAGTTGCAGAATAAGGAACTCCTACAAATAAATTAAACGGGGAATCCAGTGAAAAATGGGCAAAATACTTGAATAGGCACTGCTCAAGAGAAGATATTCAAATGATGTATAAATACAGGAATGGTGCTCAGTTTTAATGGCCACCGGAAAAATGCAAATTAAAATCATATACCACATGCCTGGGTGGCTAAGTCATTTGAGCATCTGACTCTTGATTTCAGCTCAGGTCATGATCCTGGGGTCATGGGATCTAGCCCCATGCTGGGCTCCATACTGAGTGTGGAGCCTGCTTAGGATTCTCTCTCTTTCCCCCTCTGTTCCTCTCCCCCGCTTGTGCACTCTCTTTCTCTCTAAAAACAAAACAAAAATACCACCTACCCAGAAGGATGCAAGAATGCATAAAATAAAAAAGATGGAAAAAACTAAGTGCTGATAATCTTCTGCTGGCAGTATATATTTAGACAATCACTTTGGACATCCAGTTGTAAGTTTCTACTAAAGTCAAACATAGCCACACCCTAAGACCTAGAATTTCTAGTTCTAAGTAATACCTGACTCAGTATAGTCACATATAGTCACCAAAAGGTACACAAGACTATCTGTAATAACCCCAAACTGGAAAATACCTACAGGCACATGAGTATCGGAAAGAGTATATTTTGACAAATCCATACAATGGGGGTCTTATAGCAAAGAGAATCAACAAACGACAGCTACATGCAACAATATGGATAAGCCTCACAAACATGATGTTGAGCAAAAGTAATCCATATTTTATGATTCTATTTATGTGACGTCCATGAATAAGCAAAAAACAGTTTATGGTGTCTGAAGTCAGGATAGTGGTAATTCCTGGGGGGCAGATGACTGGAAGGAAGGGACATGGGGGACACTTCTGAGAAACTAGTGATGTTCTCTTTCTTGATGTGGATGCTGCTTATAGAGAAATGTTCACTTTGGACAATTCATGAGGAGTGGGTTTATGATATAGGCACTTTTAAAAGCCGTGTTATATTTTAATATAGTTTTAAAGGTAGTTTTTACCCAAGACATGGGTGATAACTTTAAATAAAGTAGACTGGGGCCCAGGACTGGAGTCAGTGTTCAGTTATTTTTCCAGCTTGCTAGTTTCTGATCTCAATCTTGACACATAAGGTCACCACGCTGCATGAAAAAAATGAAGATGTTTGGGGCTTTTCTCTTTGCAAATTATCCATATACCTTATGGATATTAGTGTTGTGTTAGTGAAGTATTAGTGAAGTGTTGGTGTTGGTCATTTGGAGCCAAAATATTTGTTGGTTTTTAAAGATATAAGATTTTACATGCTTATGATCAAACACCTTTTACACAAGAGCAGCAGGTATCATAAGGTATAACAAGAGAACCCCCAAATGGGAGGGTAATGGACCCAGTTCTAGTTACTTCCTGCTCTCGTCCAGCTGGGTGAACAGGGCAAGTCTGCGTCTCGGTTCCCCCTTCAGGGCTTTACCCACCCGAAGGCAAAGGGTGAAATCTTTTGGCTCCTTTCTAACTGAGAACTAAGATCCACCATCTCCCGGTACTGGGAAAACTCTTCAATAGGGTGATTGATCAGGTAGCTTTTCATACCACCATTAATTTCCAATCCTTCATTCTGCTGACTTTTTCACTTACAAATATGGCTCCAAGCACATGATGAAGTGTTTCGAGATGTAGAGCAAAGCAGTCTTAATGCTGTAGATCATAAGGCCATCTCACCTCATCTTCGTCCTCACTCTGATCTCTCCGTTTTCTTGGTATCTGTTTTTCAGCAGCAATGAGGCTTTTTAGAAGATGTTCCATATTGGTGAAGAGGAGAAGATCCTTGTTTTTCTTAATATACTGTGGAGAGTGTGGAGGAGAGAGTTAATGCCTTTGCTCCCATTTCCTTTAAGTACTCGTGGATATTCTTAGCCAGACTCTGGATCTGAGCATAGTACATGCAATTCTGCTTTTGAAATAAAAGCAAGACCTCTCCCTAAATGGTGGCTGACAGAGGACTAGCATTCCAGCTCCACAATGACCTCTGGTGTGGGCAAGTTTTTACCACTCCTAACCCTCAGTTTTCTCACCTGTAAGTTAGGAACAAAAGTAGCATCTACCTTATAAGGGCATAGATGAGATGCGTGTAAAACTCTCAGCAGAACAGCTGGCACGTGACAAGTATGTAATAAGCGTCTGCTATTCCCTGCCCTGGAGTTACCAGGGTGAGGTTGGTGAGGTTGGAATGTTTCAGTAGATAGCATCAGGGGTTACACAAACCCCTTCATTAATATAGTAAATATGTTAAAAGCCTACTTCTAAGCCTGGAATGTGGGCTATATCAGGAAACAAAACAGACAAACATCTCTGCCCTCATGGAGCTTATGTTCTATTAGGGGAAGAAATGTATTAAACAAGGTTAAGTAAGTAAATTACACAGTAGGTTTAGGAAGTGATACGGGAGAAAGGAAATTCGAGCCGAGTAGGGAGAAGGTGATGAACAGGAGAAAAGAGGGTTGCAAATGAAGATGGGCTGGTCAGAGCGGGACTCACTGAGAAGGTGACACTTGAACAAAGTCCTGGAGGAGGGGAGGGAGTTGGGCATGCTCTAACTCCTTAGACCAGGGTCTCTCAACCTCAGCACTACTGACATTTGGGGATGGATAATACTTTGTGGTGGGGACTGTCCTATGTATTGCAGGCTGTTCAGTGGCATCCCTGGCCTCTCTCCACTAGTTAACTGCAGTAGCCCCCTTCCTGGAGCATGATAATCAGACATGTCTCCAGACGCTGCCAAAGGTCCTGTGGGGTATAAAACTGCTCCTGGTTGAGAACCAGTGCCGCTGCAGGCAGAGGGCAGTGCACCTGGTGTGTGTAAAGAACAGCAAGGAGGAAAGTGTAGTTTGGAGGTGAGTGACCAAGGGGAAGAGTAGCAGGTGAGGCCGTGAGAGAGAAGGGGACTTGGTTTCCTTGGCTTTGACTCTAAGTGAGATGGGGAGCCACAGCAGGATTTTAAACAGATCCATTTTCATTTGAAAAGGATCACTCTGACCAATGTGCTGAGAGTAGACTGAGGAGAGGCAAGGTCGGAAGGGGGGACCAGTTAGTAAGTATTACAGTAATCCAGGTGAGATGACATGGGCTTGCACCACGCTGGTAGCACTGTAGGCAACGAGATGTGGTCCTATTATGAATATACTCTGAAGGTAGAGCGACAGGATTTCCTGATGGATTAGTTACAGGGTGTTTGTAACAGAGAGGTTTCAAGGAAGACTTTGGCCTAAGAAACCAGAAGAATACAGTTGCCACCAACTGCGATCGGGAAGGTTTCTAGTAGGGGAGGTTTGGACAGTAGACAGATTGGGGGCATAATGAATTTGAGATGCTTCTTAGACCCGGAAGTGGAGACGGCCCATAAGCAGTTGAGTTGAGTTAGTGAGTTGGCGGGGCTGGAGATAAAAAATTTGAGATTCCTTGACATATGGTTGGGATTTGAAGCTTGAAGATGGGCTGAGATCCCTAAGGGGAGCAAATATAGACAGAGAAGAGAAGAGGACAGGAATAAATCCTGGCCCTCCAACATGAACAGCCTAGGGAGAAGAGGCAGGACGAACAAAGGAGACTGAGAAGGAGCAGCCACACAGGTAGAGGCAAACCAGAGGACTCTGGGGTCCTTGGAGCCAAGCCAAGATTGTACTGAGGACAAGGAAGGAAACAGATGTGTCAGATGCTGCTGCTGAATGCAGAGAGAGAACTGAGCATTCTCTGGGGTCTCCAGGGGGTAGGGTGTGAGTGATTCTGGAGTCTGGATGACCACTGTCACCATCACCACCAACGAGCACAAAATAAATCTCTGATTGGTAACTAATGGGGATCTGATCATAGATAGGTGTATATGGAACATTTACTAGGAGTCAGGAGATCTAGCATCTGATCTCAGATCTGCCACTACTAATAGCTTCGTGATTTGGGGCAAAGTGCTTAATCTCTCCTTAAATTCAAAATGTGACTAAAAATATGTCTGCTACCTATTCTGCAGGATTGCTGGCTGAGAGAGAATATATGAGAGAACATACACATAAAAATGCTTCGAAATTTATAAAGGTTTATATAAATAATGTGAAAAAAGATGCAACTCAAGAGTGAACTGATCTTTCATGAAGGATAACAATTTCAAGATCCCAGATTTAAACTTTGTGATATTTTTAATAGTTAAATAGGATGGTATTCTCATAAAAGCACTTTAAATAACACAGTATTAAGAATACCATTATCAGGCTTGCATAGAAAAGAGCACACTGCAAGTTGGGTAAAAAAGCCATCACCTGGGCATCTAAATTTAGTCACCGAGTCGCCGTAGTTTTAAAGATGGAATTCTGCAAATCGATAAATAGGTTAGTGGGATATGAGTTAAGTAACTATGGGGCCACATTAGCAATCCCCGACCTCAAACAGCCAGATACCTACTGTCCGCCTGGCAGGGCACAGGATTAAAAAATATATTGTGGTATGTGGTCTGAGGAGCGGCCTGGGTGTCAAGGCAGTGTACCACCAGGGGAGGCCAGAAATAGCTGACCAGGTCGGACACCGAGGCCTTTAGTCCATGAAGAAGTCAATCTTTAACCAACATGCGCTACACCAGTTAAAGTTAGTTACCTCTTCTGATGACTCTGGCTCCAAGTGAGACTCACACTTCCTTTCAATGAGTTTCGAGAGAAGATCTCTTCCTCTCTCAGAGACGGGCTGCTCTTCCAGCAGAATAGCACTTATGCTTCGGTCAAGCTTACCGTCCCAGGAAACCGCTGACATCTGCAGCGCCATAGAGAATGCTTCCCTGAAATAAGCCTGCAAGCCCTGGTCAAGGAAAAGGTGAGGGGGGCCAAATCAGTTCCATTCTAGATAATTACTATTATGCAGCTTCAAAATAATAGCTGAAAGAAAGATGGGGTTTGATACCCATCATCTTCACTTGCCCTTACCATGGGCTATTATTGTCATTTGCAATGCTGGTGAGGCTTATGTGTTGGCAAGGAAATAGCCAAGAAAGCTGTGATGCCATTCTCATAGGAAGGCCACTTCTTTTTGAGTTTTTACAGAGTGGTACCTGCATTTTGTTATAGGCTGCCACAGGAAATTAGATCAGGATAACCTTCCTCCTGGCCAGGCAGTAGGAACCAGAGGCCAACAATGGGACCTAAGTAGCTTTGAAATGTTGCACAGCTTAACAAATCCGTCATTCTGGGAGAGAAGCAAAGAATCCTGTGCATTTTAGAAATACCTTGTAAAATGACCTCAGAAAGGCAGGGTCTGAGTCCTGGTGGAAGTCCTTGGCAGCGATGTGGGCCAGGCAGTGGATCAGCAGCAGAATGAAGCTTCCCACAGATGCCAAAGACTCTCTCCCAACAAACAGTATGTTTTCAGCGCTCTTAGTAGAGGAGATACCCAAATACGGAGATATCAACCTCAGGGAACATCTCCACTACCTCTTTCTTTTCCTACTTTCATGTGGTCTAAATTAACTTTTGGAATCATAAAGTCAGAGACTCCCCAGGCTTAATGGAAATTTACTGATGATGAGGTAAAAACTATTGCTTTAGTTCAACTCCCGGAATAAATCATGTTCGAATCGCAAGGGAGTGATACTATTCTGGGGGTCCACCCCAGAATGTCTGGTTCTATTGGCTGGTTTAGGAAAAACCTTGGCATCTCCATTTTTACCCAGCTCCCCAGGTGGTTGATGCACGAGGTCCAAGGACCTCAGTTTGAGAATCAGTGCCCGACAGGGCTCTCTGACTTTGTCTTTCATGCCTTTATTGTAATCAGGTTCTCAAATATCCTCTCTTGTCTAATTGACTTGAAATAACTCCCTTGTTCAGGCAATAGGTTGGCTTGGAAAAAGCATTAAGTAATTTGGAGTCAGATAGTCTTGAGATCTGGTTCTGGAATGAGCTCTGGGGACAGCTCAGAATAGTGGTTAAACAACGAGTTTGGTGTTCTAATACACCTGGACTTGAGTTTAAACTCTTGATAACACTGTGAGCTTGGGAAAATCACTTGGCCTCAATGGGTCTCAATATCTTAACTCATAAAATGGAGGTCACAAGAGTAGTCACCCAATAGGGTTGGGATGTTGTAAGCTGTAAATGAGATAATGCACGTAAGGCACGTGGCCAAATGCTGGACACACAGTACTCCAGTAGTCGGTGAATCCTGAGTTTGTTTCCCCATCAGTAAAATGGGATTAAATTCTTGCCTACTTCATAGATAGCTTTGAGGATCAAGTGAAATGATGCCTGGAGGGTGCAGTGTGGGAGTTATTTTTGGTCTTAATTAACTTTCCCAACAACCGAGTGGTCAAGTGTGACCCGCATCCTAGTCCTCTAGCATTGGTTAGCAGTGCCCCCTCTCACAATCACTATTTACCAATGAACCGTTATCAGTGTTTCAGGTCTGTGTATACTGGCTTAGGGCTACCACCAAGGCACTGCCAATCCTACATATTGGAGGAAATGCAAGCACAAGAACAATTTCGATCCCTTTCTGCGGAAAGATGCTGATTGTGCAGGATTTGCGGAGGCTGGAACCACGACCCTTATGGGAAACACCAGTCTGGAACCACCGACTTTGATGACAGAGATTCATCAACAGGCACAAAGCCATTATGATTCTCTCTCTGGACACAAGCCGGGACATACCCATTTCACTAATTAGGAGAAAGCTTTTACGTGGTGACATTTATTATGTCTTACTAAATGACTTATTACCAAGAGGGATAAAGTATGTCAGGACTCGAGAGAGAAAAATGTTTTATAGTGTTTGTTCTTTTTGCTTCTGTCTATCTCTTTAGACCCTAGAATTTTACAAACCCGCCTCTGGGGCTGAATTTGCAGCACCTGAAAGAAGAAGGAGCCTTCGAAGGCATTGTCTGAGGCTTCCATGGCAGGCAGATGAGAAGCAATCTGCAGGGTGATTTCAGGAGCCTGAAAAGAATAAGAAACAAATAAAACCCAAACCCAAACCCATCCTCTTGCTAAAAAATTCTCATGTGGCTCAGCTCCGTAGCACCAACCAAATTAATGGGAAGTAAATGCGTTGGAACATCAATTTCAAGTGTAACAGGATAAGGAGATTCAGTATACACTAAAGGAAAGTGGAAAGAGTATTTCTGCGTTCGATATTTATGCTAATTATAAGCATTAACTTACTACTTTTCTAACTCGAGGGTGGCAGTCAGGCATGGGGGCTGTGAAGCATGATGCTTGAGTCCTCACCTGGCTCTACCCTTTTGGTTGTGTGATGTTGGGTAAGTTAACTCAACCACTTTGTATTTTCCCACCTTATTTTTAAAATGAGAAAAAAAAAAATAGATATAGGAGCCTGGGAAGATGACAGAGTAGGAGGATCCTAAGCTCACCTCATCCCACTGATACACTTAGAATAGCCATATCAATGCAACTGACCCAGAAAATGCCCTGAAGACTGGTAGAACAGACTCTTCACAGTTAGTCATAGAGAGGAGGCCACATCAAAAACGGTAGGAGGGGTGGGGACATGGTTGGGAACGAAACCCCCAGTGAAACGGGGAGAAAACCACACACCAGTTTAACTGCAGCCCCAGCAAGGGTTGGGAGCAGACGTCTCAAATGACTGCTAATCCCACCTACCAACAAAATCTCACAGTGGGCAGTACACAGAGAGAGCCCTGTAGTTCAGAGTCACTGCAACCCTAACAGAGGGACGGGGGGCAGACACCTGGTCTGACTGCAGGTCTCACCAACAAAAGCCTCTCAAGGACAACACAGGGAACGCACCCTACAGTTAAGTGTGACTAAAGCCTTGGCAAATGAGCTGAGGGCAGGCATCTGGTCTGATACAACTATAAGCCCAAAGCGGCCCCAGACTAGCCCCTTAAGAGTACAGGGACCAAACCCTGTCCACAACAGGCAAAGTGGGTCATTGCGGCTGAAGGGACTGAAGGCAAACACATCTCAGTCACAAGAGTAGGGTGCACACCGCACACACAGGAGATACCGCCGAAGCATCTGGTCTGCTAAACAGGGGGCATTTTACTTTAGGGCACTAGAGGACCTCTTCTTCATGTGGCCCCTACTTTTAAGAGCAGGAGACTTAGCTGACTTTCCTAATACATAGGAACAAAACACAAAGTTAGACGAAATGAAGAGACAGAGGAGTATATTCCAAATGAAAGAACAGGACAAAAACCACAGCAAAGAGCTCAATGAAATGAAACTAAGCAATGTGCCTGATAGAGAATTCAAAGGAATGGCCGTAAAGATACTTACTGGACATGAGAAAACAGTGGAGGATCTCAGTGAGACCTTCAACAAATAGCTAATTAAAAAAAGAACCAATAATAGAAAGATAACTCAATGACTGAAATTAAAAATACACCAGAAGAAATCAAGAACAGATCAGAGGATGCAGGACAGGACAGAGAGCAGAGGACAGAAAACTTATTAGAAGAAATAATAGCTGAAAATATCCCTGAGATGGGAAAGGAAACAGATATCCAGACCCAGGGGGCAAAGAAAGCCCCCAGTGAAATCAGTCCAAGGAAGTCTACACCAAGACACATCATAATTAATATGGAAAACAGCAAGAGAAAATAAAAGCATTACCTAACAAGGGTAACCCCATAAGGCTATGAGTGGGTCTTTCAGCAGAAGCTTTGCAGGCCAGAAGGGAGTGGCAGGATATATTCAAAGTGCTAAAAAGGAAAAGCCCGCAACAAAGAATGTTCTATCCAGCTATGCTATAATTCATAAAGAAGGACAGATAAACGGTTTCCCAGAAAGACAAAAGTGAAGGGAGTTCATAACCGCTAAATGAGCCTTCCAACAAACATTAAAAGGAATTCTTTGAGTGGAAAGAAAAGGCCACAATCAGGAGTGAAAAAATTAGCAAAGAAAAAATTGCACAGGTAAATACAAACATAATAAAAATAGGTTGATCCCTTATAGAACTGGTATGGAGGTTAAAGCACAAGAGCAGTAAAATCAATTGTATCTATAAAAACCAGTCACAGTATTTACAAAGTAAAAGGATGTAAAGTATGGCATCATGTAGACAAGATGTGGAGGAGGGAGGTAAAATTTTAGTGCTTTTAGAATAGGTTCAAACTTAAGTGATCATCAACCTAATATGGACTTCTATATACATAGGATGTTATATATCCACCTAGTAGTGTTCACAAATCAAAAACCCATAATAGATAGGCAAGAAATGAAGAGGAAGGAGTCCAAGCACATCACTAAAGAAAGCCATCAAACCACAAAGGAAGAGAGTAAGAGAAGAAAGGAAGAGAGGAGAACGACGCAACGATCATAAAACAGGTGACAAAATGGCAAAAGTACATACGTATCAATAATCACCTTGGATGTTCTGGCAGGGAACACAGCTACTTGTATGCCCTCAATAACTGGTTTGGATGTAAATGGGCCAACGGCACCATCAAAAGACATGGGGTGACTGAATGGATAAAAAGCAAGACCCATCTATATGCTGCCTACAAGAGACCCACTTTGACCTAAAGACACAGATTGAAAGTGAAGGCATGGAAAAACATTTATCATGCAAATGGAAGCAAAAAGAAAACTAAGGTAGTGATACTTCCTGTGGACAAAATAGATGTTAAAACAACAACTATAACATGAGACAAAGGAGAATACTACCTAATGATAAAAGGAATAATCCAACAAGGACATATAACAACTGTAAACATTTATGCACCCAATACGAAAGTACCGAAATACATAAAGCAACTATTAACAGACATAAAGGAAAAAATCAATAGTAAGTAATACAATAATAGTAGAGGGCTTTACCACCCCACTTACACCGATGGATAGATCACCTAGACAGAAAATCAACAAGGATACAGTGGCTTTGCATGACACATTGGACCAGATGGATCTAACAGATACATTCAGAATATTTCATCCCAACACAATGGGATACAGATTCTTTTCAAGAGCAAGTGGAACATTTTCCCCAACAGATCACATGTTAAAGCCACAAAACAAGTCTCAAAAAATTAAAAAAGACTGAAATCATAGAATGAATATTTTCTGACCACAATGGTATGAAACTAGAAGTCAATCACAAGAAAAAATCTAGAAAGAAGACAACTATACGGAGGCGAAATAACATGCTGCTAAACAATAAATGAGTCAACCAGCACATAAAAGAAAAAATTTTAAAAAATATGGAGACAAATGAAAATGAAAACACAATGGTCCCAAATCTTTGGAATGCACAAAAGCTGTTGTAAAAGGAAGGACTATAGCAATACGGGCCTCACTCAAGAACCAAGAAAAATCTCAAACAACCTAACCTTACAAATAAAGGAGCTTTAAAAAGAATAACAAACAAAGCCCAAAGCCAGTGGAAGTAAGGAAATAGTAAATATTAGAGTATAAATAAATGAAATAGAGACTAAAAAATTAGAACAGATCAATGAACCAAGGATCTGGTTCTTTGAAAAGATCAATAAAATTGATAAAACTTTAGCCAGGCTCATAAAAATATACAGAGATGAAGAGGGAGGGAAGGAAGGAGAAATGACTCAAATAAATAAAGGAGGGGAAACAACAACCTACACCACAGAAATACAAACGATTATAAGAGAATATTATGAAAAATTACATGCCCACAAATTGGACAACCTAGAAGAAATGGATAAATGCCTAAAAACATATAACCTTCCAAAACTTCAACAGGAAAAAATAGAAATGTTAACAGACTGATTACTAGCAATCAAATTGAATCAGTAATAATTAAAAAAAAAAAAAAAAAACTCCCAACAAACAAAAGTCCAAGACCAGATGGCTTCACACATGGATTCTACCATTTAAAGAAGAGGCAACACCTATTCTCACACTATTCCAAAAGATATAAGAGGAAGGAAAACTTCCAAATTCATTCTATGAGGCCAGCCTTATCCTGATACCATATCAGAAAAAATTTCTACAACCCTTCCCCCCAAAAAACTATATGCCAATATCTCTGATGAACATAGATGCAAAAATCCTCATGAAAATATTATCAAACTGAATCCAACAATACATTAAAAAAATCACTCACTACAACCAAGTGAGATTTATTCCAGGGGTGCCAAGTGTGGTTCAATATTCACAAATCAATCAACGTGATATATCACATGAACAAAAAAAGGATAAAAACCATATCATCATCTCAATAGATGCAGAAAAAGCATTTGGCAAAGTACAACATCCATTCATGATAAAAATCCTCAACAAAGTAGGTTAGAGGAAACATACCTCAACATAATAAAGGCTGTATATAAAAAGCTCACAGCGAATGGCACACTCAGTGGTGAAAAACTGGGAGCTTTTCCTCTACGATCAGGAATAAGACAAGGATATAAACTCCCACCACTTCTATTCCACATAGCACTGAAAATTCTAGCCACAGCAATCAGACCAGAAAAAGCAATAAAGGTATCCCAATTGGTAAGGAAGAAGGAAAACTTTCACTATTTGCAGGTGACATGATACTATATATGGAAAACCCGAAACACTCCACCAAAAAACCATTAAAACTGATGCATGAATTCAGTAAAGTCACAGGATACAAAATTAATATACAGAAATGTGTTTCATTTCTATAACTAATAATGAAGTAGTGGAAAGAGAAATTAAGGAAACAATCCCATTTACAATTACACTGAAAATAGTAAAATACTTAGGAATGAACTTAACCAAGGAAGTGAAAGATATGTACTCTGATAAGTATAGAACACTGATGAAGGAAATTGAAGATGACACGAACAAATGGAAAGATATTCCATGCTTATGGATTAGAAGAACTAATATTGCTATAATGTCCCTATTACCCAAAGCAATCTACAGACTTAATGCAATCCCTATCAAAATGCCAATAGTATTTTTCACAGAGCTAGCATGAATAATCCTAAAAAGTCTATGGAGCCACAAGAGACCTCAAATAGCCAAAGCAATTTTGAAAAAGAAAAACATTGCTGGAAGTATCACAGTTCCAGATTTCAAGATATACTACAAAACTGTAGTAACCAAAACAGTATGGTACTGGCATAAAAAGAGACACATAGATCAATGGAATGGAACAGAGAGTCCAGAAATAAACGCATACTCTTATGGTCAATTAATCTATGACAAAGGAGGTAAGAATATAAAATTGGAAAAAGCTTCTTTAACAAATGGTGTTTGGAAAACTGGACAATTTATGTTGAAGAATGAAAATGGACCACTTTCTTATGCCATACACAAAAATAAACTCAAAATGGGCTAAAGATCTAAATGTGAGACCTGAAACCACAAAACTCCTAGAAGATAACATAGGCAGTAATTTCCTTGATGTTGGCCATAGAAACCTTTTTCTACATATGTCTTCTAGGGCAAGGAAAACAAAAGTAAAATGAAACTATTGGAATTACACCAAAATAAAAAGCTTTTGCACAGTGAAGGAAGCCATCAACAAAACAAAAAGGCAACCTACTGAATGGGACAAGATATTTGCAAATGATATATCTGATAAGGGGTTAATATCCAAAATATATAAAGAACTCATTACAACTCAACACCAAACACACACACACACACACACACACACACACACACACACACACACAATCTGATTAAAAATGGGTAGAGGACATGAATAGACATTTTCTCCAAGGAAGACATACAGATGCCAAAGAGACACATGAAAAGATGCTCAACATCATTCATCCTCCAGAAAATGCAAATCAAAACCACAATGAGATACCACCTCACACTTGTCAGAATGGCTAAAATAAAAAACATAAATAACAAATGTTGACAAGAACACAGAGAAAAGGAATCCTTGTGCACCACTGGTGGGAATGCAAACAGGCGCATCCACTGTGGAAAACAATATGGAGGTTCCTCAAAAACTTAAAAATACAATTACCAGGGTGCCCGTGTGGCTCAGTTGGTTAAGCGTCTGACTTTTGCTTTCAGCTCAGGTCATGATCCCAGCGGCGTGGGATCGAGTTCTGCATCAGGCTCTGCACCGAATGTGGTGCCTGCTTGGGATTCTCTCTGCCTCTCCCTCTCTCTCTGTCCCTCCCCTGATCACACACTCTCTTGCTCTCTCTCAAAATAAATAAACAAACATTAAAAAAATACAATTACCATATGACCCAGTAATTCCACTACTGGATTTTTACACAAAGAAAATGAAAACAGTGATTTGAGAAAATATACGCACCCCTATGTTTCTTGCAACATTATTTATAATAAGCCAAAATACTGAAGCAACCCAAGTGTCCATCAATAGATGACTAGATAAAAGAGATGTGGTAGATATAGACATAGTTATAGATAGATGTCTGTATCTATGTCTATATATCTATATCTATATCTATATCTATATCTATATCTACATCTACATCTACATCTATATCTATATATCTATATCATGGAATATTACTTAGCCATAGAAAAGAATGAAATCGGGGCGCCTGGGTGGCGCAGTCGGTTAAGCGTCCGACTTCAGCCAGGTCACGATCTCGCGGTCCGCGAGTTCGAGCCCCGCGTCGGGCTCTGGGCTGATGGCTCAGAGCCTGGAGCCTGTTTCCGATTCTGTGTCTCCCTCTCTCTCTGCCCCTCCCCCGTTCATGCTCTGTCTCTCTCTGTCCCAAAAATAAATAAACGTTGAAAAAAAAATTAAAAAAAAAAAAAAAGAAAAGAATGAAATCTTGCTGTGACAACATAGAAGGACCTAGAGGGCATTATGCTAAGTGAAGTAAGTCAGACAGACAAACACCATATGATTTAACTCATATGTGGAGTTTAAGAAACAAAACAATGAACAATGAGGAGACAAAAAAAACAAATTCTTTTTTTAAAAATTTTCTAATGTTTATTTATTTTTGAGAGAGAGACAAAGTGCAAGCAGGGGAGGGCAGAGAGAGAGGGAGACACAGAATCGGAAGCAGGCTCCAGGCTCTGAGCTTGAATCCACCAACTGCGAGATCATGACATCACCTGAAGTCAGAAGCTTAACCGACTGAGCCACCCAGGCGCCCCAGAAACCAAATTCTTAAATATAGTGAACAAACTGGTAGTTGCCAGAGGGGAGGTGGTGGTGGGGATGGGGAAAATTGGTGAAGGGGATTAAGAGTACACTTCGCATGATGAGCACTGAGTCATGTAGAGAACTGTTGAATCACTACATTGTTTGTGTACCTGAAACTAATATAACACTGTATGTTAATTATACTTGAACAAAAACATGAGAAAAAAATAATAGTATGGCATAGGGTTTTCGTGATTAAATGAGTTATTTCATGCAAGTTATTAGAACATTTTCTGGCATGTACAAAGTACTTAATTGATTCTCCTCACCATCATTTGAGACATTGGACTGTAGATTGGTAAAATGACTTCTATCAGTCCCCTTAAAAGAGACATTACTAAGTACTCTGTTCCAGCTGCTTAATCCTAAGGTATATCTACCACCTGAAAGCCTCCTTCGTGGTCACCATGACCTTCTTGGCTGCATGATGATTGCTCCATAGACAGGCAGGAAACCAGATTTACCTGAAGCTGGGGGGTGAGGAGGTCCAGGATGGAGAGGCCATACTGGTAAACCACAAACTCCCTGGCAGAAAGGTCTGTGGCTTGCACAGCGATAAGCTCTTCCTTCAGCATTATCTGAGGTTTCGGGACATCCTGCAAACAGTTTTCTGGGGCTACAGAGGTAAAGAGAACACAGTAACGATTCCACTGATTTTTCTGTACAGTGATGATTTTAGTAAGGGCAACAGCAACACAATTCAGCTTAGGAAAAGGTGTATTTGCATCCATCGGTCCACCCACCCATGCCAGATACGTACACTGTGCCTTGGATCCTCCTGCCCATTTTCATGGAAAAGCAAGTGAGCCTCAGTCAATAGGAACACAGGTGCCCAGAACAACAACAAAAAGATGAGGGTCTGGAGAGGATGGCAACCAATTTTCTTCTACGTGTTTCATAGGGTTGTTTGGAGCACTAAATGTAATGTACTCAGAACTGGGACTGGTACATAGCAAGCACTCAGTAAATGCTACCTCTATTAACAAAATAATCTTACTTCCTCACAGATTGTCTCTAATGGGCCTTGGGTATTTAAGCATTTTGTGCGATCTTTTTATTTTTGAGAAGACAATGAAAAAAGCTTGGGTAGCATGGCATAGCAAAGAATCCTGGGCTAGTAGCTAGAAGACCTGAGTTCTGGTCCAGGCTTTGGAAGACCCTGGGAAAGACACTAAACTTCTTTGAACATCAGCTCTTTCATCTATAAAACGTACGTTCATAATCTTTTGCCATCTTACAGAATTAGAGTTTGGGTTACCAGGTGTAAATAAGACAATGCATGAAAAATTGCTTTCAACATCGTAAAGTCAATACCATCGTAGGACAATGGAGGTTGAAGTGTGGGTGAGAAGCCACTTCTCTGTTCACACTCTTCTTAGTTTTCCCCCCAAAGGAGGGGGAATTAATTAATTAGTCAAGTTCTGGGTCAGGAAACATTTTCTGTAAAGGGTCCAAAAAATAAGTATTTTAGGCACTGCTGGCCAAGAGGCAAAACTGGGGTTCAAATTCAGCGTTCCCATCGTTTTGCTGGCCGTGTGGCTTCCCTCTCCCACGGCGCTTTCCCTTCCTTCTCTGAAACGCAGTGATGTGTGCTCCTGGGAACTCACCACCATACACCGCCTGCACCCCCTTTTGGCAGTGCCTTTGCAGCGTTGGATAATTGTCCACATGGGTAGGGAGGTTAAGAGCACAGGCTGCAGGACTGAATTCCAGCTGAACTCCTTGATCTTTGACGACTCACTGGACCTATTGGGATGCCTCAGCTTCCCTCTCTATTAAATGAGTAAAAGTACCTACTTTACTGGGATGGTGTAGAGATTAAAGGAGCTAACGTATCCAAAGAGTGAGGAGAGCGCATGACAAATTGCAAAGCCCTCCGTACACATGTTATTCTTCTTTTGACTTCCCCCACCCCAATCATTTACAAATGCAAAACTATTTTTAGCTTGTGGGTCACACAAAAACAGACAGCTGGCTGGAATTGGCCTGCCGGCCATAGTTTGCAGATCCCTGGTCAAATTCAAGGATGTTTATGGAACTGCGTTGACTAATGGCTTGCATTGTGGTCAGCTGAAAGGCATACGGTATCTCCTCTTAATCCTCTGCCACTTGGGCACTGAGTGGATGGAAACAGATCTAATTCTTCAGGGCAAGGCCAGCCATTCTCTTTTGACTGCGAACGTCAAGGTGTGGTATTGGTAAAGTGATCCGGAGTCCCTTTTTGGTGCAAGGTCTTCCTTTTCTTTGTCTTCTGCCTATCTCCCTGCGTCTCACACTTTCCATTAACTCCTTGTAACATGTGACTGGCCAGCATGGGGTAAAATCCCAAGATTTAGATTCAGTGTTTAGTGGAAAGATAGAAGGCCTTTAGGAATTCCCTTTTGAAACTGACCATATTAGTATTACAGTGGAACTTTGACTCCTATTTGTTATTCCTTATACAGAAAAATCTCTTAGGAATCTTAGGTTGGGGGTGAGGGGAAAGGGATAATTGGTGACGCAAGATTCTGACATTCCCAGTCCCTGGGGTCACACCATCGAACACATTCAGGGCGCCATGAAAGTTCCAAGCAGGGGCTACAGGGAAAGGAGGTTACCTTGTTGGTGATGCAGTTGTGTTTGTAGTTTAGCTTCCTCCTTGAGGGCTTGGGACCAGATGTCTACTTTCTTCAGGGTAGAAAAGACTGGTGAGGTCCACGCGATGTCAACTTTATCTGTATGTGCACAGAGACAGGGAGTAGTTGTTGCAGTAAGAGCACAGGATTGGGGCTAAATAAGAAAGAGCCAGATGTAGTGTTACAAGTGACAGGTGGCCTGTAAGATGGCCCCTATGATTCCCCTAGGTGTATCCACCCCCTTGTGTTATCCCCTCTGGTTGAGTGTGGGTTGGACCTAGTGATTCATTTCTTTTTTTTTTTTTTTTTTTAACATTTATTTATTTTTGGGACAGAGAGAGACAGAGCATGAACGGGGGAGGGGCAGAGAGAGAGGGAGACACAGAATCGGAAACAGGCTCCAGGCTCTGAGCCATCAGGCCAGAGCCCGACGCGGGGCTCGAACTCACGGACCGCGAGATCGTGACCTGGCTGAAGTCGGACGCCTAACCGACTGCGCCACCCAGGCGCCCCCTAGTGATTCATTTCTAATGAATCAAATATGGCTCAAGTAATGAGATCAGGATACAGAAAGACTGTGGCTTCCATTTTTTTTTTTTTTTTTTTTTTTTTTTTTGGCCCCTTCCCACTTGCTTGCTCGGAAGGAGGCCAGCTGCCATGTTGTGAGCTGTCCTGTGAAGTCCAGGTGGCAGGGAATTGATTCCCCAGGTGAACCTTGAGATGACTGCATCTCTGGCCCAACACCTTGATGTAGCCTGTATGAGACCCTGAGGCACTGGCCCCCAGCTAAACTGCACCCAGATTCGTGACCCACAGTAACTGTGAAATAAAAAACGTTTGTGGTTTTGAGCCACAGAATTTTCTGGGAGTCTGTGGTAACAGCAATATATAACTAATACATTGGGTTTCTCTGTATTCCTCCTGAAGAATGTACTGTGACCACACCCTTAGAGTGTCAGAAGCCCTAACGGTTTATTAGAACTTATCAAAACATGGCCAACATTGGCAGCAGAAATGAATGCTGGGCCAGTGACCAGCCTTACCTGTTCCTGGCCCCTGATCCTCTGGTCCTGGACCATAACCTTGAGCTCCCACTAGCGCTGCAGTGAGGCTCTTCAGGAAGGGGATCAAGAGTGGGCAGGCAGCAGCCTGGTCCCTTAGAGAAGCCGTGACTGTTCCATAGAATCTGTCTCCAGGGTAATTCTCCAAACACGCAGGGGCTCCTGAGGCAACAATCTAGGACAAAATAGTCAGCACCTGGTTCCATGCATGGTTCCCACCTGTCCCAGGTGGCTGCTTTGGGAGCTTCTCGCTGAACCCCCACCAAATTGGACATGCAGATCTCCTTGGCCGAGTCCAGAGTCCGTACCTGGGTGTGCAAGAGGTGGAGGCGGCTAAGCTCCCGTTGGTACTGTAAGTGACCGAGGGCTCGATCGAGAAAGCTCTGTCTCTCCCTTACCACCTCCTGAAACTCATCAGAGAGATGCTGAACCACCTAGAGCACAGGAAATGAAATGCCCGAATGAAAATAGAGCTTTTCTCTCTCTTCTTGTTCCCCTCCCAGCCCGTCCACTTCTCCTCAGGGCACCCCCATCCCTGAGTATTACATCGCCCTGAAGAACCACATCTCACGACATAGGAGGATGCGCGCATTGTACATGGGTCCCCTCATCAGCCTCTGAGCCTCACCTTCCTGAGACGGTTCCAGATCTGGGGGCTCTGACCCCTACTCTGCTGTAGCCACGTCTCCTCCTCCTGGCCCCACAGCCGGCCCACCGCTTGCCCCAGCTTCTCTGCTGCGTGTCCTAAACTCTGCAGGACTCTCTGCATGCCTAGCGCCACCTGTGCCTCCTGCTCCCCCTCCTCTCTGTCTGCTGCAAGGGGCAGAGAGAAGAGCCATGTAACGGCAGCCATGTCTGGGGACAGGGAGAAGAAAAGACAGTGGTTTACTGCACCTGCCAGGTCCGAGCCAGGGCCTGGCTGGGAGCCTGGGAGGTGAGCACATTCAGAGGGCAGGAGGGGCTCCCCACTCCCGAGATTTCTGCCCTGGGGATCTGGGCTCAGGGGATGCTGTCCCACCTCGAGAGAGCAGGCCCCGCTCTGGGCCACTCTGCATGCTCAGGGCTCTGGCTCTCCTCTGAGTCTCCTGCAGGTGGCAGGACTCCAGCGCAGCACAGGCCTCCTCGGCAGCCCTCAGCTACACAGGGCAGGAAGCACAAAGAAAGAGGCCTCGGAGAGGAAGGCAGGAGCTCTGGGCTGGGCCCCCTCATGCTGGCCCTTCCTCCTCCTCTTCTTCTTCCTTCTCCTCCTCCTCCTCTGTCCTGAGACACTTAGGGGTGACCAGAGTCTAGGGCCTGGAGCCAAGGATCCCAGGACTCTGTCTGCCCTGCGATGGGTTCCATGTTTTCTGTCAGCAGGCGTGACAAAGGCTCCACACTTACAAAAGAAACCTGTGTCGTCTGGGTAAAGGTCTGTGTGGGGACCATGAAGTGGCACCTCTGGGCCTCACCTGTCGCTGGGCATCTTTGCCCGGAACGGAGAGGAGCTCCTGGCTCAGGTGCCCCAGGTGTTCCGCTAGACGCACCTCTTCTTGCTCCCGGCGGTGCCAGTACCGCTCGCGGGCTCTCAGCTCCTTCTCCAGGGCATCCGGCTGCAACATCCAGCTTGTTTTAGGCTCGCACATGGTTTTTCCTCGTGGCCTGAGGTCTGGCTGATGATCCCGAGCGTCTCCAGACACGGGCCTCCCTCACCCCTGGGTGTCCGTGACTGAGCTTAGCGAGGCGGTCGACTTGGTTGTAGATGGAAAAATCATAACCAAGTGCCTTCTTCAAGTTCCCAGTCTCCTTCTCGCTCCTTCCAATGCCTGGATTCTCTGGAGCCACCCGGCCCCCTGTTCCTACCTTCCTCTTGGGAGGGCAGGGCAGGTGGGTACATGACAGCAGGAAATTCTCATCCCCTCCTATCACCCCTTCATACTCATCTGGGAAACTGTGAGTCGGGGCTACAATTAAAATGTCTTGGCTTCTAGCGAGAATCTTTTACGGCATATCCATCTTTGTTCCTTAAATGCACTAGGCTGAGAACATAACAGGAGGACCCTAAGTTATTTCCATTTTCGTGGAGGCCTGCCAAGGGCTGAATTATTGCAATAACCTCCCAACGGGGTTCCTGCTCTAGCCTGGCCCTGTTCCCATCCATCCTCTGCACTGCTGCCACAGGGAACTTTCTAGAATGCTGACTATATGTACACACGCCCACACATAAAGATGTCTGGAAGGAGGTATGCCAACCTGTTAATGGCGGCTGCATTTTGTGGGAGACGGGGGTGAGGGGAGTCGTGTCTGGGTGGGGGGCCACCGATGGCAGATGGGATAACTGGAATGAGGAAGAGGGATGTCGTGCTTCTTCATTTACATACATTAAAAAATGTAGGATTACGAGTAATTTATTTTCTTTTTGTGTCGTGCCAAGTTTTCCGAATTTAAGAGTCTTAAGAATATTCGTATCTGATCATATCACATGTCTACTTAGAATCCTTCAGTGGCTCCCCGTGGCTTTCACGATAAAGTCGTATCTCTGGGCCTCAGCCAGGCACCCAGGGTTATTTGTGATTTGTTTCCTCCCTCCCTCACTGGCCTCCCCTGCTGCCTTGGCCCCAACACCTCCCTTACTCTCCTGGAAATGTTGTGGTCTCACACTGGCCACCCTTGGGCTTGCTGGCCGCTGGGGCCATTTCTGACTCATGGTTTCAGCCCAAGTGTTGCCTTTTAGGGAAGCTTTCCTTGAGCTCTCCTCCATGTGATTTAGATGCCCCCTGCTAAATGCTCCCTTAACACCCTTACAAACCATGATCATGGAGGGAAGCCATGGCCGGCCAGTTTCCTGAGGGGAGGAGCCCTGTCTAGTATTTTTGTACCTCAACACCCAACACTGTGCCTGGAACATAGAGGGTATTTAATACGCAGCTGCATATTATAGCATAAACTGCTCCTACATACCAGCCTGGGGTCACTCACTCCCCGAGGTAGGGCCTCCAGCATCTGGACAATGGGCACCACCACTCCGGAACAGGGATCTGTCTGAGCACCAATGACGGGACCAGGTTCCCCAGTCAAGGGGTCTATGGCTTGAGCCCCAATCGAGATTGGGACAAGACCTGCGGGAAAGAGGGAAAGAAGGGAGGGGTGGTCATTGAAAGAGGTAGACAAGGCTGGAAGGGAGCCAAAGGAGCCCTTAGAACCCTTTTTGCCCTTTGAGAGGTTCTGATCTGGACTGGAGAGCTTCCTGGAGACCACAGACCCTGAGGGTGAGGTTCTCAAGTGCTGGTTTTGGAAAGGACCCAGTTTTCTCAGTGGGGGATAAATGACCTGTGGTCCTGGGGTTCTGGAATCTCTGAGCACTTTATTTTGGGTCCCAGTAGCCCTAGTGGAGGCATTGGAATGGCCCTATTCTGTGGTTCCTGAGCAAATGGGTTGGGGATACCCCTCCTGAGCTTTCCAGGGTTTTCTTTCCCGGGGCTAAGTCACATTCCAGATCCCCCTGGGGCTTTCGCAAGCCCCCAGTTCCCTCCTACCTTTGCCATCCGCATCTTCCATCGAACCCGCCAGGGGTGTGGGGTCACCAGAATTCCTATCAGTCTCCATGCCCAGGATGGGCACCATGAGCCCCGAGCCCTCAGGGTCTGGGATCTCCATCCCATAGAGGGCTGGGACCCACAGCTCTGTCCCTGGATAGCACATCATTCCTAAGACAAGAGGAGGGGGCAGAGGAGGGGAGTGGAGGGTCAAGTTCCAGGCTCAAAGAGCTATATCCCTGACGCTGACCATAGAGGCTTCCCTAGAAAGACTGCATTTGTTTCCTTTGGGGCCCAGCTTAGCATTTTGAATTCAGAATGAAGAAAGTGAGTGACGACAGGACTTTTGAGAAGCTGAGAACAACTTCCAGGCCACACTAAAAAGATAAAAGAAGGAAACAAAATATTCGTGAGCACTCTCTATATACCAGAAACCTGAGCTAGGAAGTCCACATATATTACATTTTGTTTGGGTGTACAACTAACTCTGAAGTATATACTATTTTTATTTTCATTTTAAAGATGTTAAAACAGAAGCAGAGTGAGGTTTAGTAACTTGCCCAAACTAAGTCAGAGAGTTAATAAATGGTGGGGCAGAGCTTCAAACTCAAGTCAGTTCTGTCCCCACACCTTGGTTCTTTTTTGTCACATCATGGGCAGAAGCTTCTAGAAAGAATGAGTGAGATAAGCTCCAGGAAGATGTCCCTCCTACTTCCTTTCCTTGCCCATCCTCGTCCTCGTATTAGGAGAGGTAGAGGGGAGGTGGAGGCAGGGGTGACTCCTTTCCTGAGTTTATGAATGGAAAGCTGGAGGTTATGGCTGAATAAGGGAGAGAGGGGAGGCGAGGACCCAGGCCTGGCTGTGCAGCTCACTAGCTGTAGGACCCTGGTTGGTCAAGTCACTAAACTCCCTGAACCGCCCAGACTGCTCAGTGCAAAGTGCGTGTTATAACACATTATGGTATTGGGAGCCCTGTGAAATAACGAGAGAATATACACTTTACAAACATAACGTTAAGACCCAGCAGGGTTGGCGAGAGAGGGCAGATTTCAAGCCGAGTGTTCATGGGGTCGGACATGAAGTCATCACATCCCTTCTCTCTTCCCTTGGTCCCGTGTGTACCTGACCTGTGAGGCTGCAGTCCTGTCCGTGAGCTAATGAGATGTGAGTATCCAAGCACCCGGTCAGCCTGGGCCTGGGATTTCAGGGCCTGAGAGCTAGGTCTAGGTGAACAGGTACCTAGCCTTCCTCCGCCGGCCGCGATGCCACCTGCTGTCTCCAGCTGCCGCTCCAGTCTCCGAGCCTGCTGCAGGACATGGTGCAGACTCAAGGCCAGTGCCTGTCTCATGTCCTTGATGGCAGCCTCCAGAAGCCCCTGCATCCTTGACCCTGGCCTCTCCTGGTAGCTGCGCAGCACAGCAAGCACTCGCCTCTGGGCCATCAGCACGTTGGCATCCAGCAGGGCCTGTGATCCTCCCGTGTGGGGCACTGTCCTGCCCTCCTGTCGCGCAGCTCCCTGGAGCCGGACTGTCTTCCTGCTCAGTGGCTCCTCGAAGCTGTCGCCAGGCAGCATAAGGTTCCCCGAGGCGTCTCGCAGCCCGCCCAGGGCAAGCACCTGACCTGGAACCCCAGAGGGTGAGGTAGAAGGGGGTCTGAGCAGAGATGCAGGGATATGAGGAATGAAGGAGAGCTAGGGCCTGCACACAGTAAGCGACAGGCCAGGCGTGGGGGACTAGACGATGGGGGAAGGGGAGAGGGCCGAGGGGTAGAGAGGTGGTGGGAGGAGCAAATGCCCCTTATTGGTTGAAAACCTCCCCTTACTTTTACTGCAGAGCCAGCTCGGGTCTCTTTCCCCCCTGGACACCGTGCTGGAGATGGGGAAGGGCCAGCAAAGCCGGGATGCAGAACGAAGGTGGGGTAAGAGCAGAGCGAGGAGGAAGGGTGGAAAGAGGGGTTTGGGGTGGAGTTTGCAGCCTGGACCAGAGCACGGAGGGTGCAGGGGGAACGGGAGGCCAAGGGCGGACAGGAGAGGCTGGGAGCACAGCACTGAGGCTGACAGGACACCTGTGTCTTCATCCAACCCGACTCCCAGGATTGGCGAGATGCCTCCAGTGACTGGGTCCTCCATGGGGCCCCCCAGCTCTAGAGGGGCCAAGGTCTTGGTGAGAGGGTTGCAGTATGTGCCCCCAAGAGCGAGCCACTGCCTCGTCTGAGGGTGCAGGGTCACAGCCAGCACGGGCACCTCGATGCCAGTTTCAGGGTCTGTCATGACAGCCCCCATCTGTGACGTCCTTCGTGGCTGCAGGACGGGCAGGCGGGCGGTTGGAGGGGAGCCAGTGGCGGGGCAGGTCGGGTAGGGCACATAGGGGAGGATGGCAGCTTCTGACGTTCGGACGCCACCTGGACAGGGAGACAGGAAGGTGTTGGTCCTCTTGACACGTCGGCCTCCCTGCCCCAGCCCTGCAGAGCCTTCTTTCACCGAGCTGCCCTCTGCAACCGGCACCCTCTGCAGCCACAATGCTCAAATGAGGAGGGGGAGGAGGCGTTTACTGCTCTGCTCGTCATCACGCCCCACCGTACAAGGACAGAGCCCTGCTCCCTGCCCCGTGCCCCCTGGGGGTTCATTCCAGAGGGCACCAACAGACCTGGGCTGGGCGGGGGGGTGCTACTTAATGGTCAGGGTCTCACCGGAACCGAAGTCAGTGGTGGGCACCAGGGTAGCTCCCTGCAGATCGTACCCCAGGTTTCCAGCTTCAGGCAGCACCCTCCCGGTGTCAGGGTGGACGAAGTAGCCAGGAGGTATGGACCCTGCATGGCCACTGGCCGGAAGCATTGCACAGTTGGGGCTGGGGACCATCAGCTTGGTGACCGGATTCACACGGATGTCATCGGCGCCCCCTTGAGGGCCCGCTGAGGCTGCGGGAAGTCAAACAACAGCTCAGCCCTGGGTGTGAGGCCAAGGGGGCGGGTTGGGAGCTCCCTGGGCTGGTGCCTGGATGGAGTTGGTAAGAACCCCATGCACAGCCCAACAGCAGATGCTCCCAGGGGGCAGGGGATCTTGTCTTTTGCTGAGTGCGGGCATGCTCTCCCACTGAAGACGTGACATTGCGATAGCATCGTATTGCAGGCTGGCAGTGCCCGGGAGGACCCTGGGAAAATGGTCTTGACAGCCTGTGGGGTGACCTGATGGGGCTGGGGACTCCCTGAACTCGGAGTGCCCACAGAGAACCCAGAGGATCCTTTTCCCACCCTTCACTTCCAGAAGTCCAGCATTTTCCAAATGTGGCCTCTTGCACCCATGTGTCAGGCTTGTGCTCTCAAGAAGTGCTCCCTTAGATGTAAAGCTACGCTTTGTGGTAGTTTTGCTGGTTTCCTCCTCTGTCCTTCCCATTTCTGAGGCTCTTTCTGCAGCACAGCCGTTTGCCCGGGGCACCGCACAGGAAGTCCCTCCCAACTTTGGGGGTTTCCACTTTGCTATGCCCTTCTCCTCCCCTCCTCCCTTGCCGGGTGTCTTAGGGGAGGGACCACGTTTCTGCCGGGCCTGCTGCCCTGAACGCAGCGCCACGTTTCCTGGGGAGCCCTGCCAGACGCCGAGCGGGACGCACCTGGCCGCAGCAGCTCTGCCCCAGTGCCGGTGCCCAGGACGCCCCAGGCCTTCAGGCGGTGGCCCTCCTGCAGCACAGCCTGGGACAGGCGGCTCAGCACGGCATCCAGCTGGGGGTTTCCCTGCAGGGCCACAGGGGTAGGCCTATAAGGGGAAGCGCAGTTTGGAATGGAGAAAGGACACGTCGGCGGCGTGGCCGGCTCGGGACCCCGCGAAGCCATCCTCGCGCCTCCCCTAAGCCAGATCTCTTCATGCCTGCCTCAGCCTCAGTGGATACACACCCTTCGGGGTTGGGCCCAGCCTGGGAGGACTTGGCGGGCCTGGAGCCCGCCTGTGCCTTCAGCAGCCGCCGAGCTGCCATCAGCGCCGAGCAGAAGGAGGCCCACTGCTCCTGCCTGGCACGGAGGTCTTGGCGGAGGAGCCCCAGCTGGTGACTAAGGCTTGCTGCGTACGGGCCCGCTAGGCGCCCCCTGCGCCCCGCCTCCTCCTCCGCGGCCCTGGCAGCAGCCTCAGCAGCCTGGGGTCAGAGACATCACTGCCTGCTTGCCCGCAGGGCTGCAGACGCCAGGGACAGCAGCCCAGGGCTCGGACACCCAGCTTGCTCCAGAACATTCTGGGCAGGCCCTGCAGCAGTGGCAAAGGGGTGACAAAGCCCCAGGGGTGGGGGGTGGGGTGGGGCTAAGAGCCCTGGGGCAGGTGGAGAGGGGTCACGGGGCGGGGAGAAGGTAGGCTGGAGGGGGCGTGGGGGGGGGGTGGGGGGGGGGAGGGAGGATTAGAGCCGGGGCTCAGGGAGACCCAAGAGTCACATTTGGGCACAGGGACCGGACGGGAAGGTGTGAACGCATCCCAACCTGCTGCAGCTCGCTCGAGGGGCTCCCCAGAAGCCGGCCAGTAGAGGCTGGGATGCGACGCTCAGCACCCCACAGCTGCCGGAGAGAACGGGCTTCACTCAGGAGTCTGAGGCACAGGAGTTTGAGCTGTGCGAGAGGGCGGAGTTCACCTGTGAACTTGCTCCAGAAGCCACGCGATCGCTTTCATTGCTTTGATCACAGCGCCCTCTGCTGCCCGTTGGTGGAGGGGCGCCACGGCCCGGAGACCCTCAGAAGGAATGGTGAAGACCAGCCCAGGCAGGTCCGGGCACGCACAGACCGCTGGCCCAGTTAAGATGCTTGGACTACAAGTGTGCTCTGTTTTGCTCCCAACGCCCGTCACCCACCGGCCTGAATTTGTTCATGCCAGTTGGGCAACCGAGGACCTGGGATGGGGATCGGAGAGGCTCCAGAAGTGGCCCTAATAGATTCCCTATCACTGATCTGAGGCCCCCCAGATCTCGTAAAATCAGCCCTAAATTCAATCTGAAATCTTCTGCTTCCCTTCCCTTATACTTTCCTCTTTTTCCTGATTCCTTATGGGTAGATGGAGGATTTCTTCAGGTCCTACACCCTGCAACTAGCTCCCTTCTGAGATGCGTTTCCAGCCCCACTCACTTCTCCAGCTGCTCCCACTTACCTCTTCCTTGGTCTGGCCGAGTTTGGTTGTCACGGATACAGACTGCCTGAGCAGAATCGCAAAGAAACGTTCTGGGTCAAACCACTCCAGGTCTACCTGCTCCTCAGCCTCCCAGCGCCCCCCTGTCAGGGGAAGGGAAACAAGATTATCCTGAAAGGCAAAGATGAGGCTCCCTGCAGATCTCCACTGTGTCTTCTTCCTGCCGACCGTCAATGGTCTAGACGTAGTCTTGCGGCTAAAAGTGTGGTCCTGTAACCAGCAGCTCCGGCTCTACTGAGGACCCTGTTAAATATGCAGAATTCTAGGGGTGCCTGGGTGGCTCCGGTGGGTAAGCATTCAACTCTTGATTTTGGCTCAGGTCATGATCTCACAGTTTCCTGAGTTCGAGCCCCACAGCGTCAGCGTGGAGCAGGCTTGAGATTCTCCCTCTCTCTCTGCCCCACCCCCACTGGTGCTCTCTCGGTCTCTCTCAAAATAAATTAAAAAACTGCAAAGCAGAATTGTAGGTTCCATCTCTGACCCATTGCAGGAGAAGATCCCCAGGTAATTCATAACCACATTTAAGTTGGAGAGGAACAAACAAATTCCAGGGCTGCTATCTGAGGACCATACTTTGAGTAGCAAGGGTAGAAGGTGAAACACCTCAGCGTGACGCATCAATGCCTCTGCAACTTGCTCCTCTAGGTAGAATTTTCCAACTTGGGCACTTTGTACGTGGTTACATTACTTTTCTTTTGGAAAGCTTTTATTTGGATGTCCTTACCCCCCTTCACACTGTGCACTTCTAGAATCAGGCAGTGTCTGGCATACGATAGGTGTTCGATAAATATTTACGGAGCAAATGAATAAATGAATGGAGGAGAAGGGAACACTGAGTAACCTAGGAACATGGAAAAAGGAAGCAGGATCTGGCCAGTTGGGTTTGGGGACACTTCTGGGATTCTGGCACTTCCGTCACTCACCGTGATCTCCGCCAACCCTGGGGATATCAGAGTCTTGGTGTGATGGGCCCCTCCTCACCAATGTCATCCCAGGTCTTGGGGAAACGTAGGCATCCAGGTTGTATCCTTGCTGATGCTCCCTGAAGGTGGGGCTGGGAATGGCCTTCCTGGCCCAGCTCAGGCGGTGACACTGAATCTACACGGTATATAATGTGGTCATGCGAAGGACGGGGGGAAGCATCTTCTTTGACGACCGGGAGGAGCGAGGTCCCTGCTCAGCCCCACTTAGGGAGTGCCTCATCTTCTCTTGTTTGGACCATTCCAACAGTCTCTCTCTTTGTGGTTTTCCTCCCTAATCCATCTCTATCTTTCACCCCATCACTAGACTAAAAATAAAAGTCTCACCAGAGTTTTTCTCTTGCTCAAAAGGTTTAATGAGTCCCCACTGCCCAGCAGGGCCCATGGGACCATGCGGTCTCTCTGGTCTCTCCCAGCTTCAGCCTCATCTCTGTGCTTGCACCCCCGTGTTTGGCTCCCTGAGCAGGTGGATGTTGTTTCGTGCCCCTGCGCCTTCACACATAATACTCCCACCCTCATCCCTACCCCTCCTCCCTAGCCCATTACTCTCCCAGCCCTCAGCTCACCAATCCCTTTTCTCCTACAGGGACCGCATTCTTCCACGTCTCATGTTTCAAGCCTCTTTCAGGAATCACCTCTTGACAAGTCTATCCTGACCCACGGGAGGACAGTCACCTCCTTCCTTCGTGCAGCCGGGCACCCTGGACACGCTTTCAGTATAGTGCCCTAATGTTTCCTGACATTCACTTGTTTCCTTGTCTATGTTCTCCTGATGGAACTTTGATCACTAGAGGCCTGAGGCTGTGCCTTTGTCACTTTTGCACCTTAGTAACTATTATAATGCCTACCGCAAAAGGGGCACCTGAAGACCCACTTCTGTGGAATTGGAGAGGCAGTCTTGCCCACTGGCTCAGAGGTCACTTGTCCATTTCACTCACCGACAGAAGCAGGCAGAACCCGAGGAGCAGGACAATCTCCCCCAGGACTTCCGGCCAGTCAGACCTCTTTGGGGGCCTGGGGATCTTGGCAATGCCAGTTTGGATGAGATACCCAGGAGTCGTGGAGGCGAAGGGCCCTTCTCCAAAGCACCGGCCCCCTGGCGGGAGGGTGCGGACGTACTGGGCAGAAAGAAATCTGTTCAGCCTTTGTCCTACTGTCTGCCAGAGACTGGCAAGGGGACAGAGCGGGACCCCGGGCCTGTCAGCACGAACCAAATAGTCCAGATCTTTGTGCATACCTCAGGGGAGCAGAATCTGAGTTTTTCCCAGGACACGAATTCACAGGAAGCAACTGAGCACCTGTCTGCACGTTCTGGGGCAAGGTCAGCACAGCCTCTTAGGAGCTGCGCAGACAGGATGAGATGCTAAACTCTGTTGTGGCCAAGTCAGTGCACCTGGATCGGTGGTGGCCTCATATGCAGGTCACACGGGTACAAGCTTGTGTAGATGGGCTCGGGGTATGTGCCTTCAGGATGAAAGAGTGGGGAGTGGAGGAGGGGAAATGAAGCAGGGGGCTGGGAGAGATGTCTGGACGCCTGGGCTATTTTCATTCTCACGATCTTCCCCTCCTTATACGTCACATGTTGGAGTGAACGCTTGGCACCCCCGGAATTATCTGTTAGCACTGTGGGAGCCTGAAGCTTTGATAGGGACAACCTGGGCATCTCCTTCCTTGGGGATCTGTCTGCAATGATTATGAAGCAGTATTTTTTAAGGCAAGGGGGAAATGATGGGCTAGGTTCTTAAATGAGGCAAACCATCACAGACAAACCATCTTCCGATGCCTGTTGCTGCTCAGACGAAAGACATAGACCCCAGGCTCCTGGAACTGCTGTAGAAAGAGGTAGGGTTCTTGATCTTGGAGCTGGGACTCCTCAGCGAGGGCCCGGAGGCGCCCCCAGTCAAATCCCCCCAGTGTGTTGTAGAAGTGGCCCCTGGGGACAGAGAAAGGAGGCGGTATGTTGTCTCTTGGAGGCGGCTACGGGCATAGGAGCGTCTCATCTCCAATACTTCGATGGTGGCAGGGCTGTGTCCTCTGGACACTCACAGGTCATACTCAGGGTAATTCTCACGGGTCACCAGGAAGGCAAGCGTATCATTGATCTGGAGGCAGACGGTGGGGTTTCGGATGCCTGGCTCTGGGGGCAGCAGATCCCCACGGCGTGTGGAGTTGAGGCTCATTGACCAAGAGGAGGTCAGATGTCCTTCCCTAGAATTTTCTGGGCAAGCAAGGTACAGAACGTGAAGAATAACAGTCAGGTTTAGGCAGATTCTTGCCGGTGGAGACGGGAGAGGAGACCCAACAAGCGTCAGGGGCGCTGCTCACCTGCATCGTGTCCTGGGGGCCTGGGATCTCTGACAAGCAGGCCGAGGGAACGCAGGAGCGCATGACCTGGTCTGATCAGGCCCAGGAACCCAGTCCCTAGAACAAGGCAGGGATCTCCCTCAACGCGCAGGCCCTAGCACATGGATACAACAGAAACTGTCCATTCCTGCTTCGAACGTGGTTGGGTTCAACTTTCTAAAAGTCGAGGGATCACCTTGTGGGGTGTCACCCTCCAGCTTCTGCCCGAGGGAGCCACGGAAAAGGGCGAGGGTTGCCCATGTGCGGTCCTGAGCCTGTGGCCTCCCCCTGTGCAGCGGTCTTACCGTCCATCCTGACCACATACAGAGGGACAGGCTTCTGCCTTTGGTCCAAGTTGCAGGGATGGCCCACAGCACGAGGTGGGGAAGGCCTGTCCAGGAGGTAAAATTCCTGGGAACGAGGAGGCCTAATGTCAGGTCTTCCCGTAAGACCTGGTGAGTGACACAGCGGCCCCACGGGGAGGTGGGGCAAGCACAGGGCCTCCCCCGAGCCCTGTCTGCGTCCTGATAGGGATGGAGGGAGGACGCGGTGCCAGTGATCTGAGAACGTCTCATCTGGATGCTATCCTTCACCCACGTGGGAAGATTCCCGAGATAGTTTCCCCCTCCTTCATGAACAAATCACTTCTTCAAGGAGCTTTGCAGGATGAAATTAAATCAACGCTGGGGTCTTTGCTCTGGCACTAGATATTGTGCCTATGACGGGGTTCAGTGAGTAGGTGCCAGGACCCTGTGCACAGGTGTGTCACACACGCCCCTTCTGAGGAAGCGGAGGCCACGAGCGCTGGCTCCTTGGGTCTCTGCTCAGCGTGGGGCTGGGCCTCGGGCACTGTACCTGGCTCCCGGCGCCTTCAGTGATGGAGACCTGCGGGATGCCATCAGAGCAACTGAGCTGCAGGGCGTGTCTCTGTCCCTCTAGGCACAGGGCACCACACATTCCACTTGAGCGTTGTCCCCAGCACCGACAGAGCCCCAGGCCTGCGTCATAGCCGTGGGCATCTCCTGGTGTGGCACACACCTGCACAGAGACTCAACCTTCTCAGGGACACGTCTCTGGGGGAGGGTCCCCCCAACTCTCCAGCTTTAGAGCATAGAGCACAGGTGTCCGTGTTTCCATAGATGGGGGAGTGGAATGAGCCCAGAGGCTAGGGGACTGGGCATGTGAACTGTCGGCTGAAGGGCCAGGGGAGCTGGGGGTGTGCTATACAGACCCCTCCTACCTCGTGGGCACAGTGGTGGCTCCACTGGTCCTTGGTCAAACACAACCCCTCCTGGTTCCAGGTGGCCCCATCTTTGCAGTTCTTATACTCCCGCTGGACACAGCCCCTTGGCTCTCCAACATCTTGGTAGCCTGGAGGGCAGGGGCACTGCCCATCGCTGGGCTGTGGGTTGCGGAAGGGGGGATGGCTGGTTGCCACCTGGTTGTGGTGAACCACCCCTTTGGCCGTGACACTGCCTGAGATGGGCCAGAAGGTAAAGGCGGGGGAGGGGAATAAAAGGTTCACCAGGGCTGGAGAGGCGTCAGGTGACAGGGGAAGGCTACCGGCTCATGCTGGTTAGGGTCCAGCTGGTGCTAACACTTCGGTCAAAAAGCTTTGGGAATTTCAGGAAAGGAAGGATTCACGTGTGTTATTTGTTGGCTTACAGGGAAAGTTCGAGGGGAAAGATCTGGGTCAGGGTGTATAATTTGGGAGTGGTCATGATGGAGGACAACTCTACCCTTTCCTCTAAGTAGGGTTACCAGATTTAGTGAGTAAAAATATAGCACACCCCATTGAATTTGAATTTCGAATAAACAAGAAATACATTTTTAGTATAAGTATGTCTCATTCAATTTTTGAGACACGTTATGCTAAGCAATTATCTAATTTATCTGAAATTCAGGTGTAAGTGGGCAGCCTGTATTTGCCTGGCCATCTTACCCCACGTCACTCGGAAATGTGAGCTAACCCTGGTCAGGTTACACCGGAGCTGAACTTGACCAAAACAGTCCTGGAAATGCAGCGCGTCCTTGGGTCCCACCGCCAGAAAACGTACCTGGAACACTCGGCCAGGCCCCAGGCAGACACACGTGTCCTTGCCCTCCTCCGGCTGGGTGGCCTCCGAACCACAGGGAAAACAGGCATCTTGGCCGGGCCAGGGGTTGAAGAATCCTCGAGGGCAGAGGTGGCAGAGGGGGGTGTTGTGGGGACCTTCTCTGGAGAGGAAAGTTCCAGGGGGACAGGGGGCAGGTGGTGGGCCAGGGCAGAGCCTACCTGTGGGGGGATGGGTGCACGGCAGTCAGCGCTAAGACTTACCTTCCAGGAGCTGCCGGTCCGCAGGTGACTCCCCCCAGAGGCTCCAGGTAAACACCCGACTATTCTCTTTCCCCACTCGGGGCTTCTGCCCCCCCCCACCCCCCCGCCCCCCGCCCAGGTGTTTTGTAAGCCAACATCTCCCCTCATAGCGGTTTTTCTTTCCCCATTCCTTAACTGTATCCCCAAGTCTTCCGGTGCAAATTCAGCCCCACACCCTACCCTCTGGGCACCCTGGTTGGTGCGCCTCTTCTGCACTGGACGTCTGGTTCCCACAGTCCTGAGGATTCTCCCTGCCGAGGCACATGGCGCTCCGGAAGGTAAAGCAGAAGAGAGCCACGCGGGCCCATGTACCTGGGGTGCCAAAGGGTAGGACCCCCACCTCCTGGGCAGGGGCGATGGTGGCAGGGAGAGAGGCAGACATGCAGGTTGGAGGAAGATGCGCACGGAGAAAGACACCGACGAAGACCCCGCGCTGGGACACAGCAAAGACCCAGGGACAGCAACACTGGGAGAGGACGAGATAGGGATGGGAGAGGTACAGAGAGGTCTGGGCACAGGGATCTGCCTGCAGAGAGAAACCCCGCTCACAGAGGCTCCAGGGAGCACTCGCTGAATACTTCATGAAGATGAAATCTGAGATACGGATCCTCTGGGCGCCTTTGGCCCAGACAGCTCAGATATAAGATATCCTCTTATCTGTTTCTCCATAGGCCTTTTCCTTCCTAGGGCAACTGGTGGTGTGTGTGTGTGTGCGCGCTCGCGTAGAACGGGGCTCAGGGGCACATGGGTAGCTCAGTCGTTGAAGCATCCAGCTCTTGATTTTGGTTCAGGTCATCATCTCGCAGTTTGTGAGATCAAGCCCAGTGTTGGGCTCTGCGCTGACAGCACGGAGCCTGCTTGGGATTCTCTCTCCTTCTCTCTATGCTCCACCCCTGCTCATGCTCTGTCTCTGTCTCTTTAAATAAATAAACATGAAAAAAATTAAGAAAAAAGCAAGTGGGCTCAGTGAGAGCAAAGGATGTTCCAGCTTCCTCCTTGGGCAAGGCAAAGCCAGTCAGCCTCACTGAAGCCCTCTCCCTGTGTAAAATCCTGCAGGAAAAATGCAAGGCGAATGAGACACAGGCTTCTGTCTTTGGTGCACGTACAGCCAAGTTTCAGAGATCCACATGATTTTAGCATTAGAAAGGACCTTAGAGATTATGTAATTTTATCCCCTCACTTTACAGATAAGAAGACTGGGGCCAATAAGATGCAAAGTTTTAACAGATTCACACATCTCGTCAAAAGCTCTTAAACAATATGCATACAGTGGGGAGCCTGGGCGGCTCAGTCGGTTAAACATCTGACTTGATTTCAGCTCAGGTCATGATCTCACGGCTTCGAGGGTTCGAGCCCTGCAACGGGCTCTACGCGCTAACCGTGCTCCCTCTCCCCTCTCTCTGTGCCCCCCCCCACTCATGCTCTCTCTATCTCTCTCAAAATAAATAAATAAACTTAAATCAACTTAAAAGAAAAGAATATGCAAATACAAAATACCTGGAAAGTGTAAAACAGGCAGTGAGCCTTGAGAACAACCGTGAACCAGGTGTAGGCCTGGCCTCGTTGTTAATTACCTTCGGAAATTAGATAGTCAGTTAACTTATCACTTGGAAAAAAGTGATAATAAATAATACTACTTGGCTTTGAAAATCGATCAAGCTAACAGGTGAGGAAGTGCTTGGAGAGCTATAAAGTGTAACAGAAGCACGTTCTAATGGCTAAGGTGTGGCTGCAAAAGAAAGGGACCTGGGACTCTGGAACTTTCTAGGCCACCCAGCTTGTAAGTAAGACCTCTGCCTCCAAGTTTGAGGAGTACTGGGTCGGGAGAGCCTTAAGAAAACTTGTTGCATGCCTTTGTAATCAGGCTTTGGCTTTGAAAATAATACATATGTATCTGGTTTGATTTGTCGCACCTAATTCACCAAATTTTACTCTGAATGACTTTGTGACTTGGTTGCCTCTAAAAAGAGATGCACCCATTCAAGACAAGCTGCCCCTCTCCTCGATGGCACTTCACTCACTTCTACATTTATTTGCTCTTTCTGCAGGGATTTCGTGCGCTCTTTCTCTGTACCAGGCTCTTTCCTGGGGCTGCTGATACCTTCACGAACCGGATGCCGTTTGCGGAGCTGAGGTCCGAAGGAGAATTACCGAGCTGCAGGGTCAGAGGCTCCTCAGAGACGTACCTGAGGCAGAGGACATTAAGATCCCTGGGAATCTATATTCTGTAAAACACAGCTTACAGCCGTACTGTCCAATAAAGATAGAAAGCAAGTCACATATGTCATCTCAAGTGTTCCAGTAGCCACATTATAAAACTGAGAAGAAACAAGTGAAGTTAGTTTTAATAACATATTTTATTTAACCTAACGTATTAAAATATAACCTCAACACCGAATCAGTATAAAAATTCCTAATATGAAATTTTACATTCTTTTTTTCAATAGTAAGTCTTTGGAACCGCTTTATACTTACAGCGTATCTCGGCTAGGACTAGCTCCATTTCAAGTGCTCAGTGGCCTTACGTGGCCAGTGATTGCCATGGTGGACGGCCCAGGGTGGCATCTTCTGGCAAAGCCCCTTCCCTGCGAGGTCCTCGAGAACCCCCTGCCCTGCACATCGCCTCTGTCCTCTGCTCTGTTCTCCTGAGCGGCTCCGTCATCCCTCTCTAGTCTTTCCAGAAGGTGGCACTGTGACCTTGCAGGAAATGGTGGTGTTGGCAGTGGTGGGTTGAACGGAGAGAGAAGAGGAAACGTAGCTGCGATGGAGGATGTGTGTGTGTACGTGTGTGTAGGTTTGTGTAAATTAGCATCAGTATCTTAGTTATTCTGGTGGAAATTAATATTAACATCTGTCTAATGTTATCATTCTCCTAACATTTTGCTGTTTCTGCCAGTCGCTTGGAATTCTTTTAATTTTAATTTAATTTGCATTCATGTTTTCTCTTTTATATATGCATTTAAACCATGGAAACTGTATATATTCACAGCGTAAAACATGATGATTTGATATACAGATGTATTGTGACATGATTACTACCGTCAAGCTAACTAACATATCACTTCTCACATAGTTATAATTTCTTTTTTGTGTGTGTGAGGAGAGCACCTGGAGTCAACTCTCTCGGCATATGTGCAGTAGTTAATATAGTATTGTTAGCTATAGTCGTCATGTTGTATGTTAGCTCTGTAGACTTATTCGTCTTATGTAACGGCAACTTTCTACCATTTTGCCCAAACTTCCTATCTCCCCCACCTTCCTGCTCCCGTAACCACACTTCTAGTCTCTGCTTCCATGGGTTAAACTTTTTTTTTTTTTTTTAGATTCCATATATAAGTGGGATAATAACCTATTTATCTTCCTCTCTCTAGCTCCTTTCACTTAGCTAAATGTCTTCCAGATTCATCCATGTTGTTACAATTGTGAGGATTTCCTTCTTTCTCACGACTGAATAATCTTCCATCATACGTACTTACCACATCTTCTTTATCCATTCATCATCCACTGAAGGATGCTTGGGTTGTTTCCAGGTCTTGACTGTTGTGAATGAAGCTACAATGAACACGGGAGCGTAGATGTCTCTTCAACATACTGACTTCATTTCCTTTGGGTGAATACCCAGAAGTAGGATTGCTGGGTCCTATGGTAGTTCTATTTTTAATTTTTTGAGGAAACTCCATACTGTTTTCCATAATGTCCGTATCAATTTACATTTTCACCAACAGTGTACAAGGGTTCGCTTTTCTCCACATCCTCACCAACACTTATCTTTTGTCTTTTTGATGGCAGCCATTGTAACAGGTATGAGGTGATGTCTCACTGTGGTTTTGATTTGCATTTCCCTGATGATTAGTGATGTAGAGCATCCTTTCACATACCGGTCTTCTTTTTGAGAAATGTTCATTCAGGTTCTTTGCCCATTCTTAAATTGGGTGATGTGTTTTCTTGGTATTGAATGATTGATTCAGTACTATAGGTGATCTGGGGTGTGGCCCAGGATTCTGCATTTTGCATAAGCTAAGATACAGCGGTGGTCGCCACGCTTTAAGTAGCAAAGTTTGTAAGAAGCTTTGATATGCACCATTCTTCTTGGTACTCATGACAAATCTTGTGGTTTTTGTCTATCCCTAAAGACCACACTCTTTGATAGTTGGTCTGTATTTGTTGCTCTCAGGTTCCTGTACTGTGTCCCTGAACTCTCCGACTTCCCTGTTCACTGTCTCCTAAAGCTACCTTCTCTGAGGCCCCCCCAACAGTGTCCCTCAGCTGGTCTAGATCTTTCTAGATCTAGCTAGAGTTAGATTTTACCTGATTCCTCACTGGTTCTGACAGGTTGGGGACTTCTTCACTTCCATGATTCTGAAGTCCTTTCTATCTCTTATTTTTTTTCCCCTCTGTTTTTACAGTTTTACTCAAGTTTGTTTGTTTGTTTCCTGGAAGATGCTGATTTTTCCTGAAATTTTTAGAACAGTTTGAGACTTAGAGAAAAATGGCAAAGACATGTAGAGAGTTCTCATATACCCCACATCTAGTCTCCCCTATTATTAACATCTTGCATTAATATGATGTATTTGTCGGAACAAATACACCAATACATTATTGTTAATTAAAGTCCATACTTTGTTCAGATTTCCTTAGTTTGTTTGTTTGTTTGTTTATAGCCAAATGTCCCTTTCTGTTCCAGCGTCCCATATTATATTTGTCAGGTCTCCTTAGGATCCTCTCGGTTGTGACTGTTTCTCAGAGTTTTCTTGCTTTTTGATGACCCTGGTGGTTTTGAGGACTCATTAGGTACGTTGGGGATTGTCCCTCCATTGGGATTTGTCAGATGATTTTCTAATAATTAGGCTGGGATTATGGGTTTGAGGGAGGACGCTCACAGGGGTGGAGTGATGTGTACTTCACTTCACATCAAGAGTGCATACCATGGCCATGACGTATCACAGTTGATGTTGACCTTGGCCACCTGGCTGAGGGCATGTTTGTCAGGTTTTCTCCACTGGAAAGTTGTTCTTATTTTTCTTCTTTCCTTAGTATGTTCCTTGGAGGGGATGGGAGAACCATGTTCCACTTCCTTGATGGTGGAGCATCTACACAAAGTATACAGAATTCTTCTTCCTGGGAGATGTGCCTTTTCTCCCCTACTTATTTATTCAATTGTTTACTTAGGTCAGAATGGACTCGCGGATATTGAAAGCTTTTTTGTTTTCCTCCAAACAACCCAATGTTAGCCATTGGGAGTTCTTTTGGCTGGCTCCTGAGTCCTTTGACATAATCCATCATTGTGGGTTTTGTTTTCTTAAAGCATTTCCTTATTTTCCGGCACTATTAGATGCCTGGGGCTCATCTTGTACATTTCCTTTTTTGGGGGTGGGGGAAGTTATTTTTGTTTCTTTTTTCTTTATTGCCAGGTTTCAAAGAAGGAAGAATATGCTGGTCCACTGTTACACACTCATTCTCTTTAAAACCCATCCAGATGTCTTAATAAACTCTGTCAGGAGTGGGGGATGGGGGGGGGTTGGCGGTGCCCATGGTTGTTTCCCTAAGCCCGCGGACCCTCCTCTCCCCCTGAAAATATCTGTGGCGTGGAGAACTTCAACAGTGTTGGTAACATTTTATTTCTTAAGTTGGGGGCGCTTGCGCGACTGTTTGTTTTTGCATTCCTTGTTCTTTTTTGTGTGGCTTCAGTATTTCAAAATTGCATTTGCAACACATTAATGAAGAAAATGAAAAAGATCTGCGTGTGGTGTTAGTCTAAGTGACCTCCACCCTTGCTCCTGGAGCAAAGACTGACCTGCCAGAGACACCTGCCGTTCCCAGCCGGGAGCCGGGTAGAGGGCATCTGGTTCCGGCCAGATGGGTCTGCTGGAGCCTGTCTGACCAGGTGTTGCTTGGTGTTGATGTGACTCAGTGCCTAGGTGGTGCGGCAGATAGAAAACTGCCCCTTCCCCCTTTCTCCTCGCCCCCCCACACCCCTGGGGCCCGCCTCCGACTCCCAGAGAGCCTTAGAGCAGTGACACAGAGACAAGCCGTTCCCTCGGCAGGGACTTGCTGCTGGAGCTATTCTCCAAGGGCCAGGCAGGACTTCAGGTCTGGAGCATTACCCCCCCTCCCCGCCATCCCATCTTGTGGTAGCATGTTTGCCTCAGCAAAAATGGACTCACACTTCCTTATCTCCCATCTGAAGCCGTCTGCGAACAAAAACCCGAAAAGGACAGCTCTAGGTCTGGCAGCAGCCAAAAAACCCCAGAGGTCCCGCCAGCAGCCAAGACAGGTGGAGGACAGACTAAGCAGCGGGTCAGCACTGGGGCCAGGGGTGGGATGTTTGCCTGAGTCTCTGGGAGAAAGAGTGAGAATGATGCCAGCAGCTGGGGTGTGCAGCCTGGTAACCGTGAAGTCCTATTTGCACGGTGAGGCTGTGCAGCCTTCGTGCCCGGGACAGTGTTCCTGGTGGGGTTGGCGGTTCCTGACAAGGAGACGTTAAAGATGTCTGCATGATCCCTCCTCTTGAATTTGCTCGACCAATAAGATGTGGCAGGAGTGAGATGCTGGGATTTCTGAGCCCAAGCCCTTTGAAGCCTTGCAGCTCCCATGTAGTTCTTTTGGAACATTCTATCTGGGAGGCTTGCTCTGCTATGTAAGGAGTCTTACTGTGTTGAGACAGCCATGCTGGAGAGGCCACGAGTAGGCCCTTTGGTCACCAGTCCCAGCCAAGCCAAGCCTTCCAGCTGCACCTACTAAGGCTTAAGACCTGAACATGAAGAATCATTTGACTCCCACATCAGCTTCTTCTCCAGCTGACTACCTCAGAGTAACCCCCACCGATGCCACATAGGGCAGAAGAATCGCCTACTTGAGCCCGAAGCAAATTTCTAGACTCCAGCACTGTGAGACGTAATAAAAATGATCGTTGTTTTATGCTTCCAGCTTTGGGGTTGTTACACAGCAACAGGGAACCGAGACAGCCAAGGGTGCCCCCATCTAGGCCACCTCTCTGATGATCAGCTTCCAAATCCTGCATCAATATAAGAGACAGGGGTCATGGTTCATTCTCAAAATGACATGGCCGAGACTAAAGGTCCTGAGCATCTCTTCGAAAAATGGTATCCTGGAGGCTCTCTGCTTGGGCTAGCCGTATGATACCCCTAGTGCTGAAGTGTTGAAGTAGGTTGGAAAACTGGCCTGGGAGGGGAAGAAAAGGGGACCATGCAGTATGGGAAGCCTAGAGCCGGTGTCTGGCCCAGGAGTTCAAGCAGCCCCCGGGCTGGTGCCCTCTCCCTGGCTCTGCCTCCTGCCGTTGCGCTCGGCTCCCTTTAAAGAGCACCACTAGGAGCCTGGTGATCTCACACCAACAGTGCAGGTGCAGGCCTAGCCCGTAAACCACAACAACCGGGGTCTGTGCGGCCACAATGCACAGGGCAGAGCCTCTAGAGGGGCATAAAGGGTGATTATTTGTTTAGCATCATGAGCAAGAATCCCAGAACTGGTCCGAAGCAAAGCAGAAACTTTTGTATTAAGGAGATTAAACCTTAAACTCAGCTGAGCGGGCTCTGCTGTGTGGAGTGGCTTTGTTGTGCCCGGCATTGTGTGTGATTCTATGCAAATCACCGGAGGCCTCACTGGGGTCCTGACCACAGAGGCTTAGCTGCCCTCCCAGGGCAGGAGTGGGTGCGAGAGGGGGCGATCACACGCGCTGACCAGACAGCGCCCAGCCAGCACTGCAAGGCAGGGGAAGCCCATTCTCCCTCAAGTTCAGCAACTTGGGGTTTCGAACAAGTGTTTGCTATGTCATTCAGAGGTTTCTGATGGTTGGATAGACATGTAGGAACAGAAGTGCTACTAGGAATGTAGCTAGAAATTCAGGGCAATGTCCAGTGAGAATGGGGTATGGTTTTTTGTTTGTTTTTTTTTTGTTTTTTTTTTTTTGAGAGACAGAGACAGAGAGTGAGTGGAGGAGGGGCAGAGAGAGAGGGAGACACAGAATCCAAAGCAGACTCCAGGCTCTGAGCAGTCAGCACACAGCCTGACATGGGGCTCGAACTCATGAGCCATGAGATCATGACCTGAGCAGGAGTCGAGTGCTCAACAAACTGAGCCAGCCAGATGCACCTTGGATGAGAGATGTCCTTATATCCAGGGTCCCTCTGACCATAATACCTGGGTATTTTCTCTTTTGAAACTCAGATATGTATATATATATATATATATATATATATATATATATATAT
>NW_024412402.1:3972336-4042909 GCF_014898765.1 Herpailurus yagouaroundi | reverse complement strand
TCTTTCTTTCTTTCTTTCTTTCTATCGTTGTGTTCCTGTGTCAACCACTAGCCAGGATCCCTAGCGGTCAATTGGAAGAACTTGGGATTATCCTGGATTCATTGATCCAGAAAATGTTTCATGTTTGCTCTGTGCCAGTTACAAGGCTGGGTGCTGGGGTTGGGGAGAGGGTAGTGGTTGGTGAGAACAGAGATGAGTAAGATAGCTGTGTTGTTCAGGAGTTTACAGATAAGATGTGTACCCAGATAACTAAAATACCTGTGGGAATCTGGAAAGTGCTGGAAAAAAAAAATGCCTCAATTAGGAAGGAATCAGGGAGGGATTCCACGAGCCAGCCCTTGAAGGTCTGGAAGCCAGGCAGGCAAGGGGCAGGGGGCTGTGCGGGCCAAGGGATCCATGTAGGAAAGCATAGGGTGCAGCGTGGCGATGTGCACGGGGTCACATTGTGTCTCTAGGAACTGGCCAAACCAGATTCTGCATACTGGGCCCAAGTTCCTTTTTGTGTTAAAATTTGGCCTGCACAAATTGGAGTCAGCAGTCTAACCCACAGACAGATCTAGGGAGTCTGGGACCCTGGGCCAGCATCTGTGGAACTGCGGAACCACCAGGGGGTGGCCCCAGAGGCTTCTGAGCCCTACCTGCTGATGGCTCTGTGGGTACAGCAGCACCCCCTTAACTTTTTTTCCTCAGCAAAGTCTTCAGCTGCTTCTGGGTCTGTGAGAGCACAGTCAGCTTGGAGTCTCCAAGGGTCTATTCCAGGTGGGCATACAATGCTGCCCAGCAGAGGCCAGGGGTGACAGTCATCAGTACCCTCCTCCTGAGATGCTGTGGGCCTGGCTGGGGTCCTGCAGGTCTGAGCTGAGCATGAGGATATAGCGAGGTAAGCTCTTGGCTTATCGTGCAAGATAAGCCATAGAGGTCACCCAGGAACATGACCGAGGCTGAAAAGCAAACTCCGGAAGCCTGGGTGGTCAAGCCGTCAATCGAGAAATTGAATAGCATGGTAGAAGCAGGTAGGAGACCACAGGATGAAAGCTGGGGCACCTAGCCCGCTTTTCTTGTCTTTCTTTTTTTAAATGTTTATTTGTTTTAGAGAGACAGACAGCAGGGGAGGGGGAGAGAGAGAGGGGAGACAGAGGATCTGAAGTGGGCTCTGTGCTCACAGCAGAGAGCCCGATGCAGGACCTGAAGTCATTAACCATGAGATCACGACCTGGGCCGAAGTCGGATGCTTCATTGACTGAGCCACCCAGCTGCCCCCTAGCCTGCTTTTCTGAATCGCCGAGTGGGGATAGGGGTGCAAGGCATGGCCGCAGGCACACGCCATTGGAGCTATAATCTCATTATGGGCAGCGAGGACATTCAGAGGCTTGCCGGCCTCTCTCTACGGTATTTCTGGAGGGACAGGAACCAGTCCTCAGTGGAACACAGCTTTTGGGGCCAGATGGGAGCACTGAGATTTGGGAATGAGAAATATTAGCTTTGGAAAGAGAGATGCCCAACCCTTTCCAGCACCCTCCACTCCAGTCCCATCTGAGCACCGGCCTCTCGGGGGACCTCTCAGGAGTAGTCAGAAGCTGAGAGTCACTGGGCCCTTCTGCTGAGAGGAGATCCGAGCTCCGGAGGATGAGAATTATCTCCTACCTTCCACAAAGTACAGTCCTCTCCTTTTGTTGGAGGTTTCTGAGAGCATGGGGTTCTTGGGTTCTGAGGGATTGTAAAGGATGTGAGACCCCTGTCCCTTTGCCCCCCCACCAAAAAGAACCAAATTCAAACCAAATTGCTCTTTGGAACTGTGCGTCCTCTGCCCCATCAGAGGAGCAGATGTTTCTGCGAGGGTGGGGGAACTACTGGGGGGCTCCAGGCAGGGGCCAGGCAGGAAGCCAGGCAGGAAGAGCCCCCAGATGAAGGAGGAGTTGAAAAGAATTTTGTAAAGATATTGTCTGGACTTGGGTTGGATAAAAGACACCGGCAGACGGGGCTGTTCACCTGCTAGGCTTTTGTTCTGCTCTGCTGGGACTGCTGTCCACACAGCCCTTGGGGTGGGGTGACGATGGGGAGGGCGCGCTGTCTGCCATCTGCGGGAGAAATACAACAAACACCCACATTCGCGCCAACGGAAACGCTCAGCAAAACAAACAGCGCGAGGAGGGCGCCAGTCTGGAGGGTGGCAGGGAGGGCGGGCGGGAGAGGCGAGAGGGCACCTGCGGGGGGCGGGCCGGGGACTCTGCCCAGCGGTGCAGGCAGCAGGCAGCCAGGTGAGAGCCTCTCTCCTTCATTCAGGGTTCGAAGAGCGGTGTTGCAAAGCTAGAGTTAGATATAACCTGCCCCGGTGGAGGCGGGGGAAGGGGGGCTGGAGGTTCGCAGCAGGAGATGCAGAATTAAGTACCTGGGGGTTCATGGCCCGACTTTGCCGCTCTGCTGAATGAATACGTCTCTGAGCCTCTTGCTTTCCTGCCTGTAAAATGGGGAGATGATAAAAATACCTAACTTAGCAAGTTGCTGGGAGAATGGGCATCATATCTGTGAAAAGCAACTTTATAAAGTACTGAATATGCAGGAATATGGATTGTTATTCATATGTTACCTCTTTGGCTGACCATTTGCACCACAGGTGATGGCTGCTGCCTCGTGACACACAGCACACATGCACATCGGTGGGGGAGACCTCTAGCCCGGGGCAGGTGGTATTTGGGATGTCCCTCTGTTCACGGGGAAGAAACCGTGGACTGGCTGGGTTCGGGGACCTGGGTCAGTGAGGTAAGTGGGAAGTGAGTTGGGGGTGGGGTACAGAGTCACATCTGATGGCTTGGTGGCATTAAGCGTTGGGCCCTGGCCTTGCCAGGGGTTGAGGCCGGACTACAGAGCTTCCCCAACATCCTCGCTATCCTGGGCATCGGTTCCCTCCCTTTCCCCGGCATCCACACCTCAGCACAGTGAGTGGCAGCTGAGGCCGGTGTCCACAAACCTGTTGGGACAGGGCGGGCAGCTTGTTTGTTCTTCCCAGGGCCAAGCCTGGTGGGCTGGACCCAGAAGTATTATGTTACTCAGCCAAAGAATTCCTTTCCTTGCCTGCCTCCATTATAAAGGGGAAATAAAACCCCAAGCTGTATACCCTTGTGGCCCCAAGCCAGGTCCTCAAGTGTCATTTCTGGGGAGCTGCCCTCCCCAGGGCAGGGTGCAGCCTCCAGGGAAATAAGAGCCCTTCTTCCCCATCCCACCGGTGGTGGTCCAGTCCCATCACCCTGTCCCGCCTACCCCCAAGGAGGCCCTGTGTTCTCCAACATGACCCTTGAATGTTTTTCTCATCCCAGGTCTGAGCTCTTGAGAGCAGAGTAGGGCTCGGCGCTTTCCTTATCCCAGTGAAGGCTGGGGCTGGGCTGCTGGGTCGATGGGTTTCTGTCCCGGCACCGGCTGGTGCTGGTGCTGGTACGTTCCAGCAAAGAGAACAACCCAAGAGGTCTTTCGCCATTGTCTGTGTCCTGGTGTCCCCGTCTGTGCTTTGAGGACCTGAGATGGGTTTTGGATCCTCCAAGGCTTGTGCTGCTATCGTCCAGAGCTCTGGTCAGAACCAGACAGTCCTGGGCAAATGTGCACCAGTCTTTCTGAGTTGCATCTCCCTGGAGAGTCCCAGGAGCAGGTGAGGTCTGAACTGTACAGATCGGCCAGGTGAGGTCCTCTCCTTTTGCAGCCAGAGCTGGAACGCCTGATGGAATGCTTTCCAGGGAATTCTCCCTGGAATGCGAGGCAGGGAGGGCGACAGGTGAGGGGGGTTGGATACAGATAGTGTGCAGGGCTTGGGCCTCGGAGGGCCTCGGAGGTTCCCTGCCTCCTCGTGCCGCCTGATTGCACGGTCCTTTTTGATCTGGAGGAAGAGGGATCTAGGAAGCTTGGAATTGAGTGTGACAGTGCTACTTTTCACCACAGACGAACCGTTTCATGTCCTCATGCCTCAATTTCTTCGCTAGTAGAGTAAGAAACTCAGACTGGATGATCTTTAAAATCCCTTCTGTCTTTGATGTGCATTTTTATGACCATTTTATATCCTGCGGCCCATTGCCAACAATAAATGCTGGTTTGTGAATGAATTCTAGGTATCATCTCCTTCCTGTCTCCCCTCCTGGGCAGAGTCTGCCTGGTTTGGCCCAGCTGCGATGACAGGGCTTCTAGCACTACTTCTGGGAGAGACAGGTGTATTACTTGAGAAGCAGAAGCAATCAGGTTCTATTTCTGAGGAATATCAAAGTTTACATTTGTATTTATTTATTTATTTATTTATTTATTTATTTATAAGTTTTTTAATGTTTATTTTTGAGAGAGAGAGAGAGCACGAGCAGCCGGGGGTGCAGAGAGAGAGAGGGAGACACAGAATCCGAAGCAGGCTCCAGGCTCTGAGCTTGTCAGCACAGAGCGCGACGTGGGGGCTCTAACTCACAAACCATGAGATCATGATCTGAGCCGAAGTCAGATGCTCACCCGACCGAGTCTCCCAGTTTAAGTTTTTAAATAGCATGAAGCGATATATAATTAAATTTGGCTAAGACGTTCCCCTGCCCCCAACGTGTTCATATCTCTTCTACCTGGTGGAACGAAACTTTACTTGACTTGCTAGTTTCTCTCATGTCTTTTATTTTCCTTACTCTTAAATATTGGATCGCAAGGTAGATTGTCATGTGTTTGTTTAGTATCCATAGCCCAGCTATGAGTGATTTGGGCAGGGAAGCCATGATTTACATTCTTTCATGCCACCACACAATGAAGCGTCTTACTCATAAGCATTCTCCAAGAGTGTCAGTGCCCCGAGAGCCAGGATTTACCTGTGTGATCACTGCCCTCTCCCTCACTCTGGGAACAGTGCCTGGCACCAGTCATACTCAATTAATATTTATTGAACGAATAGAACATCAGATGAATAGTGGGTACTCGTAAGCGCTTACTGGTTCGCCCTGAGCCATCCTTTGTCTCGCTGCATCCCTTTGACTAACTTGGTGGTACATTTTCCTTGGTACCTCTTTGACAGAGTCCCCCCTTGGCTCTAACTCTGGGTTCCTTTTTGCTCAGTTCTCTGGCTTTCTGTTCTGATCCCTCTATGTGTCCTCCATTGGGAATCCCAGGCATTCTTTGTGGCAGCATGTAGTGCTTTCGTGTCGATGGCTATCAAGTATGTGTCCTCAGCTCTGAACTTGGCTGGAGCTAGGTTCTTACATCTCCAGCTGACGGTGGGCTGATGACCGGGATCATGGAGTATGAGTGCTGGAAGGAACCTTGGCAGTCATGCTCACCTAACTCCTCATGATTCTTCTCTACTCCTGTCACGAGGCAGCCCATTTCATCGTCGTCCAGCCCTGGTGATTGTCCCCCATGCCACTTCTTTCCTTTCATCTGTCGTCTTGTCTAAATTGTTAGCTTCTGGACAGCAGGGGCCATATCTTCTGCAAATCAATTGACATTTGTTTATAAAAAGTGTATATTTGATAATATGAAAAGTTGGAATGTTTGAAGTTAGGTGAGAGGTGCCGTTCCCTAAATAGGTTTGGGGCGTCTCCCCTCCGTTCCGGTTTTGGAATAAGAAAGGCCTGGGCTCAAATTCCAAGTCTACCATTTAGCATCTATGAACCTTTAGGAAAGTTCCTTCTCTGAGTCTTGATTGCTTCATCGATAAGGCAGTGATACTAGCAGTAACTACCTTGCAGGCTTGGAATGTGGATTCGTGAGATACTGTAAATTCAGGGTTCAGTGCAGGGACTGACAAGTATTGGGGGCCCCCCAAAATGGAAGTTGTTATTACCAGTTGGCTGACATTAACACTCAACCTGGGCTCTAGGTCAGCCTCTAAGCAATATGTATGTAGCTCTTGCCCCGTACTTCTCCAACCCCTCCTCACCTCTGACTACAATACTGAAACCCATAATCCTTTGTTCTCTGGGTGAAGGTACGAGGATGGTTTCCCCTTTCAGACAAGTCCATTAATTTCTGCTTCTGAATATGGAACCATGTCAGTGCTGACACAGACACTATGGAAACACAGAGAAGAAGGAAACTAATCTATACGTTTAGTTCGGGCACTGTGCGGAGCCGCGTCACAGTGCCTGCCCTCAAGATGCTTGTAGTCTGGTAGGAAGGAAAGGCCAGGATGTGTGGAGTGAGTAGGAGACGATGTTGGCTTCTTATGACGAAAGGCTGCATTGTGATGGGCACACCCAGTTGAGTGGCCCATTAATAGGGTGTTTAAGAGATTAGGTTCTGGAATCACAAAGACCGGCCCTCTGATCTTGAGTCTGTCACTTTGTGCTTGTGGGACTTGGAGTCAGTTACTTGACCTCTCTGGACCTCAGTTTCCTCATCTAGGTTCTCTGGTGAGGATTAAGTGAGGGCATGCACTGAGGAGTGCTCAGCATAGCCCAGCATCGCTCCCTAAGTGCTACTGTTGTTAGTAGGTGCTTTCTGCTTTGGGAGAAAAGAGCTCACCGAAGCCTCTGCTAATCAGAAGGGGTGAGGCTCAGATAATTGGAGGGGAGAATGCTCTGTAGTTGGAAAACAAACAACAAATGACAAAAACTCACAGAACAACAACGGCATAGAGCCAGGAAAGACTCAGGAATGTCTAACGGCTGTGGGATGTACATCAGGATTGGAACAGAGGAGAGTGATGTGTATGGCACAGTAAGCAGGACCAGCCAAAGGACAGTTGGAGTTGGACAGTTGTTTCCTTGTACCCTCCATTATGCCTCTCACGGCACCCGGTTCAGCAAATGCTTATTATTTGCTACTGAAATTCTTGGTCTAAGTAGGTGGGCGTGTGTCTCTTCTGGCTAATGCACTTCCTAGGCTGATTACCTTCTTGAGTGCTTCCATTCCATTTCCTGGTTCAAAGCCCCATAAACGTCCCTTTTTCCTATTCAGGTCTTGGTCAGCAAATTCTGACGAAACTTATCTGTACTATTTATCATCGAGAAGCTATGAAGCACCTTTCTTCCCAGGCCTTACCCTCCAGACAAGAGCGTCTGCCTCGTTTTGGAGTCACAGAGCTGGACTTCACGGGCTACTGCGTGGCCCGGAGGAAGTTACTCAACCTCCCGTGCTCTATTTCCTCACGTGTGAACTTGGAGTAACGTGCCTCTTAGCAGCCAGTTCCCCCTCTGGTACCTGCTCTGCAATGCTGGCCGGACTGTAAGCAGGTCTCGCTCCTGAGAGCACGATGTTAGATGTCGTCAATAGAGGGTGCTACCTCAGAAGTATGGTCTCGTGAGTGATGGCTTGAAGGGTCCCGGGGTTTCTTTTTGGGTGATAAAAATGTTCCGGATTAAACAGCGAGATGTGGATGCACTGGCAGTCACATAATCGCACACTTGAACGTGGTTAAAATGGCGGGGTTTATGTTGTGTGACTTTTACCTCAATAAAAATAAGTAGGTCTCTGTGAAGACAGGACAAATCTGTGTTAGGGAGGGTTGAGAACAGTCCTTGGAACGTGGTGACTGGTCTGGTACAGCGACTGTAGTTTTGCTTAGTTGTTTAGCGGTCTGTCGCCGGACCTACTCTTCCTTAGACCCTGGCACCTTCTTCTTGGGTGTCAGAGTCTAGCCACCTCGGAGCTGTCTGTGTCTCGGGCTGGCTCTCTCTCACTGGCTTCTCAGGCAGTGGAGTGAATGCCTGCACTCCCGCTTCTCCCGAATCTCTCCAGACAGCTGATGGCGGGGGGCTAGGAGTAGCCGAAGAGGCCGCAACCGCTGCATAGCTGAGGGGAGTCAAGAAAAGGAGGTAACGTTAGACTTTGTGTCCCAGGGCTCTGGGCCCCTGAACCGAAGGTTAATTTTGCCCGACTCTTCTCCCCAAGTCTCCTCTCTGGTCTGTTGCCCTCCGTGTGGTGACTGTGGAGCCCAAGCGTGCAGTCCCCAGCTCCTTCTGGGGAGAGGAGCTGGACCTCCGGTCGGAGGCTCTGGAACATTCTGTAGGTTGGCAGAGGCGGTGTAGGCTCACGGGACAGGGATGCAAGGGAAGGCTTCAGGAACCACATGGTGGGGTTTGAAGAAATCCTGAGGGCTGGTTTGGGGGAGATCTTCCTTTAGAGTAATCACTGATGATGATGATGAGAGACCGGAGAAAGGTGAGGAGGTGTACACGAAGAACTCCATTCCTGCAATTTCCTCCTCTTCCATCTGGGTAACGGTCCCCACCACACCACCGAGCCCGGAAGACTGGTGTTTCCGTTGCATACAGTGTCGTTCCTCCCAGACCCAGGGTTTTTGGGACAACCTGAGTCAGACGTTTTCTGTCCTGATATCCCCATCTTACCCATGCGTGTGCCTGGTCACCTGTCCTGCCAAACCCCTCCCACTACGGCCCCATCTTCAGAGGGTGCTGCTTGCCAGGGGACCGTCACAGAGCAGGTGGGGAGCACACGACAGACGGGGGCTGCCTCCCTGCGGGGCTCGAGTGTCCTCTAATGCTGGGGGCAGGGGACACCAAAAGCACGTGCCTCCTGATCGGCAACTCTGTCACTCTGTTGCCATTTTCCATTGAGCTGACTCGGGAAGGCTCAGGAAAGCAGGCTCAGCGGCCGGCCTTCGGGGCTCACACGTCTGCCCCCTAGCCCCACGGGGTAGCCACAGTCACTGGGTGGCACTGGTTTCAGGGTCCCCGAGCTGTCAGGGTCTCTCTCTGAGGACTCCCCTCAGACACGGTTACCAAACATGTTTTTCGTGTTTATTAACCTGCTCCTCTTCTCACGTTTCCCTGGGCACAGCTGCATTTCTTATCTGATGGGCCTCCTGCCAGCCCCTCGAAGCCTGACAGTTACAAAGGGCGGGCGGATTAGCTGCAAAAGAATATTTATTAGAAAAAAAATCCCTTTTATTCTTCTGTCCTTTTTGTGGAATTAGCCATATATTGCCTGGATGAGATAAGGGCAGCCCTTTGTGAGCGAGGAGCAGAGGTCCGACATCTGGGTTACTGGCAATGCCAAGGTGAGTGATGATTATTCTCCTTGCCTGCTGTGGACCCTTTCTCTCTCTCGACCTCTCTTGGAGGCTCCTGCTCAATTTCACAGCTCAGAGAGGTCTGTGGTGTGGCTGGATTTCTCCAGAAAGAGGATAATCTTTTTGTGAATGGATCTCATGTTTCTTCTAAACTCCAGGGCTGGAGACCAGTAGGGAAGTGATCATCTGGTAATGATCTTTCAACTTAGTAGCTCCACTTGCTGGGGTTTGTTTAATGGGGTTATAGAGAAAAGAGATGTTCCGATGGAAAAATGGAAACAGCAGTGGCTTTCCTTATGCATTCATGGAGAGACTCTGCCACTGAGGGAATTCTTGGTTCCCAAGTAAATCAACTCCTTTGTGGGAAGTTGGCTTTCCTTCTGTCTTTGAGACTTTGGCGGTGGGATTGCGAACTGAAGATGTTTGCATCTGGCTGCTTCAAGCCCGAGGAATGTCCCGATCATGGCACTCAGAGTCCCTGTGAGGTCCCAGAGGACATGTTCTGTGAGGGCACACGCACTTTGTGTAAACTCTGAGAAGATGTCAACTTTCCCGCCCCAACCTGGGAGCCGCTGTGCCAGACCTGCCTGGGCCTGCCTGCCTCTGATGTACTGTGATACAGGGGAGGTAGGTGAGGAGGCCTGGGTGCTGGCCAAGAGAGCGACTTCTGATCTGGTCCTTCTGGTGCCAGTGGTGGTCATCATCTGGTATTCAGCCCAGCCTGGGCTCTTGGGGTCATGGGAAAACCAATGAATCAGGATCTCTAGACCAGGAGCTAGGGTCTCTGAGAATGGAGGGAGAACCATTATCAAAGAAGAAACTACGATAAAGTATTAGAGCCACTGGGGACATTGAAGATGGAGACCCTTGTCACACATATTTCTGGTATATTCTCTATTGTGTGGTCTCCTGGAGGAGAGGCTATGGCTTTTAGAAGAGAGTCTTTCCAAAGAGCTTTGGTGGCATGAACAGAGAACAAGGGTGCTAGGGTCTTGGAGAGATGTAACTGCTCATATCTGGCCCTCTTTTGCTATTTTTTCATGTACTTTTCCTTCCCACTGACCCCTCCTTCCTGGCTTCCTGGCTTCTCTCATCTCTCTTTGCATGGAACACCCCTCGCCTCATAGGTGGGCAACACCGGGCGTAACTCAGAGTAACTCATCCTTTCTTTCCCATCCCAACACTCTCCTCTTGACCCCCTGGTCTTGGATGATGGCACCAACATTCTCTAAGTCACCCAGGATGCACAGCCCTGGTGAGTTTGCTACTTTGCTTGCCCCGCTTTCTACATCCAGTCGGTTTCCAAACTGAGTCTAGTCTACCTGGGTGGTATTGCTTCCACTCATGCCTTTACTTCCCTTCTTACTTGTTGCCCTGGTTTCGATCATTATTTCTCATCTACGTTAATGCACTAGCTGCCCAGTTGGACTTCCAGTGTTTTCCTCTTTCTTCTTAAATTTGCTTTGCACTCTGGGGCTAGATTGCTCTTCCCAAAGGCTCTTATCATGAACTTGCAATATTATACACTGTCACTGGCTCCCCAGTGCCAACCTGAAAATCCTGGAACTATTTAAGAAGGGTGACACTGGGGGTTCTCTAGTCTTCATTTTTGGCCTTATTCTTGTGTGGGGGGGCACTTTAAGCCCTGCGAGGGCAGGGACCTTGTATGTTTCGTCTACTGGTGTATCCCTGTACTCTGCACAGAGCCTACAAATAGCACATAGGCCCTGGCATGCAGCAAGGCCTCAACGATGCTTGTAAACTACTTCCCTACACCCAAAATACTGCTGCCTACCAGGAACCCTCACTGCTCCCAAAGAACAGCCTTCCTTCCCCATCCCCCCCTTCACCATTGCACATACTCTCCCTGGAATGAAGGCGACACAATTTCTGTTTATTCTACTCCTACCCACTTTCCAAGGCCCAGGCCAAATCTCACCTCCTTCAGGAAGCCCTCAATGATTCCTCAGAGAGACGCCATGGCAGTTCTTACTCTCCTGGGGCACTTGGCACTGTTGGCCTTTATTTGAAGACTTCTCATGTCTTTCTTTACTGAGGGTTGAGTTACTTGAGGGCAGGGATCGTTTTTTATTCATCTTTTGAAGCACCTAATACAGTGTCTTCTCCTGGATGTGCTGAGTCAAATGTATTGAATTAATAAATGAATATCCATATCTTATCTGCAAGCCTGTTTGATTTGTAACCACATGGACATACAGCTTTAATGACGAGGAATGACTTGGAGGCCAATTAGCATCCATTTATGCTACTGCTGCTGGGGGTTAATTAACTCTAATAAATGTGCACAAATTAGCATTTGTTGTTTTACAGCAGAAATCACATCAAGGTGAATCCCATGCCAAGCTCTGAAGCAGAGGGTTGTAGACACCTGAGCTGTGCACGGGAGACGCCCTGAAGTTTAACCCATGAGGACCTCCCGCCATTTCCTCAGCTGACTGCTTTCTCGGATCCTTTCAAAGAGGCGTTTCCTAGTGATGGTCAGACAGCAGAAACCCGTCACATCCATGAGCCTGTGCGAATTCCCTTTGCCTGTTTTGTGAAGATCTGGGGAGGGTTGCTATGGTGAACTTAGTGCTTGGGGAGGGAAAGGAGCCCCTGCCTGAGAACGTTCCTGGTCCCCAGTGTCCCTCCCCCTCAGGAAAGTGACATCAGAGAGGAGGAGCTGAGCTTTTACCCCCGCGTGTCACCTCATCTCTCTACGCCTCAGTTTCCTCATTGGATGGTGGCATCTGCTTTATGGGGAGGGGGGTGTTGCAGTGGCATTGCTGAGGATGAAGTGACATAATGAGTGTCATGGTACTTCGAGAACCATGTATTACGCTGTCACTCACTGCATCGACATCGACGGTCCCAAAAGTTGTCGGCTTCTGTTCAGCTGCCTGTGCTGTGAGAGATGAGTGGTGTCTAAGAATTCCTTTGGGAAGGGTTTGACCAGCTCTCTGGGGGGCAGACAGTGTGGGCACTTAATTGAGTCGCCTGGCACACACATGACTCTCTGAGGCTGGCACAGAGAGGACTCTGGAACACATCCCATCAGTCTGGCCCAGTGCTGGATTAGCGAGCGGCCTGTCCTGGGTGTCATTTCAAGTTCTGCTTCAAGTTCTGTGTTGTCTGCGGATCCTTGGCAGCGATACAAGGGCTCTGCTTCTCCAGATCTCCCAGATCAAGCCGCCTCACTTGGGAGTGGCAGGTGGAGGGGGAGCGGAAGATATTTCCAGATCCTGATTTCACAGCAACAGTGACTAGACAGAGAGGCATCCTGTAAAGCCTTCCCGGGCCCGGCACCGCGGCGAGCTGTCAGTAGGGGGAGCTCTGTCACTGTGGTGCCTCCTCTTGCCGCAGCTGGGGTGAGGGTCTGCCTGGGGGTCTGAGGAGGGGCTCTAGGAGGCCAAGGGCGCTGTCTTCGGTAGACAGGTACTGAAAAGCAGCTAGGTCAAGAGTTGTGGGCAGCGAGAGCCCCAGCAGAAAAAGAAGTGGAAATCCACTGTGCCTGGTGCCCAGGGGTTAGAAGGGTGTTTGGGTTAAGCACACAAAGAAAACACACAAATATCCCAACTTAGGGTGTCTTAACGAAGAAGGGCTGGAGGGTGTGGCTTCACTAAGACCGAAGCTGCTAGAATTGCCCTCCCTCCCCGTTCCCTCCCACAGGGCCGCCTGTGGGGACTGGCCACAAGGGGGCCCAACATGGTTCCGGGAGCTCCCGAGTGTGCCCTCTGTGGGTGCCTGGGTCTCTCTGCTCACTGAGCAGCCCTCATGAAGCTGGCCTCGCCCTGGCTTATCAGCTGCACCCAAAGGCAGGAAGGTTCTAAATGAGGCTCCTAGCCTCAGACTGGGAAGAGGGGAAGATAAAGTAAGGGAGGCCTCCTTCCTTCCAGGGCCTGGGGTGGCTTTGAGCCCTTAGGGGGACAGATGTGTGCCTAGGACTCTCCAGGTGGTGGGGGTGAACAGCAGGGACGTCCACCTCCCTCAGAGGGTCTGACGCTCAGATGGACTGGTCTTGCCCCTCTCGCAGGAGGCTACAGCCATTTCTCCATCTCTGTTCTGGGCTACCTGAGACCCTGGGAAGCCCGAGGACAGGACATTAGGTTTGTCATCAGCCTTGCATGTGTGTGAGATGCGACTGTGTGGTATGCGTCTAGATGTTTGACCAGAAGTGGGGCTGGGAACCATTTCTCATGGGCAAGTGGGGAGCAAGCCCGGCTTAAGTGGGGCAGTGTGGCCTCATCCAGAACTGCTCTACCCTTAGTGGTAACTTGTGAGACACGTCTTTGTGACGGCATTAAGATCAAGGTTGAGGGGCTCTGAGAGGCTCTGTTAGGCGTCTGACTTCGGCTCAGGTCACGATCTCACGGTTCATGAGTGCGAGCCCCATGTCAGAGCCTGGAGCCTGCTTCAGATTCTGTCTCCCTGTTCCTCTGCCCCTCCCCCCACTCATTCTCTCTCTCTCTCTCTCTCTCTCTCTCTCTCTCTCCTTCAAACATTAAAAATTAAATTAATTAATTAAGAAAAGATCGAGGTTGAGATTGGGGTGCCAGGGAGGACAGCTGGCTTAGAGGTAGGGGAGGATTTTCTGTACTTTTTTTCTGAAGGTCTCTGGTACTGGAAGGATCTTCTCTGTATCCCTCCTCCTTGGGGTCAGAGACCAGATCTTCTGGCTTGGGGCAGTTTAGGGGGAATCCTACCAGACGGAGGGATCAGAGATTCCCTTTGGGTGAATGGAGAAGGGGCTGTCTTTCTGTTTGTGGTGAAATTTGCAGTGAACCACCAAGCTTCAGAGATGGAGAGAGGCTGATCCCAGCCGCTTCTGTGCCCTGTAGGTCCTGCGCCTTAGCTTTGCAAGCTGAGTGGTCTGGCTCCATTTGACGTGTGGCCTACATGGGAGCCCACAGGGACGTCCCGCCCTTCTGCCCACACAGGTGCAGACCTAAACTTGATCTTTGCAAATCAGTCGGCTATCTCTGCTCACTAGAAGCACAGTAACCTCTTGAACTGTCCAGATTAGAGTTTTTAGATTATGAGGGACCCAACACAAGTTCAAGTCAACACAAGGTGAGAGGGGAGGCCTAAGGACTCTTTCCAATCTCAAGGCCTTTACATATATTGCACTCCTCCCCACCCCCTACCCCCACTGGCATATTCTCCCCTATCCCTAACCCATCCTTTTATCTAGGCAATTCCCACCCATCCTTCAGAGCCCAGCCTAGGTGTGGCTTCCAAAGAAGCCTTCCCAGACTGCCCAGATCAGTCTCAAAGCTCTTGGTCTCATTTGCTACAATTATAAACATTTTGCATCGTGTGACTGATTATTTTCTTCTCCCTCTTGTAGAATGTAAGCTTCATAAGGAGAGCGCTGGGAGTTTCTCTCGTTTACCACCCATCGAGTCCCTGGCAGAAAGTAGATACTCAACAAATAAGAGCCGAATGAGAGAATAAATGGGGTCACCAGGTTGCCAGTGGAATCCCTCCCACCTTCTAGCGGCCAGACTGCTGTCTCGGGCTGTATGGATACCGTTCTGTGTTCTTATCGACTGAGGGGAGAACCACAGCTGGGCTGAAGTTCTCCGCGCAGCTCTTGGGACTTTTGAGTTCTCGTGAGGTGATCACTGGTCTCACTCCTCTTGTTTGATCTCCCCCGGACTCTCTGCTAAGTTAAGGTCCATTCCCTACCACGCCCACTGTCTTCTTTCTCGAGATTCTTAGCTTCTGGTCTTTGTGTGAAACACGTGGCTCTCTCCAACTGAAGCCCAGAAAGCTACATGGTGGGGGGAAGGTTGTGGGCCGTTAGCTCCTGAGCTGCTGCTCCAGAGCCAGAGTCTCTTAGCATGGTCCACCTGCGCTCGATGCAGTTTCATGATGAGATCAAGGAGCAGGTCATCTGGACTGGTTGGGATGGTTTCAGAAGAAGCCTGAATACTTCCTGAAGCAGTCCACCTCTGCTTTTGCAAGTCCTCCGGAACTTTGTACCTTGAGAGCTGGCTCAGAGGCAGCCGAGGAGCCGGCCTGGAGACTCCCCTTTCTCTAGAGAGCGGGACTACAGCTTGCTGGCTGAGCGCACAGAGCCTCAAGGCCGCTCTACCTGTGTGCCCTGCTCATGGTCCGCCCCCAGCCACTCCCTCCCCGGGCCTGTGCTGAATCAGCAGCATCCCCCTTGCTCTCTTGGCAGCGTGCAGCCCGGCTAAGCCAAGTGTGGTTACGATGAGTCGGTTCATCTGGAAGCTCGCATCCTGTACCCTTTTCCAATGTGATGTTCCAGCCAACTGGCACCCGAGAGTAAAGAGAAACCCTGGGAACCGAGGCTGCTGAGGACTTACAGCCTTGCACAAGCCAAGGGCGAGGGCAACATTGAGGGGAAGGTCGCCCCGCTGCCAGGCCTTTCTCTCTACTCCATCTTTGTTCCTGTCTAGCAGCACATGGCCCTGGCTGGCAGTCAGCGATCCGCTGCTGGTACTTGCTGGTGGCTTGGCTATCCTCCATCTAGCCAGGGCATTTGGACCTTTTTTCTAATTCTGCTTATGAGCTCGGGAAGCGAGCCAGTAGTTTCCCTTGGAAATTGCCTCTATTGATGTCATTTTCCATCCTAGTCCCCGGGGGAATCTGTTTCTCTATTTCCTCCACATTGACACTACTCTTGCCCTTGGCTCAAATACAGAAGCCTCAGGTAGCACCAATGCCATGGGGAGGGGAAGGGATGGGGGGGCACATGTAAGGGACGGAGGTCATGGGGCACTTGGGTGGCTCCGTTGGTTAAGTATCCGACTCTTGATCTCAGCTCAGGTTATGATCTTGCGGTTCCTGAGTTTGAGCCCCACATCAGGCTCTGCACGCACAGCACAGAGCCTGCCTTGGATCTTCTGTCTCCCTCTCTCTGCCCCTCCCTGACTCGAGCTTGCACTCTCTCTGTCTCTCAAGAACAAAAAAATGTTAAAAAAAAAAACCTTAAAGATGGAGGCGGTAAAATGTTTACATCTGGTCAAAGTGATAGATGAAGCTTTGAGCCCCCAGGGTGGTAAAGTCACCCAAGGAGGGAGGGAGTCACAGGCTTATTTCTTAGCCCCCGGACTGACTGGCTATGGCTTTTGTCAGGAACTCTCTGGCACATCTGTGAGCACCAGTGTTGACATTGGTTATGGGCTGAATCATACCCCACCCTCCGCCCACACATTCATATGAAATCTTAGCTATCGGTACCTCAGCATAGCTCTGTATTTGGAAATTGAGTCTTTTAAAAGGTAATTAAGGTACAAATGAGGTCATATAGATGAGCCCTAATCCAGTATGACCGGTGTCCTTATAAGTGGAGATGTGGACACAGACAGGCATGGAGAAAAGACCACATGAAGACAGAGGAGAAGGTGGTTGTCTGCAAGACAAGCAGAGCAACCCTGAGAAGATACCAATCTTATCGACATTCCTGTTCTTAGACGCCTACCCCCCAGTGTTGCGGGAAAATAAATTCCCATTGTTTAAACCATACAGTCTGTGGGACTGTGTTACGGCTGCCCTAGCCAACTAACACAGCTTCTTCCAGCAATAACAGAGAAGGTGTGCAGAAGGGCCAAGGGGCTAGTAGATTAGATGATCCCATTTTGACCATTTTCTCTTGGACTCTCGAGATTACTGGTGGTGTGGGGCGCCTGGGTGGCTCCACTGGTTAGGCATCTGACCCTTGATTCCGGCTGAGGTCACGATCTCCTGGTTTGCGAGTTTGAGCCCTGTGTTGGGCTCTGTGCTGGCAGTGGGGAGCCTGGTTGGGATTCTCTCTCTCCCTCTCTGGCTCTCTCGAAATAGACAAACATTTAAAAAAACAAAAATAGGGGCGCCTGGGTGGCGCAGTCGGTTAAGCATCCGACTTCAACCAGGTCACGATCTCGCGGTCCGTGAGTTCGAGCCCCGCGTCAGGCTCTGGGCTGATGGCTCGGAGCCTGGAGCCTGTTTCCGATTCTGTGTCTCCCTCTCTCTCTGCCCCTCCCCCGTTCATGCTCTGTCTCTCTCTGTCCCAAAAATAAATAAACGTTGAAAAAATAAAATAAAATAAAATAAAATAAAAATAAAAAAACAAAAATAAAATAAAATTAAAAAAAAAAAAAGATTGCTGGTGTCCCTCTGTCTTCTCCAGTTCTGCCTTCTTCAGGTAGCCACTAACCTCATCTTGTTTAGGTGGTTAGCCAAGTAACTACCATCACTGGTGGCCAATACATGAAGCGTGTCTCTTCGTCCATTGCTTCCCTTGTGACACAAACTGCAGGATCTCATTGTCACCCAGCATGGCAGGTCCTGTCCACTAGAAGCACACATTCTATGGGGAAGGAAGTCACAAAGGCCATTTGACTGCAGTGGGGCAGGTGCCCTGAGGGTGGTCAGCAGAGGGATGTGGGACTACACAGTAAGACAACCTGAGTTGGCCTGGGGAGGTGACGGAAGGCTTCATGGAGGTGGCGGCTGAGCAGAAAGTCTGTTGCTCTAGGAAGGCAGAGACTTGGTCTTGCTCACTTTCCTTCACCCATGGAACCGGCACAGTGCTTTGCGCATAGTAAGTACTCACCTACTTACTTGTCCCCTGGATGGATGACACTCTCAAAGTCCCTTCCGGCTTTACGATTCTGTGATTCTGTGACCTCCCTGTCACAGATGCTAGAAGGTACTACTGGCAGACAAGTGAAGATGGACACGTACAGGGTTTTGTAGCATGCAGAGTCACTTATGAGCGATTAGACTCGAAGTGGGCGAGGAGAGCGTGATGAACTCCCCTCCTTAGCATTTCTGGGAGAATCCTCAGGCATAACAACGGGAACCCGGCCAGGGCACCTGCCCCACGTGCATGATCAGAGGCGACGCCTCGCTCTCCACAAAGCCAAGGTTGGTCAAGCTCCTCACAGCTGTTTCCCGGAGAGAGGAAAGCCCCTAAGTTCCCAGGCAGTGTAAACTGACCGTGTGTTTATAAAATACGAGCCGCGGCCCACGAACATGAAAAGGCCTCAGATGCACGACGCGGCAGCTGGCGCAGCAGGGATTCGAGACGCCTGGGTGCAGGGAGGAGAGCGTGGGAGAGAGAGTGGTCGCTTGCCAAATCGGCGTGGCTCTCCTTTGGAGAACACCCAAACTGATCTAAAACCGAACTTGAAAAAATAACAAACATACAAGGCTTTTGAAAACAAATTGGGCCCAGACATCTTTTAAGGCTGACGGTTGACCCCTAGATGGACCACCCAGCACCCAAATCAGGGGCAGCGCACGCGCCCTGTCCGAGGATTTCAAGAGCTTAGGCTAAAACACTTTCCGCCCAGCTTTGCAACAGGGAACTTAAAGAGCCTCCTTGGGAGAGGTCAGGACAGCGTGGAGGGCTGTCCCCCTCCCTGTGCAGACAGCGCGCTGCCTTCAGATGAGCTGTTTTGTTTCACGCCCGCCCGAGCTGAGCTCACCTGGGAGATGACCTTGTGACAAGAATACCAAGCTGAGTCCAGATCAGCAAAGAGAGCACAGGAAGAGGAAGAGGAAGAGAGGCAGAGGCGGCCATGCGAAGCGGTGACTGGCAGAAAGCGAGTCAGAACGGCGGGTTAACATCATTTTTAACCCTTCAGGCAGAGTCAGTACAACTCCGACCATCAAGTTTGCCACCAAATTCTGTCCAAACCCTTGGGCTGCACCGGGCTTTGAGTCCCTTCCGGGTTAAGCTAACATATGGTAAACCTGGGCACTCCGGCCCCCTTCAAGAGCTCACGGGGACTAGGGAAATGCGGGGGCCCTGGCTTCCCTGAGAGCCTCCTCTGAGAGAGCTACTGCGGGCCCAGCGAGGCTACTCATCTGGGGGGACACAATAATAATGATGATAAAAATAATAAGGATGACTGTTATTTATTGAGCATTTTATCTGCTCAGATAGATGTTGTGCTAGGCACAACGTCTCATGTAGTCCTACCAAGGATCGTTATTGTTCCCTTTCTACATTTGAGAAAATGAGACCCAGAGAAGTCAAACGGCTTTCTCAAGGTCACCAAGTACATGGTGGGGCCAGAATACAAATCCAGGAGCTCTGACCCTAAAGCCTGTGCTCTTAATGGTCGTCCTGTCCTGCCACGGGGAAGTACCTTCTGTCCCTTCTGGGGGTTCCAGGCTGTACTTGGGGGGAGGTAGAGATACTGAATTAGAGCCCAAGGCTTGCTCTGGATTTACTGCAAGGACCCCAAATTATTCCATGGCACTGGCATGGCTCATAGCTTCTCAGATCTGTTCTTCTGACCTGACCTCAGGAAGCTAGTGTCCTCTGAGGCCTGGGGTATGTATGTGTGGGGACCCCAAGTAAGGGGCACATATTTTCTAGGATTAAATATAATGATATATCCAAGATGGGGCAAGAGAGAGAGAGAGAGAGAGACTCAGTTCTTTCCATCTAGGATCCAGGAAAAGAACTGATGAAAGCTATATAGACTCGATCTATACAACCCCATTCCCCACACCAGGCTACACCATCAGCAATACCCCAGCGATCCCTCCCCCACACCCTTCAGGCCCATCTCTTAACAGCTGGACATTCTAGAGTGCCCAGGATGAAAAGTATCCTGAAGCTTAACGGCAAAGGAGCTGCCACCTTCCAAAAGAGGATCCTTTGGACCTCTGGATCCTCTGTGTGTCCCCCAGCCCTACCCCTTCCCCTACCCTCAGCCCCCTGGGACTGCTACATCTGCCTCTTCCCCTCTGCAACCAGCCAGACTTCATCTTGGAGGCCAGATTTTCTTCCTTGTTTAATGTGGACGTGTCTCGGGAGTCTGTCGGGCTGGTCATTCAGAGAGGCCATTGCTAAGTCCTACGGGACCTTAAGCCATACTCGCCTCCTTTTCGAATACCTGCTATTTTGAACACCAGAGATCCAAAGGAATCCCAAACTCTCTCTCTCTGTCTCACCCCACCTCTTTCTTTTCTCCCACCTCCCTGTCTCCTCCTGCCCTCTGACCTCTGGGACCTAAGGCCAGAAGGACATGATTCTTTTTAAAACAAAGAAGAGATGTCTAATTCTTTTCCCCTCTGTCCTTTCGAGCCCTCTCTGTGCAGTGCTATCTTTTATGCTCACTTTCCCTGATTTCTCAGTGAACTTCAGCATCCTAGTGACTGGTGTGACCAGCGGCCAGCTTATAAGTAAAGGGAGTCTGAAGAGGAGTGGAGGGAAGGCTTCTGTTCTCTCCGGCTGGCAAGACACACAGAGGGTCAGCAACCTGGCCACAGGAACCTGGCCACAGGGTTTTAGCGAGGGGGACTAACTCCGCATTCTGCTCTGCAAGGCGGGGCTCTAGAGGCGTCAGCCTACGTAGGGCATCCTGCGACTGGCATCCCATTTGGGAGCCAGCTGGCACACAGGGCTTGTGCACATCGCCCTTTCCGCTCTTCAGCTGTTTCTCTGAGGATATGTGACTTTCCACTCTCCTGTGTCTCCAAGGCAGGCTGCTCCCTCTTCCCAGGCTCCTGGAAGACTTGCACACTTAGTTCTCCTTTAAGCACCCCCCGCTCCCCCCCCCCCTTAGGGCTGGGGAATGTGGCCTTCACTAGCAACCTCCAGTTGGAGTCTCCCTCTGAGGTGCTGAGTGGAGGGGAGAGGAGCTGCAGGCCCATGCAAATCACTTTTGCCCGGAGACCTTCCACCTTCCGAGAATAAAGGGAAGCGCGGAGGCATTGATCTTGCTCTGTGTTTTTCTCTGCTGCTGCTTTCAAGTGACCCGGATCTCATTACAGATATTGAAATGGGGTGTGATTTGGGGGAGGCGGCTGAGAAATGGGAGCTTGGTTTCTGTGTTGCCTTTGAGGGTCGGTGGGAGAGAACCGCAAGCCTGTCCAGATCTTATCTCGTCAGGAAAGGGCAGGAAAACAACAGAGCAAACAGTCACTCACCCAACGTCTTCACACCAGACACCCACGCCCACGTGTGGTGCCGCTGCCATTTCTCACAGAGGCAGAAGGGGAGGGCGAGGCAGGGCAGGGATTCCCTGAGCCCCGGTGGGGAAGCACGGCTGGGTGGGGAAGCACGGCCGTGATCAGAACCAGTCACCTCCGCCCCAGGTGCCGTCTCCACCGACCGGGGAGGGGCCGGGCTGCTTCCCTTCTCTGTCTGGAGCAGGCCCTCCATCACCAGGAGTGTGTCTGCCTCGTGCTCCGGGGCATCCAGTTAAATAGAAGACAGTCCTGCCCCACGTGGAACTTAAATGAAACTCGAGCGGGGGCACCAAGTCCAGATCAAGGCGAGGTTAAATAATGTAGAGCACGTGCCCGCACATCACACCCAAGAACAGTTACAGGTGGTAAGTGACTAATTGGCAAATGAAAGACACGTTTGCTCTCGGTTTGCTCCCACACTGACATTTCACTGAATGACAGGACAGGACAGCACAGCTCCGCGGCTCGGGGAGCTGGGGGAGGGCGGGGGTGGGGGGTCCCAGAGCAGGGCCGCAAGGCTTGGCCGGGGCCACCTCCGCACATGCCCCGCTGTGATGTCAGAGGGACTAATTGTCTCAACTGGATTCAGAGCCACCTGGGCCGTGCTCTCGGAAGGCTCTGGTTCCATCTTCCTGCCAGACACCGATCGTACCTGCTGGCATCTGCTCCCACTGCCAGAGCCTTCCTCCGTAGCCTTGGGGATGGACTCTGTCCTTCCGGCTTTCAGAAGGTGCCTGCGGCTGCCTCTGGGCTATTCTCCCGGCCATTCTTTTCCCAGGCTCTTTGTCAGGCTCCCCACTGGAGACCTTGTGCTCTGGAGCCAGTCCAACCCTGGTGCGAACCTCGGTCCCACCGTGACCTGTGGCGCACGTCACTTAACCCTCTCCGAAAGGATTCGTTGTCTCATCCAAAATGTGGCAATTCTCCACGCATGGGATTTTATGACGGTTGTAGCAATAATGCTTGTGACAGCTCTAGCATATTGTGAGACTTCAAAAATAGTGACTGTTCTGCCGTTTCATACCTACAGTAAAACCTTGGATTGCAAGGAACTTGTTCTGTGAGTGTTCCACGAGATGAGCAAACATTTCTAATAAATTTTAACCTGATGGGGCGCCTGGGTGGCTCAGTCGGTCAAGAGTCTGACTTCAGGTCAGGTCGTGATCTTTCGTCTTGTGAGTTCAAGCCCTGTGTGGGGCTCTGTGCTGACAGCTTAGAGCCTGGGGCCTGCTTCCGATTCCGTGTCTCCCTCTGTCTCCGCTCCTCCCCTGCTCCTGCTCTCTCTGTCGCTCTCAAAAATAAATAAACATTAAAAAAAATATATGAGTGCTACATGCTGCTGAATGTCACATGATCACAACGGAGCTCATGGTTTTCGAAATTCGCTTTGATGTACGAGTTCTTTGGATTACAAGCATGTTTCCTGAACAAATTATGCTCCATATAATCACTGTCTCCTTGGTGTCACTACAGTGTATTATAATAATAATATCTAGTTCCTTTAATAGAAGTAAATACAATAATATGCTATATGTAGGCCATGTGCTATTTATGTTATATACTTACGGAGTGTAACTATATAGTATATGTTCTCTAGTCTATATGTAGTATATACTATGGATTTACTATATGTTTAATAGTAGGCAAATAAATGATATAATATGATAATAATAGTATTAATAGTAATAATTATAACAACTAACTTCTTAAATCCTCATCACGCGCAGACGCCATATATTACAACGTGCACTTTGTATCCATCCCTGGGCTCTGGGTCCCCATTGCCCGTGGCAGGTGCATTTTTGTAACCTTCCAGCGTCTTGTGCCAGTTTGGCAGTGGTCTCGGAGTGCCTGTACAAGCAGAGGCCTTCTGCGAACATGCCCTCTGTAGCTAAGAGCTCAAAAGGGAGGACACTGGCTTCCTGGTACCCAGGTGCCCAAAGCCCAAGCCTCCTGCTCATTTGGAGCCCAACTAAACAGGCTCTCTCTGAGCCTGGCAACAGGGAAAATCACTTGGAGTATACAGGCATGGTGTAATGAGACAAAATGACCACCAAGCCAATTAGAATAAGAAAGATAGATGTTCACTTTGCAGTTAGGGACTCTATAAGAAAAGTCAGTAGAGGTAAGGTGTTGGGCACAAGCATGGGTTTAATCATGTGGTGGGCAAACAATAGAGAGAGAGGATCCTTGGGATGCCAGCCGAGGACACAGCCTGTTTGGGAAACGGCCTGTTCTGAGCCATCTGCCCCTGCCCCGCTCTAGTCAGGATGGGGCCCGATTGTCACCTGAAGGTTATTAACTGCACCGTCGTCGAGAGACAAGAATGGTGCAGTGAAATGAGCACAGATGGTGAACCCTTACATCTTCTGATCTTAAATTTCCTCTTATCTACAGTGAGGATAACAGTAGAATGTGTCTCATGGGTTTGTTGGGAGAAAGTGAAACATCATACGTTGTGACAGTGGTGAAGATACCTTAGATCTGCAAATGCTTTAATAATGATGATAATAAATAAAAATAATAGCAGTAATAGCATCTAACCTACATACAGCGCTTGCTATATGCCAGGAACTCTCCTTTTTTTTTTTTTTTAACATTTTTTTAAATGTTTATTTATTTTTGAGAGAGAGAGAGAGAGAGAGAGACTGAATGTGAGTGGGGGAGGGACAGAGAGAGGGGGACACAGAACTCAAAGCGGGCTCCAGGCTCTAAGCTGTCAGCACAGAGCCCGATGCGCGGCTCGAACCCACAAACCGTGAGATCATGACTGGAGCCGAAGTCGGAGCTTAACTGAGTGAGCCACCAGGGTGCCCCCAGGAACGCTCCTAAGTGCTTTATATATATTTAGCTCACAACAGTCTTATGAGACAAGTAGGAGTATTGTATCCATTTTAAAGATGAAAAACTGAGGCACAGAGAAGTTAAATAAGTTGTCCAAAGTCACACAGCTAGCAAGGAGCACAACTGGCATCTGAATGCAGATCGGCTCCGAATCTGTGCTCTTAACAGCCGAGCGGTTAAGGCGAATGGGAGCATGTGCACTGGTAAAGCCTGCCTCCATCCACGATCTCAGGTAATCCTCCCTGCTCCCTGAACAGGGAAAGTCTTGGGCACAGAGGAAATTGGGCCATTCTTCACAATGAGCAAAATCTACTTCTTGGAGAACTGTCTTGAGTCTCTTCAGAGACCAAACCTGGCAAAGCTTGCCTGGCGCTTGCAGAAAAAAATCAAGAGAGTCATCTTTGTTCTTGTAGGGAGGCCAGATAATCTCACCCAACTGTCCGGGTTCTCACTGTTCTGACACCGCAGCGTCCATCAGAGTCCCCGGTAGCTGACTCTGGCAGCAAGGGAGGTGCTCAACTAAGCACATCAACCAAATTCATTAGGCACCTACATCACGCCCACACTGTGCAGGGACAAGGGGGCATGATGCATAAAAGAAACAAGATTCTTTATGGTCTCCATTCACAAAAAGTTAGAAGTCTGTTCGGAAAGATCAGACAGATGAGACAACAGATTAAGATGACAAAACAATACCGTTAGGTAACAGTGTGATGTAACACAAAATTGTTCAGTATTGCCAACAAAACAGTGGGAGGTGAATGGAACATGTCTCGAATTGTGTGACCTTCATGCCCTAGCTCTTTTTTTTTTTTTCCCTCAAAGTTCTAAGTTTTTTAGGGACATTGTACCCAGCATGGGTAACCTGTCTTTGCTTCTCAGAGAAGAAAATTCCACGCAAAGAACATTTTTCACCCAGCAGCCCACACCATGTTCATCAAGATGTGACTCTGTCCTTTCCTATGATTTTTTTCAACAGAGATGCTAGAGAAGGCAGTTTGACTGTTCTCCCTGAAGAATAACTGTCCTAAAGATGTGAACAGAGGGGACTTGAGGCCAAGGGATTAAGTCTGTCGGTGCCCTGCCCTCTACTCCTTTCTTGGTGTGCTCTTACCTCCGCAGGGACCTTGGAAAGCTTCCTACTCTGGGAATGTAGGGTGTCCCATCTAGGGCACCATCTTGAATCTTTGGTGGGCTGCAGCCCCTTCCCTTAGCTGGGCGACTTTGGGCAAGCTGCTTAATCTCTTTTGGCTTTTGTTTTTCTCGTCTATAAGATGGATATGTAAAAGTGAATGTGAGGCGGAAATGGAACAATTAACTGCAGCGTGCTCATCAGAGTGACTGGCACATTACATGTTTTTCAAAGGGGTGTCTTTCTGTCATTATCAGCTCTACTGTCCATACCCCCACATCACTATCACCACCACAATCTTCACCGTCATCACTAACGATATCATCGCTATCACTGCCATCATCACCTTCATCTAAGCAGGACCTCCCGTGACTCATTCCTGTAGGATCTTTTTTTTTTTTTAAGTTTACCTATTTATTTTGAGAGAGAGAGAGAGAGAGAGAGAGAGAGAGAGAGAGAGATTGGGAGCAGGGTAGAGGCAGAGAGAGAGAGAATCCTAAGATGGCTCCGTACTGTCAGTGTAGAGCCCGACACGGGACTTGAACTCACGAACTGTAAGATCATGCCCTGAGCCGGGATCAAGAGTCAGAGGCTTAACTGACTGACCACCCGGGTGCCCCATCCTGTAGGACCTTTTTAACTGACTGGCTGGCTAATTCGATAAATATCATGTTCTCCTGATGTGACAGTGGCTGGTCACCCCGCTCAGGTAATATCTCTGCGAGTTTTCAGAGGCAAGGAAGTGAGTTGCTGGAAATGAATGCTGACAATTTTAGTCCCTGTGGTCGAGCAGAAAGGGCGTTAGTTTTAGTTGGATGGTCTTTTGGATGTCCCTCGAATCACCCCCTCTGCAGCTAGTAGGTCTGTCCCACAGAAAAATTCTTTCACTGAGTTCTTTCATTTTCCCATGAATAACAGCGGCGACGATGCAAGTGAAGGAGAACTTAGCCCACTAAAATCATTTCCCTTTTCCCCATTAATTATAATGTCATGGGAAAAAGAAGATGCTTCATTTCAATTTTAGTCTGTAATAATGGGAGCGCCTGGAGGAGGACAACAGAAATGTTTGAGGTTGGGATTCTGAAGCCTAAAAAGCCGAGTTAATTACCTCGGCTTCCCAGACAGATTTCTGTGTACACAATTGTGTTTCATCTTTGTGACCCGCGGCTATACTTTGAGGGTTTCTGAAGGAGAGAAATTACTCAGGCTGTGTCCAGAGCCCTGCCCTCATTAAGAGTTGTAAGAAGATGGACATAAATACCACGTGGGACCCCCATAAGAGAAGCCCTTCTCTGGAGAGATGTTTATTTGGCGATTCACAAGGGTAAAGGGATTCTGAGGGAAATTTTTGCTTGGGTCAGGGCGGGGGGCTCTGCTGAGAAGTTCCACTCTGCAAAGGGGGTGTTCAGTTCCGTCGAATTTCTTCACCAAGTCAACACAGGTTGCAATGTGGAAATGAGCGTGTGGAGACATTTCCGATGTGGTCTTTCTTTCTTTCTTTCTTTTCTTTTTTTGCCTTTGGATAACAACACAGTCAGACCTTTGTGCACAGTGCGGATTCTGAAAGGCCGTGGAAGGCAGAGGGGGAGGACCTCGAAGGTATCTCGGGGGAACATTTAGCAGAAACACAGCACGTGCCAACTTGCCTCAAGGCTGAGGAGACTGAGGGCTTCTCTGCCGTGGCCCCTCTTCCTACACGCTCACCCAAAAGGAACTGGAAGGCATCCCCTTGGCTGGTACATGAGGCTTGAGCCATTCATCCACTGAACAAATATTTATTGAGTGTGAGCTAATGCCAAACCTATTCTAGGTGCAGGATACAGCAGGGAACAAAAGTAGGCAAAAATCCCTAGTGATACAAATTTCACTTTTCCTTGGATTGGCTTCACATTGTTATCTTGCTCTCTTTGATTTTATATGTATCTCTATCTATCTATCTATCTATCTATCGGCACCTGTATTTTTATACATGTATGTATATCTGTAGGTTTTATATGCAGATCTTAAATTTATCAGATTTATATATAATACATAATAAAAATGTAAATATACATATCATTAAGTAAAACAATATATAAATACGCCTTCTTAGATGGTATGTTCCAAGAATTCAAGGGTTGAGCTTATCCAACTACCTTTGTACAGAATCCAGAACATCATCATTCATGACTCTTTCATTCATCCACTCAACACTTACTCTCTGAGCGTCTACTTTGAGGGAGGTGATGGCGATACTGTGATGAACAAGACCTAAAATCTCTCATACAAATTATAGCGTAATTTAGCAAATATCGAGACAAAGATAGTGAGGACATGCTTTTTTTGACATTTAATCAAGGCTTACTGATGTACAATTCTTAAATCTTACATCTGAAAAGATTTACCTTATATCTAAAGAATAATGCCATATTAATTGCCAGTTGACACATTTTCAGCAATGATGACTTGGCACGTACCACGTAGAGCCTTTTTTAAAAAAGCTTTTTAAGATAATTTCAGTTTTATAGAAGGGTTGCAGAAAAAACGGACAGAGAATTCCTGGGTACCCTTCACTCAGCTTACCCTGATGTTAAGCTCTTCTATAACCGTGGTACATGGATCCAAACTAAGAAATTAACATTGATATAATACTATTAACTAGATTATACAGACTATTAGAATTTCTCCAGTTTTTCATTGATTTTTTTTTTTTCTTTTCCGGGATCCAATCCGGGATGCCCTTTTTCATTTAGACATCGTATCTCAGGAAACCTTGGGGACTCATTCACACTGGCATGTAACTGACTGATTCCACTTCAAAGTGTTAAGCCTTTAGAAGGACCATTACCTTTCGATGCAGATGAACACATATATGGTTCTCAGTCCTGGTCATGCATTGGCATCACTTGTGGCACATTTGTGATACAGCTCAGGCCTCACTTAAGCTCCGTAACGTCAAAAGCCTCCTCAGGTGTTGCCATGCACAACCAGGGCTGAGACCATTCCTAGTTTAAGCAGAGGTTTTTAGTGTGTGGTCCCTGAACCAGCAGCATGAGCATCGCCTGCAGACTTAGAAATGCAAATTTTGGGGCCTGAATCAGACCTCCTGAATCAGAAAACCTGGGGGTGCGTCCCCACGATCTGTTTTATTAAGTCTGACTCGGATGCATGGTAAGGTTTGAGAACCATTGCCTTGAGCAAAAGGACCGAGGTCTAACCGGTACATTTCAGCCAGGAGTGGAGAACAACGGACGGAGGGCACTGGCTCCCCCGGGAAACACATTCCATAAATGGTTGTCTGGTCTATGTACACAGAAAGCCGTCTCCGGTTCCTCGTCCGTCGACTGAGGCTGTCTCAGATTTGCAGACCATCAGCGGTGTTAGGACCTTTTCTTCCAGGAAGGACAGCTTTGCTTCAAGTGGCAACAGTATACTGGGTAATAGTATTAACTGGCGCTGCTTATGTTGGTGATCACGACTCCCCCCTTCCTTCCTCTTGTGTCCCACAAGCCACAGACCACAAGTGAGGCTGGTGGACAGGGCTGAGGCAGAGAGTAAGGTTGTGGTAGGGGAAATAAGTAATTTGATTTCTTAAACTGAACTGGATTGAATTAGAGGCCGGGGAACTCTTTTTCACAGTATGTTATTTCTTGAATTATAAATTTAATCTCAAAAAACAGTGATCCTAAAGTTTACTCTGAAGGGTAATGTCTTCATGGCCTATAGCACTGTATGTGGGAAAAATGCCTTCAACATTTGGCTGGAATGTGGGGACGTTTCAATGATTCTATTCAACTAGCACTATTCTTGGTACTGGGGTGGTGGACAAGAGGTGCTAGTCAATGAGCAGGAAGGACACTGTCCCTAACCTCAAGATCTACAGGGGGAAACAAACATGAGTGCCACCGAAGAGGGGACACAGGAAGGATGCTGTGTGCGCATCTGGTACTTTCTCTGATCTGCTCTCTGGGGCTCAGGTAAATCCTCTCAGGGGAAGTGAGGGTTGAACAGGAATCAGCCAGGTGAAGGGACGCAGGGGAAGGAAGAAGAGAGTGGAGAGAAGAACATTCTAGAAAGAGGAAGAGGTCGAGTGAAGGCCTGGGGTCCAGAGAGAGCTTGATGTGAAAGTTTTAAGAGCCGTGAGCTGAATAAACCAGGCCCTGGAGAGCGTAGGCCATGGGATGGAAGGATGAGGTTGGAAAGGCAGTGAGTCCGGATCCCCGAGGGCCTAGGAAGTCCCATGAAGGATTTGGACCGGGGCCTAAAGGCAACTGGAAACCACTGAGGGTTTTTAAGCAGTGGAAGAAAATGACAGATTTGCATGAGAAATAAATCCTGTGGCAACACTTTGGAAAGTGCATTGGCCGGGGGAGGGGGATGAGCCGTAGTATTGGGAGACAGAAGCTGTCTGTTGTACAGATGAAACTTATGAATATTTGCTTAGAAAAATATGAAATGGACTAAGAGATTGTGAGATTCAAATGTATTGCCTCTTGTGTTCTTTTTCAGCCCGAGTTTTGTTCTTTGGATGAAGCACACGTGTGGCATCTACCTTCAGCGTGGATATGCGTTCGACACATGGAGTTTCTAGTTAGCGGCGTAAGACAGCTAATACTAAGTGGACACTAGCCTCTTGCAAATCACAATGTAAAACACCGTGCTGGATATCATGGGGGATTCCAGGAAGCCTTGGTCCTTGACCACAAGAAACTGATGTTTGAATTACGGAAATAAAAACATACATTTCAATTTTCATCGAAGACGCCATCTGTGTGTTATCAATGATCAAAAAGGGAGGATGGAATCACAGACGCTCTAAGAGGAGCAGTAGTAGAAGCAGTTTTGTGGAAGACGTAGGTCTTGGTCTTTGCACATGGCTTTGAAGGCTCCTGGGGGTGGGTAGAGAGACCAGCTGAGGGAAGACAGTGCAGGTGGCGGAAGTGGGCGTTGTGATTGGATCCACACTTGTGGTTTCAATTTGTCTTGATTTTCAGGGAAAGTCGACGGGACCTGAGACATAACAGAAAAGTGCAGTAGCTTTGGGCAAAGAATAAGGCAGTGGTAAATGTTCCCATCTTGAATAGCGGTCACTTCTCTGCCATCCCTGCTGGGACTGAGGCACACTTGGAAAGGCGTGTGGGGTTGACTGGGGATAGGCCTGGGGAGGGCGGGTGAGGGGCCCTCCATGACCCTACCTGCCACCCCAGAAATCAGCACGCTCTACTTTTCTGGACCTTACCTAGCGCCAAGACAGTTTAGAAGTTACCTGTAACAGAAGGGGCCATTTCTAAAGTCACAGCCACCAGAAACCCCAACCCTTTGCTTCTTAATCCTGACACAATCTGCTCTTGTGCAGAGTTCAATTGTACCAAAGGGTCGATTTGGCTCTGCGTTGCCCTCAAGTCCTAGGTGTGAGTTGCCACTCGATGGCCATTTGCCACCACCATGGGCAGGAAGTAGGGAGGAGGCCGAAGAGCAGAGGGGCCGAAACCAGACGCTGTGGCAGCAGAGGCAGGTGTGGCCAGGCTGAGAGCAGACAGGTCTGCCTCCGGGAGATAGCTGTACCGGCCTGTGGGCCAGGGGGCGGTCCGTGCAGAGGGTCAGGGTGGTGCAGGGAACGTGTCTCAGAGTCTGGCCGGAAGACATCGGTCTGCAAGGTGAGTTCAAGGGGGAACATCACGGGGCAGAACATCTCCAACCGTGTGTGTTCTCCGGAGATGCTTGTGGACCGCTTGACCGAGGGCCAGGGCAGCCAAAGGGGTGGGAGCCTCCAAAGAGCCGACGACCTCACTCTGTTTTCACCGGAGTTAGTCCTCTTCTTTCTGTTTTAGACTTTGGGGGATCTGTTTAATAATTGAGATGAAAAAGAAAAGAATTCTGATGACAGAAATCAGCTGAAAACCTTTGTCAATCCGATGCCCTTCCCACAACATTCTGTTTCGGTCCCTGTTTGGAGGAATGTCCTCAATACAGGGAAGGCACTCGTTGAGCCCCCCGCCTCCGTGGGGGCGCACCAGGGTGGAAGCACTGAGCCCCGAGGATCTGCTCGGCATGTGCAGACCAGCCAAGGCTCTGCTGGGGTCGCTGGAGGCAGGGCCGGGGAGCAAGAGCCAGAGAGCTGCCAGCGGGAGGAACAATGGGCTAGTGTGAGCGCCGCCCGAGGGGCTCAGCAGAGGGGACAGTCCACCGGCGCTGCGGAGGCGTGTTTGTCCAGGCAGGAAGCCACCAGGGACCCTGAGCCAGGCTCCCCTGGCACATCTGACGCCACCTGCAGTGGAGCCCCGGGCACCCTGAAGACGGCAGGAGCGGTTGCTGGCCAGCCCCCCTGGCCAGCCACGTTTCTCACTTCCTGCTTGCCCTTGAGGACGGTCCCCCTCCCCGCCCCTGCTCCGTAAAAGGATTCCCTGTTGTGTCCAGGTTGCTCAGCCTTTTCCCCGTAGCCGCCTCACGGCTCACCATCTGGGAGATGTTCCCTGAGCCAGGGAACTAAGATCTAATGCAATCGCTTCTAAGGGGGAAGGGTCTGATGGGGACAGGACACCTCGTAGGCTCTCATCAGCATCTGTGAAATGAGTGATTCTATGAGCGTGCTAGTGTGTTACTATCCCGCTGTGTTAAGACTGTTGGGCCGACACGGGTATAACTATATCATGGTGGGTGGGAGTAGTTGTATCACAAGGAGAGACACCGTGCCTGGTGTCAGTCACCTGGCGAGGAGGTCTGCTCAGACCAGGCACGGGCTGTGCACAAACATCTGGAGAGGGAGTCAGGGCGGGCTCACATGGAGATAAACAGTAGCAGTGAGGGGGCAGTGTCGATGAGCCCCACGGTGGCATTAATTTGAACATGACATGTGGAAAAGGCAGGACCATGAGCCACTGGAATAAGCTGGTTGTGGCACTTGGTCGGCTTGGCTTCTTCACCAAGCCTGGTGTCCTTGGGGCTCATTCCCACTGTGGGTTCTCTCGCCCAGTGGTTAGTAATGCAATGGCCAACCTTCACGGGGCATCCACAGTTACTGGCATTGTGGTGTGGCTTTTCATGCAGTGTTCAATTTGATCCTCAATAGCCTGGGAAGGAAGTATTACCTGTATTTTACAGACAAGGAAATTGAGGGGTAGAGTGTTCACTGACCTGTTTAAGATTACAGTTTTAAGTGGTAGAACCAGAATTTGAACCCTGGATCTATCTAATTCCAGAGATCAAATTCTTAACTGCTTTTTGCCGTGGAGTCCTACGGACAATATCGGCCGATCTTCTGTGCTGAGGGTTACTAAGGGGGCGTGTTCAGTTTAAGCTTGGAGGGAACCTTTTCAGAGGTGGGAGAGCTCCCAGAGAGGACATGGTTGCAGTGTATGGTGGGTCTTGGGGTAGGGGCCATGACACTTGGTCACTCACCCTTCCTTCCTAGAGTGTTTCCTTCCCATGCTACACTTTAGACACTCTGTTCTTTCTTTAGTAATTTGGGAGCCATCCCCCATGACTTCTTTCTGCAACCTCTGCCCAGTGGTCCTTCCATCTTTGGCTAATGAGAAAATTCTCTTAGGGGTCAGGGGGTGCAACTGAAACTTAGAACTAAAGTAAATCTCCAAATATACAGTTCTCTGGGTGGCCAGCATCCACACTCAGTTACTGCCTGGTTTCAGCGTGCGCTTCTCAGGCATTCACGGGGACTGAGAGCCAGAGTCACCTGCCAGTGCTGCCTGAGGGTATTCAGAGGGCTGGACAGGGGCAGGTGTTCAAATGTTTGACGTCTGCCATTTGCTCTGGCCGATCTAATCAGTCCAAGCTGTCACCACATCCTCTGACAGGTGAGAGCAGAGGGCTACCTAGATTACACGCTGTGACTCACCATCATTTACAAACTGATTTAGCAACCTGGTTCCTCGACCCAGAGAAATAGCAGGGAGCTCCATGATCATCCAAGTGGACTTGGAGGAGGCCTTGAAGTGATCTACATAGGATCAGCCCACAGTGATCTCCCTGTTCTTCCAGCAATCTTTGTACTCATTGATATGCATGTTTGTGAATCTAGGTGACTGTATCATGTAATCTAACACACTCTGTTACATGTCCTCATGCCCCTCTGTGGTCTAGGTAAGACCACACGACTCCTCTTGGGGCCTCGGGCGCGAGCCCCGCCACAGCATTGTAGGAGTCATAGCTATCGCTTTTAGAGGCTTACTATCTGCCAGGCACTTGCAGTGTTTTTCACATACTAACTAATCTAATCCTCCCCCCCCCAAATTAAAATACTCGCACCCAGAGAAGATAACTTGCCCAAGATGTGTTGGCTATTCAAGACTCAAGATGCAAAATTTTTAAAAGCATGAGTCTGAGTCTATTGTGAGCCACTGTACCCCTCAGTCAGCATCCTGAGTAAAATGACCGCAGTTGAATTTGGTGCTTAGTGACCGCAGTTGAATTTGATGGGCTATGGAGCTTGCTCTCCAACTTCAGGCGAGGACACTGTTTGAAAAAGAATAAATGGCTGGCAATCAACCCATCCAGGAGACTTTACTGAGCATATACTCTACAACTGGCGTTGTGTCAAATTTTCTGGATACAAAAGGAACCCGAAATGCTTCCTTAAGGAACTGGCTCTTCTTGGACCAGAAGAGGCGATTTGCCAGGGCTTCTGCATTCCACAGCTTGGTGTCGTCAATGCGTCGGGCAATCTACACTCAAGCTGAGATGGATCTGGGATTTAGCAATCTGTCTGTAACTTGCTCTAGGGTTTGTGCTCTTGCCTGTGAAGGCCGCCTCCCTGGTGCGAAATGCTCACCTTGTTGCAGATATAGAAGTGGTCCGAGTTGCAGCTGAGGCTGAACAAGAGGGAAAGCAACAAGGCTATTTGGGTCTTACTGGACTTTCGGTTTCTGGGCGTGGCATCCATACACTGGTAAAATCCTTGTAGGCATCTGTGAAAGAGTGGAGAGCCCACCAGAGCCCTCGCCCCACCTCCTGCTATATGACTGAGCTTGGACCTCCTTGAACTCAGTGTCTACCTTGCCACGGTGAGGGAGTGGTTCGTGCTCAGATGATGTTTGTTGAGTGTGCTGAGTGTAGAATATCTGGGTTTAACATCACTGATGGTTTTTACCTGTATCCTTAGCTGGGTTCTTAGAAATGCTTTTCCGCATGTGCATATTTCTATGGAAACACAAGATATTTATTTGGGAGATGCTTTCTGACCCACTGTTTTCCTTGTTCTGGTGTGAGGACATTGGTGCTGGCTGTCCCTCTTCCACCTCCCCCACCTCCCTCCACCCCCCCCCCCCCCCATTAGAATATAAGTTCTGTGAAGTCGGGGACTTTCCTTTCCTCGTTCACTAATATATCCTCAGTGCCAAATACAGCCTGGATAATAGTAGAATGACCGTCAACGACTCTGCTGAATGAATGGAGAGGTGAATGATTGATTGTTTGGAAACTAACTACATGGTGATAGAGCTATTCTCATCATAAGAAGAAACGTGTAATTATACGTGGTGATGGATGTTAACAAGACTTTTTTGCAGTATATACTTGTGTCATTGTGTTGTACATGGGAAATGAATAGGTCAAGTATACCTCAGTTAAAAAAAAAAAAAAAAGAGCTGTGGAATCCAAGTGTCCAGGTGGGATCGCTGGCTCTCCTTATGAGCTGTGTGTTTTAGCCAAGTTTCTTAACCTCATTCTGTCTGTTTTCTCACCTGTAAAATGAGGCTAATACCTCAAAGCATTGTTATGAGGATTAGATGAAATAATATGTGCAGAGTATCGAGAAGAGTTCCTGGCATATAGTAAATGTCCATAAATCTCGGCTGTCATTGGCTTTGCAAACTGGAAGGTACACAGGGAGCTCCTGGAGCTGTTTGATCTCTGGCCCCTCCCCTCACTTTTATTTTATTTTATTTTTTCATGGTGTGACTGTGCCCATTTGTGGAACACATTAACTAAGAAAGATTTTTTTAAATATACGCATGCCAATCAATTTCTATTTATTGTGTGCCTATTACATTTCTAACCCTGTTTGTGTTTGTGTTTTCACTTTCCATATTTGCTCCCACAGGTAATGGCAGAGATATTGGGCTCAAGTCAAAAGCTTCCATAGTATTTAAAATATTTCATATTAAAAAGAATAATGATGGCCACCATTTATAGATTCTTATTATATGCTGGGCATCATATACTTTAGCGGCTAAGTGCTTGCCCAGGCCAGGGTCAATGACGTGTAGGCACTGACTGTCAGTATCTGACTTTGCCTCCGGGTTCACTGAGCACACGCTTAGTTTACTCGGTTCACTGGTCTCTCCCCGGTGGTACTGGGCCACACGTACCCCACACACTTACTGCCTGATTGAATTAACAGCTCTGTCTTTGGAGGCGGATCTTTTTTCCCCTTGGACGTTTAGGATGTCTACAATTCTCAGTCATCCCTCTCTCTCTTTCTCATCCTTTTCCTCTTTTTCTTCTTTCTCCACTTGCATTTCTATTTCTGTCTCCTTTTCGACTTCTCCATCTCTTCATTCATTCATTCAAGTTGCTCTCCTGCCAAACTACAGCCACCCGCCTGGCAGTTCCCCGTGTGACCAACAGCTGCCCGGGAGCACGGCATGCATGCAAATAGACTTGTCAGGGCTTGTCTGGAGCCTTTTCCCTTTTGTAGTAAACCAGACCTTCGATTCACAAGGAAATAGGCCTTAGCTTTACCGTAGTTCCGATTTCCACAGTGTTTGGGCACAAATCATGAACTGTACACCTGGTAAAAATCCTGAGTCACCAGAGGGCTTGGTGTTGCAGGAAGGGGATCTTGGAGGAGATCCTTTGTTGCATTTTGGAAGGAGGGATGACTGGCAAACATCACTGGACAAACTCCCCTCCCCTTACTCTTCGGAACCTTCAGCTTAGGGGAACAGAGGCCAAGAGCATCCCTGATGTCCATTGTTTGGGGGGGCTCTGGTCACTTGGGGGACCTTTCAACACTGAACAGAAAAACAGTGAGACTGAGTGGTCTGAGTCATGGGCAGGCCAAGTGGGTGCCAGGTCACAGAGTCACCTGACCACTACTCCTTGGTGGGGCCAAGCTCCCCTCCGTGCGTGGGAAGTGATGCTTATTTGCTTCCCTAGACAAAGGATCTTCCATGCTACACTTCAGGTGGAGACTTTTGTTTTTCTTCTTAATCAGGGCTTTCTAGGGGCATTCCAATGAATAAGAGTTTGAAAGAGGATAAAAAGGAAAAGAGATCTTGAGAAAGAAGACAGAACTAGTTTTTTGGTTTTAATTTTAATGATGAATGTGATTCATATTAACCGATTAAGAGAAACAGTGTGACTATCTCAGTAGGGGCAGGAAAACAATAGGACAGAACACAATACCCTATGATCATGTACACTCTCACTCTACCAGGATAGAAGGGAACTTCCATAATTTGGTAAATGGAATCTTTAATAAAGCCTACAGCTAAGAGCACACTTAATGGTAGAGATCTAGAAGTTGATAAGGCTGCTCTCTGTCACCACACTCAAGTGGGAGATGCTTGCTTGAAATTTGGCCCAGGAGGGTGAGGGGAGAAGGTGACCCATAAGAGATACTCTTGGAGTGCCTTGAGCTGCAGATGGCCAAGGAGGTCACCAGTCAGAGGCAACAACCATCCCAGGCAGGACCCCTTGCACATTTGCAAAGTCCAGCCAATTACAATCCTCCCTGGAATCAGGTCAGTCATATGGGGCTCTGTCTGGACAGGGGAGTGAGGGCAAAGGATGGTCCTCAGCCTCAGGAAGGACTAGTTTTTGATTGCCTAAGTTAGTGTTTCTTAAACCCCAAAGTAATGTCATCTGATTTTTTTTTTTTTTTAAGATAAAAAACAGCCAATAGAGTCATAGGCAGCTCCCAGACCTACTGAACCAGGTTTTCTAAGGGTGGCACTCAAGAACATTTCTTTATAACAATTATCCTGCATAATTAGGATGTGAACCATTCTTTAGGAATTCTTGTAGGACTTTTCATTTAAAAAAAAAAATCAGGTGTTTCTTATCAGTGATGAGTACTTGAGCACAGGGCCTGGGTCTTCCTCATGCGAAATCCCTAATGTCTAGCATAATTTCCAGCACAGAGTTAGCGCTCAAAAAGCATTTGTAGGGGCGCCTGGGTGGCGCAGTCGGTTAAGCGTCCGACTTCAGCCAGGTCACGATCTCGCGGTCCGTGAGTTCGAGCCCCGCGTCGGGCTCTGGGCTGATGGCTCAGAGCCTGGAGCCTGTTTCCGATTCTGTGTCTCCCTCTCTCTCTGCCCCTCCCCCGTTCACGCTCTGTCTCTCTCTGTCCCCAAAAATAAAAAAATGTTAAAAAAAAAAAAAAAAAAAAAAAAAAAAGCATTTGTAGAGGGGAGCCTAGGTGGCTCAGCCAGTTAATTGCCTGACTTGGTTTGGGCTCAGGCTGTGATCTCATGGTTTGTGAGATGGAATCTCACTGACAGCACGGAGCCTGCTTGGGATTTTCTCTCTCCTCTCTTTCTCAAACTAAATAAATAAACCTTAAAAAAAAAGCATTTGTAGAAGTAAGAGGGAAGCTGTTTCTCAAAGGTGACCATCAACTGTGTAGACTGTGGGGGAGGTAATGTTAGTGACATGGAGGTTAAACTATCAAATTAAACTTATTATTCAGTGTGAGATGCCGAGGAATGGTAGAGCACACACACAAAAAAAGTCCCTTTGCCTTGAAAGGACCACATGTGGGTAGAATAGCCTGGAGACTTTTTCTTGTGCAAAGGCTGGTTTTTTAAAGCTCCAGGGTAACAGGTGAATCAAAGGTAATAGCCACTAAGTTTTCTTGACTGTCTTCCAGGATTATTTATGGCAGTCTTGAGCCATAGATAATAATTAAAGTCACCTTTAAATTCTAGGAACCATCTGTTTAGCATCAAGGGGCATTCAGGATAGCCATAAAAAGAGGGGGGCATCCTCCAGCTTGTTCCAAAGGCCAGGCTGCTACGTACAATAGCTTCTGAATACTGGCACCCATCCAGGCCACTCTGCCCTGGGTCTATGCAATCAGAATGAGTGTGCTTTCCTTTTTTAATTGTACCTAGTCATAACATCTAATTATTTAAGGCATAATAAAGCTGGAAATCCCAGCCATTAATGCTACTCCCAGATAAGCGCCTGCCATATGCAGCTGTCAGCCAGATGCGCAGATGATGGCTGGGAACCGGGGATGACAAGACGTGGTCAGAATCCCACTGCTTCTTTGGCAAAGGTAGCGGATGCGCTCTTCTCTTGGAAAGGTACAAACTGCTCAAGCTTGAAGGGGCCTTGGTGTGCATGAGTTTTGAGAACAAAAACATGAAAGGGAATTCAGTTACGGAGTCTCTTGATCAGAATGAAACAATGAAAATTAGTAGATGTAGAGTCCTCTACCCTAGGCTATTGCATTCAACCATTGCAATAACAACAGTTATCCTTACTATTATTGTTATTATTATCTTGATCTGGAAGAGGAGGACACTAGAGCTAGGAGAGCTGAAACAACTTACCCAAGGCCACCCTGCTAAAAGTACAGTTAGATTCCACACCAAGCTCTCTGACTCTACATTAAATAATCTCTTCACTATGCTCTGCTGTCTTGCCGGGAGGCAAATTCGATGGAAGAATGAAATGGTATTTATTTTCAGGAGAAATGAGAAATGGGCTTGGCTGACTCGGTGTGTAAAGGAAATATGGGAGATTGCCTGTAGGTAGCAATGAAGTTTGATACTATGCCCACGGATTTCCCATATCACTTGGGGGCTCATTAGTGTTTTAGCTGGACTTAGGCAATGTATCTTTCATGTATTTAAAAATTTGATATCATAGTATTTCTCTGAAATAAATAGTGGTTCTTAACCTTGGAATTCTTATGAACTCTACAGACTGTCTCCCAAGGAAAATGTATATAAGCACACACACACACAGGACCCCTCTTTAAAATCACTGGGTCCTCCCTTTGTCTCTCACCCCACCCCTAAGGTCAAGAAATCTTTCTCTAGGGGTGCCTGGGTGACTCAGTCAGTTAAGCATCCAACTTTGGCTCAGGTCATGATCTCTCATGTCATGATCTCACGGTTCATGAGTTGAGTCCCGCCTTGGGCTCTGTGCCTGGAGCTCAGAGCCTGGAGTCTGCTTCGGATTCTGTGTCTCCCTGTCTCTCTACCCTTCCTCCACTTGCACTCTCTCTCTTTCTTTCAAAAATAAATAAACAGTAAAAAAAAAGAGAGAGAGAGAAAGAAATCTTTCTCTAGATATGACTTTACAAATTGCTCTGCTTTTCTGGGCCACAGACAATCTTTCTAGTTTAGGGGTTGCTCCAGTCTGTCCGCATCTGCATTGATGATTCATTCATTGGAAGGTCGTATGGATTTTCTGTCTCTCCAACACCAAATATCTGGCTATACGATGCTGACAATTTCTGTTTTGTTCATTGTTTGCTTGCATCTAGTTTTGCTGTTAAGAAAAACTAGTATTAATATGATTCTTGTTCCTCAGCTGTTAATATACTTTTTCTCCACAGGTTTTTAGAATTTCCTCTTTGTATGAGTTGTTTTTAAACTTCACAATAATGTGTCCAGGTGTTAGCTTTTCTTTACCCCTACAGTTTGACTGTCTATCACTCTTTTAATATTAGATCTTTCATATATATTAATATCTAGTAATATCTATTAATTATTATTTATATAATATATATTATATTGTATACATTAATTAATTATTAATATATATAAATCATATATATTAATATATATTAATTTTAGGGATTTGTCTTCATCATATCCAAGACAAGGATGAGCCATGAATTACCACTATCACCATTGCTGTTATCATGGTACTCTCTAACACTATAAAAAAGGGAATAAGAAATGTAAAGATTGGAAGGGGAAAGAGAAAACTGCTACAGTTAACAGGAGAGATGATCATCTACCTAGAAAGACCATCATAATCAACAGACAAACTGTTAAAACCAATAAGAGAGTTTAGCAAGATGTAAGAAAAACTCACAGTATTATTAGAATTTTTCAATAACGTCGACAGCCAACTCAAAAACACAAGAAAAAGTAAGATGCTGTTCACAATGTCAACAGGAACTATGAAGCAAATAAGAATTACCTTATGGGGCGCCTGGGTGGCTCAGTCGGTTAAGCATCTGACTTCGGCTCAGGTCATGATCTCACAGTCCGTGAGTTCGAGCCCCCCGTCGGGCTCTGTGCTGACAGCTCAGAGCCTGGAGCCTGCTTCACATTCTGTGTCTCCCTCTCTCTCTCTGCCCCTTCCCTGCTCATGCTCTGTCTCTCTCTGTCTCAAAAATAAATAGACATTAAAAAAATGTAATAAAAAAAGAATTACCTTAGCTCAGAATACATCAGACTTCTATGGAGACAGTTTTTAATTTCTAGTAATAAAGAACATGGAATATGATCTCAGTAGATGGGGAGCTATCCCATGCTTAGCAGGGCCAAATTAATCTTATAATGGTGTCAGTCCTTCTTAAAGGTATCTATAAAATTCAACGAGAAGGCAATAAAAATTCCAGTTGCATTTTTTTTGGAGGAGCTTGAAAAGCTTGTTCTAAAGGTTTAAGATGTACTATAATAAATAATAGAGAAAACTTTCAAATATTAGTACAAGAACAGACAAGGAGACCAATGAAATACAATAGAATTCAAAGACAGGCCCATGTATATAAATTAGGTGTTTCTACTCAAAAAAACCATGAGTGAAGTTAACAGATGCCAGGTTAAGAGGAGAAATCTATATTGAGCAAAACTGATCATATCTAGAATTTTATGTATAGAGTATACAAAGTACCCTAATCAATAGGAAAATGACAGCAACCTATTAGAGACATTAGCAAAAGAAAAAGGCATTTTAGAGAAGAGGAAATCCAGAAGGTTAACAGGCATAGGAAGAGATGCTCGAATGCATTAGCGCTAGTAACGTAAAACAAAAGCGTAATGAACCATCACTGCACCTGTTAGGTTGGCAAAACTTGGAAAGCTGGCTGGTACCACGTTTGGCGGTGAAATGGAAATACGTGAAGCCTTGTGAACTGGTGGTGGGAGTCCTGGAGAACAATCTGGCTGTATCTGTTCCACTTAAATATATGCATATTCTCCGAGGTAGTAATTCTACCTCTGGGCATATAACCCATAAAAGGATATATGTCTGTAAAAGGATGCATCAAAATATTCATTGATGCTTTGATTGTGGAGGGAGAATTCGGAGGCAATCTGGTTAAGTAAAACACAGCGTTTGCATTCCATGCGCTCCTTTCAAGACATTGCAAGAGACGGAGGGAATGTCTACATAGCAATGTGGTTGGATACAACATAGCGCTGAGTTACAAACTAAGGGACAGGGTAAGCACTATAAGACAATACCACTTACATAAATTAAAAATGCATGCATGCCCAGGGCTCCTGGGTGGCTCAGTCGGCTGAGCGTACGACTTCAGCTCAGGTCACCATCTCACAGCTGGTGAGTTCAAGCCCCGCGTTGGGCTCTGTGCTGACAGCTCACAGCCTGGAGCCTGCTTCGGATTCTGTGTCTCCCTCTCTCTCTGCCCCTCCCCCGCTCGTGCCATGTCTCTGTCTCTCAAAAATAAATAAACATTAAAAAAATTTTTTTTAAATGCATGCATGCCAAACAGTATACATTTTGTAAGAACAGGTACAAATATCCGCAAATAAAAGGCTTGACATCAACCAGATGAAAATAGCTGCTTTCACTGGTGTGTGATGGAGTGAGTGGGGACAAGAAAAAGAACAGACATGGCAGATGTGGATGGGGATGAATAAATGAAAGAATGAGTGAGTGAATGAATAAGTAAGAGAGGGACTTTCATGGACCCATGATGATAAAGTGCCATGGCTGAAAAAGATGATGAAGGCCCAAATGGAAAGGGGAAAACAAGGCCTAGTCTAGATGATGGCACACAGTGAGAATTTAGTAAATACTTGTTCACTTGAAGGAAGGAATGAAATCTGTGGCAAATCCCGTTTTGCAAAGCTAGAATTCTTTTGCAGTACGGATCAGAGTTCTTTACTGAATTATTTTGGGAGTTTTGATTTCAATATAGGAAAGTTTAAAAAAAAAATGTGAGCGTGCCCGAATTTGAGACATCTAGAGGCATTAAGGGAATTTTTTCTTTTCCTCGACTTCTTGAAGTGTCGTAAACATGGACACCTCCTTCTATTCTTTTGAACGACGCCATGAAGTTTCACTTTGGATTCTTAGCCGCAGAGAATGTCTTCCCAGCAAATATTTGACATTTTGATCAAGTCTTGGTTCCCTTATATGTGGTCACTGATATCCAGAGTCTTTTCTGGAAGCACTGAGCTAGAATCTACTTCCTGAGCTTCAAGGCTGTCAGAGACTACTGGGCTTATAGCTGGGCATGACAGTGGGCTAATCTACTGACATCCTTTTTTATCTGCTATTGTATAAGATCTGACTTGTCAGAGCACCTCTAGATTTGTGTTCTCCCTTCTTTCCAGAGGATAGAGGAATTACCTCAGAGCTTCCATCAACCTGTTCTAGGTTTTAAACATGGCTGACATTTGGATTTCACTGATTTCTTTTTTTTTTTTTTAATTTTTTTTTTCAACGTTTATTTATTTTTTGGGACAGAGAGAGACAGAGCATGAATGGGGGAAGGGCAGAGAGAGAGAGGGAGACACAGAATCGGAAACAGGCTCCAGGCTCTGAGCCATAAGCCCAGAGCCCGACGCGGGGCTCGAACTCACGGACCGCGAGATCGTGACCTGGCCGAAGTCGGACGCTTAACCGACTGCGCCACCCAGGCGCCCCATGGCTTTCACTGATTTCAACTTCACGAATGTCTGTCAGTGTGATTATTTAAAGTTCTGGCTCCAGTAAGATGAACTTGAGTCTGAGGGTCAGCCTATTGCCCAATCCCCCTGTGACTCTGGGCGAATTAAATTTCCTGAGCATTTGTTTCTCTGAACAATATAGATAGAAGTTTCCCCAGAGTTGTGGAAACTCCACTAGATAATGTCGTTAGGGCTACCATAGAGCTTGGAGCCTCGTAAGTAGTTGTTATTATGATTGCTTCATGAAACTCATCATGCTAGGCCTGGGAGGAGAGACCAAGATACGTAAGAAAAAGTTCTTAACTTCGTGGAACTTGGAGAAACAGGACAAAACTCAGAACGACGTGAGACAGGACAAGTGAGGTCACATATCTTTCCTAAGAACCCTGGGGGACATTCAGAGAACTGCTTTGTAATTTTATAAACAAGGAAAACTTAGACTCAGTGTTAGGTGACTTGGTGGAGAGGACGCAGGGAGTGGCACAGCCTCCCCGGGAACCTACCTCTCCCATGACTGAGCTGGGCCGGATGGATGTGCCTCTGTTTCCAGGGGACAAAGTTGTGTCAGATGGCTCTGAGGTAGCGTAGGGGGCAAGGCCCCAGACCTGCCCTGGGGGACCTTCGTCAGAGGGTCTTAATCCCAAAACCTGGGTCACGGGGGCCTGAGCATGTGAATTCAGATGCAAGGAGGCGGGAGGCTTCCAAACTGGGAGGGAGTCCGTGGCCTGCTACTTGTACGCTCTCAGGTGGTGAGCCTCGTGACTTTTCCTTTGAGAAGCTTCATGCTAACAGGTGGGTGGGTACTAGGAAAGAGGCCCCGTTCATATTGTACCTGCACGTTCCCTTTCAGTTACCAGCTCTGGTTAAACAGCATGGGTGTCCTCTCCTCTCTTCCCTGAGCGAGTTGGCCTTTTTCTCCATGGGCGTACGGAGCACGGGAACCAGCGTCTCCCATATTTAAGCATGATTAGGCCTCGCCATTTTGGTCATGGCCGGGGGGCAAGGGAGGGGCTGTTGTGTTTCAAAATGGAATAAACAGAAAAGCAGTATTAAAAGAATGAGGAGGTTGTTTAGTGAGGCTTGAAGAGACTACAGGTGTTTCCTCCTGTGTTGAGAACCAGCGGCCCCTGGGAATTGTATTTCCCGTTGAGCAGGGCCCATGGCGGACTGAGTCCTGCTAACATGCCTGTGGCGTAGAAGCCTGAATGGGCGCCCCAGAAAAGCCAGAGTTTTCCAGGGGTCTTTTGGGCACCTCGTGGGTGTGGAGAGGTCCAGGGCTGACACACATGCTCGCTCAGCTCGCACGCACGGACATTTTCACGCTCACCGTGCACCGCACCACACTCTGATGACCCCGGTCATCGGGACGCGGCCTTCTGTGCTGTGTTGTTGTTCAGATCCAGCTGGCTGGCTCTGCGGGTCTGTGGCCGGTGGGCCTCCGAGGGAGCGCACAGTGGGGTGACGGGCAGCCCTGCTACAGAAAAAGCGCCCGGGTACCTGAGGTGGGAGGATGTGACGACGCTGTGCCCCCGCGCAGCGGGGACTCGGGCCTTTAAAAAGCCGAGGAAACAGCCTCTGAGCAGGCGGTGGCTACACTGGAGGAGAGCACACCCAGGTCTCACGTGAAAGCAGCCAAACTGTCTGCTTCAAAGAGAAAAGGCAACATCCTGTCACAGGCCATGCTCTGGCAGAAACGTAAGTGGTTTGACCGTGGCTGTCAGAGCCGTGCAAGCACGGGCAGGGGCCGGGGCTTCACCGGTGAGCCCACCCGGGGACGGGGGAGGGGGTGGTGGCGATGGAGGCACCGGGGGTGCCCATCCCCAGCCAGGGGGGCGCAGGGGCCAGGTGGGCGACGGAGCCCGGTGGAGAAAGCGACCTGGCAGAGGTGATGCTGATTTTCCAGGCTGGAGGGGAACGAACTAGTGTTCCAAGGTGGGACAGCTCATCGTGTCTCCGCTGCGAGGCATGAATCACTGTGGTGAGGAAAGGGCAGTTCATGATTCACACAACAGAAAAGCCAACTGTGACATTGGTTTGGGGCCGAGAGGGGAAGGCCATGGGGTCCTTCACATGATTGGCTTTGTTTTTCATCCACGGCTGCCCTGTGGCCTGGGGTTCAATTCCTCGGGCCTGTTGCTGTCTGAGTGACTTAGGTTTCTGCCGAAGGCGTGATTTGTTTGCGTGCGTGCCCTGGGACAATGTGGAAACTTGGCTTTGGTCAGGCGTGCCTCCACTCGCTCCGCTGTCCTGCCTAAGTCACTCTTCTCCACGCCTTGGTGGCGAGGCCCGTGTGTCCCAGTGCAAAGGGGCAGCGGGTTTATCTTTAACCTTAATGTTTATCCCTGGGGTCGGATGGAACAACTGTGAACTTTACTTTCCATTATGTGGGATCAAACAGAGACTCCTGTTATTAATAATGGAAATCATACAGAGATTATCTACAACATTCCTTTCTTGCAATAACAAAGTCAAGTCAACAGCCTCATGAGACTTGAACCTTACCGGGACTCAGTTCTGTGCTACCTCAAGAGAGAAATATTACCAAAAAAAATCACTCTGTCTTTTCCAAGGTGCTTGGGTCTTTACAATGCCTTTTAACAAATTCATGTACACCCTACTGCAAGCAAACTTCATATAAGAGAATCTAGATTTACAGAAGATGATACATTGGGGAGTCTTTGTTTATTTTACACAAAGATATTCTCCTGGAGGCCTTGAAGTTCTGAAAATACACCTTCATCGATGAAAACGTAACTTAGAGTCCTTTATCACCAACTCACTGTTCTCCTTTGTTACTTGTGTAAATTCTCTGGAATTGAACTTGTTAATGTATAATTTGGAGGAGTGATTTCAAAATCTCTCAGACTGCGAGGTCTCATCGTTGATACTAGCAAGATGCAATTTTTTTTTTTTTTTTTTTTTTTTTAATAAAAAGAGATGAACTTCCATTTGGGCTTGAGAGCTATGGAATCCTTCCCCAGCAATTAGAGGTATGCTGATATGGGTGGTGTGCACAGTTACGTGAAGGAAGACCCTGACCTGCGGAGGTAACGGCTGCCGGCCCCATGGGACAGCTATGCAGCCGAGGCAGGCATTATTGTCTTTACTGGAAGCGCTGAGCGTCCTATAAGCCCTTACGCTTAGAGCTGAATTGGTGGATTTTATATGAGCCCTTGGGGGACTTCTGCCTTGGTTCCTACCTATTCAGAATAAGTCATTTTCCTTTTCTTTCTTTCTCCCTTTCTTTCTTTCTTTCTTTCTTTCTTTCTTTCTTTCTTTCTTTCTTTCTTTCTAAGTTTTAGGTTTCTCATATGTAAAATGGGGTAAAAATACTGCCTATTCCTCAGAGCTACCCTTACCTTGGTGAGCTGAGATGCCACCATGTTGTTGATCGCTGTCGTTTGCCTTCAGTGTCTGGGATACGGGTTGCTTTCCTGCGTTCATGAGCTGCCATATTCCCGCTTTTTGGTTATACACTGCATTTTTCCTTCTCTAATTCCTCTTGTGATATTAGCAGTGGTTTTTTTTTTTTGTTTGTTTGTTTGTTTTGCTTTTTAAGGGGATGCTGGAGGCATGTTTCTTGCTGACACCCCAGAGGTCGGTCAGGTCCAGCAAAGCCGCATCCTTAGGGAGACTGTATTGTAAACTCCTCAGTGGAATAACTGGAGTGAATGGTGTTACAGGTTCGGATGCATACAATCCAAATTATCTTTAAGTGTCCTTTGGCACCTTAAAGGAAATTAAGAAAGGCCCTGGGCACCGGACCCCTTATCCTGGATTCAAGTAAAACCTTCCTCCAGGACACTGAGGGGTCATAGGTGACTAGATTCTGTGGGGAAACCGGTAAAAACAGGGCAGCATTGTCAGCCCACTTAGAATCACCTGATGGAAGGGCAGAGTTTGAAATCAGACACCAAGAGTGCTGAAAAGGCACTTTCTTTTTTCAGAAAACACCCTCGGGCCATGATCTGAAATGACTGTACTAGGGGGTTCTGGAAAGGGTTAAGAAAACATCCACTTTGTAAATGTTGCCTCCTCCCTGCCTGGCCCATGATCCCTGTTTGTGAACGAAATGTGAACACAGACTCTGGTTCAGATCAGCTCGGAAATGCTGACACACAGAAGTGGAAATCTTCGAGTCTCATCCATGGATCTGAGCTTTGCTTGACTGGCCGGTTAGATAAAGAAGTCACGGCACCTGCAGATTCCCTTCTGGGCTCTGCACTTCGTCCTACAGGTCCCGAGTGGATATGAATTCACATCCACCCCAATGAGAGGTCCTTGTTAAGGCCAACTGGCTACAGGGCAGTAGAAACAGCAGAAGCGATGGGGTGAGGCAGGTCTGGGTTTGGCTCGGCAGCTTAATTATTCAACCTTAGATTCTTAAAAATCTGGAAAATGGGAATTTTAATGCCTGCCTTACAAGGCTTCTGTCAGAACTAAAGTAGGGAATGTACGTAGTGTTATCAAGTCTCCTGAGCGTGGTGAGAGAGAGTATGTGCTGTCCTGTGATATCTCCCTTGTGTCCATCTGGAAGGATCAGGGTTATGCTAAATTCCTTCCTGTCTCTCCTTTTCCACAATTTGATTAGCAGAGTTAAAAAGACATCACCAAAATATTCTTGAGTGACAGCATCTTTCAAACAATTTTTCGCGGGTCTAAATCAGGGATCTGCAAACCACAGCCTTAGTGCCACATGGGTCCCACTAACCGTTTTTGCAAATAAAATTTTATCAGAGCATAGCCGTGTGTGTCTATTCACATATTGTTGGGCTGCTTTTGTTACAACGAAAGAGTTGAGTAGGTGCCATATGACCTACAAAGCCTACAGTATTTACTATCTGGTGCTTTACAGAAAATAGTTTGCTGACCTCTGAACTAAAATGATTTGGTTCATACTTTAGATACTCTTTTCCTCAGGTTTTTCTGCGTCCTGGGGTCACACAATGCCAGCGCCAGTGGGAGGTAAAATTTGCAGTCAATTGATTAAGCAATTTGCATAATGCTGAAATTTGATTTGATTGACTTCTTCCTTGAAAGCTATGGAACCATGTATAATAAACTCAACACCATTTGTTACAAAATGAATGAGTCACATAACTGCTTTTTCTTGTTGTTCTTTGTGTAAGGGAAGGTTTACATGATAATGAAAGGCAGGCTGCCTGATTTTCTTTGAACTGGCTAGTTGCCTTGATTCCCCATAGACATGGCCTTGGTGTTTCTTTGCTGTGGTGCCCAGGGAGGCACTTTACGAACAGGAAATGGTTATTAAACTATTATGGCATGAATGTGCCTTTGCTTTCCGACAACTTCAACAGAGCACAGGTTCACAAATAGATACATTAGGGTGTCAAAATTGTCATTCATGTAGAACTCTGGATTTTACTCCAGGGTTCCACTAAATAGCCAATTAGAAAAATTTTTTTTCTTGACATTTATTTTTGAGAGACAGAGAGAAACAGAGCATGAGCAGGGGAGGGGCGGAGAGAGGAGACAAGAATCAGAAGCAGGCTTCAGGCTCTGAGCTGTCAGCACAGAGCCCGATGTGAGGCTCCAACCCACAAACTGTGAGATCATGACCTGAACCGAAGTCCGATGCTTAACCAACTGAGCCACCCAGGCACCCCTGTAGCCAATGTTTTTTAATGTTTATTTATTTTTGAGAGAGAGCACAAGCAGGGGAGGAGCAGAGAGAGAAGGAGACAGAGAATCTGAAGCAGACTCCAGGCTGAGCTGTCAGCACAGAGTCCGACATGGCACTCGAACCCACAAGCCTTGAGATCATGACCTGAGCCAAAGTTGGATGCTCAACTGACTGAGTCACCCAGGCCCTCCAAAATAGCCAATTTTTAAAGGGAAGTGAAAATTCAGTAAAACATAAGAAACGCCTATAGTAGTCATCTACTATTTGGAAGTCTATCTCTTGTAGGAACTCAGTCAAACTGGCAACAAGAAGTAATTTAGGTCTGTGCAGTACCTCTAACATTTCTATTGTGTGTTACAACCTTTGCCCACTTAGTAAGCACCTTTACTTCTTACCAAGTTTATGTTATTGATTCAGTGGTTCTTGTTGATAAGGACAAGTAGGGTCTAAAAGACAGACACAAAGTCACATGCACAGAAGGAAGTAAAGTAAGTGACAAACATCTACCAAGCACACAGATTAACTGGTAAAAAGAGTAATCTTTCAAGGTGGACACTTCCTTCTCCCTGTATTCACTAAAGAAAAATGCCAACTTTGTTTTTCTCTATACCCAGAAAGTTCCCAAGTCAGAGGTTTGGAAATCTCTCCTCCAATTTAAGTCGGTAAATCTGTTCTGTTGTAAAGAACAAAAAGAACCAAGCTTGACTACACTTATTAGCTAAATACCTGGACATTTAATTAGCTTAGAAGTTCTGTACATTTTTGCTTTTAAACCTTCCCATTACAAAATAAAGGTATTAGGTTCTTTCCTCCTTCTGATTTCTTTCTAAAGAAGTTTATTTGCCTACTAATGAAGATGTCACCAGTTTCTGACTTTGAGCCAACCAAGTCAAGGTTGGTTAATTAAGATTATTAACGTAAGTTTCACATTTATAAAGTACCTGGCAACATTCTAGTTTAATCATTTTTGTAGAACAAATGCTTGAGGAGAGTGGGCTTGCCTGGGATAGAGAGGCTTTCTCTGGAATCTTCTTGTCCCGGTTGTGTGATGGTGTGGCCAAAGCATTGTTCTTTAAAGTTTTTTTGTTTTTTTTTTTTTATGTTTTCATTTATTTGAGAGAGAGAGAGAGAGAGACAGAGCGTGAGTGGGGGAGGGGCAGAGAGAGAGAGAGGGAGACACAGAATCTGAAGCAGGCTCCAGGCTGTGAGCTGTCAGCACAGAGCCCCATGTGGGGCTCAAACTCACGAGCAGCGAGATCATAACCTGAGCCGAAGTTGGACACTTAACCGACTGAACCACCCAGGCGCCCCATGGACAAAGCACTGTTCTTGCAGACAGGAGACGTAGAGTTTACTTTCCAATCTACAGGTAATTAGGTGTGGGGTTACAGGCAAGCCACCTCAGCACATTATTTCTCAAGTGTCCCAGCTATAAAATGGGACTTGCCCTTTCCTGGCTAAGAGCAGGGAGAGTGAACTTGACTTCATCTTCTTTTTCTAGCTGTAATTTCTGAGCTTTCATGAATGCTTATACCAAATAAATACGTTTTCAAACCCAAGTCTTTAATTTAGTAGAAGGCATGCTCGCATCTGCACAGAGCAGTGCTTTTCAACCTGGGCTATGCATTGGAATGCTCTGGGGAATTTAAGAAATCCTAATGCCCAGGTCCCAACCCGAGGGTTCTCATTAAATGGCCCTGGGCATTAGCTTTTCAAACCTTCCCAGGCAATTCTCATGTGCAGGCAAGGTGAGAACTACTGAGCTGGAGGTTACAGGGGACGGCTTCTAATATTCCTTTGGACATTGCAGTGCCGTGGGCAGGACACGTTCCATCCTGTTCATAGGGGTACGTACCAGCTATGGGGCACGGAGTACTTACTTGGTGCCTTGCACTGTGTCACATGTTCTGTCGCATCAGACTGATTACATTTGGTTGCTAGTGAGGAGACCTGAAACAACGTGGGTTTGAATAAGACAGCGGCATTCGCTCTGTCGCACTGAACAAGTCCACAGCAGGCTGTGCAGGACTGTATGCAGACTCTACGGTCCCAGCGACACCTCTGGCTACTTCCGTCTTTCCGGTCTGTTGTCCTTGGCATGCAACTTTTGTCAAAGTTGCTTTGTGGTTGTGCCACTTTAGCTCCAGCCACCACCTCTGTGTTTTGGACACGGAAGAAGAAGAAAAAAGAAAAAAACCAACCCCCCCACCCCCCATCGTGTAGGGTTGTTAAGTCAGAAAGGATAAGGCTGATGTTGGGTGTGGCAGTGGCCAGTCTTTGCCACACTTTGGATGTATTATCTCACTCAATCCTCAGAGAAACTCCGAGAGGCAGGTTCTGTTTCAAGCTCCATTTCCTGGATGAGAAAATCTGAGCTTAAAGATTAGGTTAGTAACTCACGCTGAATATTGTCTTACAAAGCCGTGCTGTGTCCCCGCCACAGGGCTCGGCTCACTCCCGGGGCTCAGAAGGTAAAGCACATAGGCCTTGGTAAAGGCACAGGCCTTCCGCGTGAGATAAAGGAATGGACACCCGATGGCAAAAATCAAGTATGGCAGCTGGAGACTGATGTTCATACTTCACGCCCTCATTCTGATGCGCGCGTTTCATCTAACTTACTGAAAGAAATAAGGTCTTTGCTTCCTTACCTCCCGCACCGGGCTCTTTGCACACATTTCAGCTGCAATGGGAGGGCTCAACGCGGAGAGAGTGACCCAGAATCTCCCCCTCCTGCCAACGTGCAGCCCATCTGTTTTCCGGGCAGCACTGATGAAGAGCTGTGTGGCAGCCTGAGCTGGGACCCAAGCTTCTGCCTCGTCGGCACTGCCTTCTTTTTGGACTATCTAGACTTTGGAAGAGTCAGGCCGTCCGTTCACACACGAGTGTGGTGTGGTGTGGAAAGCAACATCTAGAGAGTAGGGGTTTATTTGGAATCAGAGTGCCGTCTCTGTTCTTTCTATGCCATTAGCGGTTTAAAGTTTAGCCTCTAGTGCAGACAGATCTGAGTTTGAGTCCTAGGTTTATGCCTCACTTTGTTGCCATTTCCTTAAGTATATAGTGGGGCTGTAGCTCTTACCTCACAGGCTGTGGTACGTGTTTACTACTGTGCTTTGCATTCAGTCAGTGCTCAATAATAAATATTAGTTACTATTCTTAATTTCCCGCTCCCTCTCGCTCTACGTCTGAGAACAAAGCTGATGCGGCTAATTATAGATCGTAATTTGTGTGGCCTCTGAGTTCTGCATTTCTTGTGAAATAGCAGGGCGGCACATTTCCAGTCTTGTAACTTGTGGTGGGGCTGGTGATCAGGGCTAATGCCGATGGTGAAGCTGGCCATTCTGTGACCAAACTTGGAACTTGGGCCACAATTTTCAATCACGCCTCATCAGGCGGCAGGCTCATACTGACTGACCAATTGTGTTTTTTTTTTTTTTTTAATTCACAAAATTGGACTGAGGTGTTTATAATCTAGCCGTCAGGAGAATGACCCTTGAATTTTTCAAGAAATGGCACAATGATACCGAAAACTGAAACACCAGTGCGCTGCCTTTCTTAGTAATGGTTTCATCAGTATCACTTTCTGGGAAGAACAGGCAGCCAACGAGGTATAAACCAGAGATATTCTCAGACCAGGTGTTGGGACCAAAAAGGATCTGACCACACGTGAGAAAAGCTGCATTCCTCTTTAATCCTCTAGAAAGACTCATATATTTAATTGGAAGACAGGAAGCAAATATACAAAGATTGTTATAAATTTCCAGGACTGAGAAATGCTGGGGAGATAGAAAAGAGAGAAAAAAAAAAAAGGGAGACAAGAGAGTTGAAAGTTCGAATGCTGGATGAAAGCAACACCAATTCAGGAAAGAAAGGCACGGAAGGAAAATCAATCACCCGTGTGTCATCCTTTGTGTGGGGACATCCACCCAATAATGGAATTATTCCTAGTAGGGAAATCAAGCGATGAAATAAATTATCTTCAGCAGTGGAGAGTGGAGGATGGAATCAGGGAAGGTATCCTGAAGCATGTGGCATTGGATATGGATCTTCAAGAATAAATGATAAAACGATAGTCAGACTTCTTGTTTAGAACTTGGGAGAGGAAGAAGCCTATGAGGGATATAACATGTGAGCATTAGGAAGAAAATCTGAGGATGTGTAGGCTGGTGTTTACAACATTTTTTTTTTTTTTTGGCACAAACCTCTTTGTTCAAACCAAACCTACTGCAGAACTCCAATACAGAAATAAAAATGGAGCCATTTGGGGAGGATATTGAAGCTCTGACTGCTTATTCACCCCCAGACTCTCCTACTTCCTTCCTGTTGTTGGCCACTCCGGGTGCCTTCACTGTATTCCAAAGTTCTTTAGGTCATAGCTGGACAACCATGACCTGGACCCATCCTCCACTCATTCAGCAAGATTCCTCATAGCTGGTCATAGGTCCTTGGGTTAAATACTTCCAGGGTAAAGGCTACACTCCCAAAGCAAAGTGAGTCACTGTGAAGCATTAAGCTCTGAAAGTGTGAAGGTCATATTTTCAGTCTATGTGGGTATCTTGTGAAAAAGGAAGGGCATCTGTTCCTCAAAGATTGACCTGGTGACTCCTCTCCCCGGCTTGCTATTCTAGCAACTTCATGAGGGAATGCCCCACGTCATGAGGCATGGTTAGTAAACCAGAGACTTGGCAAAAAAGCTCATCTTGACTGGCAGTTATACCTCACATCGTGAATCAATTATAAGGTCTAATTTCACTCACAGGGGCTGTGCCCCAGGCCTTGGGGTTGGAGCATTTGGATCTGACCCCAAATGTACAGCTGGTGTTGGGTCTGAAGAGTCTTCCTCCAGGGAAGTGGTCTTGGGAAAATTTGATTTCCTTAATCTCTTTGGTCTGGAAAATCTCAAACTAGATATTATTTAAATCAATGAACAAACCATTGGATTTCTTCTCCTCTAGCTGCCTGACCATAGGTTTTTCCTGTTCTTGATCAGACTGTCAATTCTAGATTCAGCCTCCAGGTCGTAATCTAGTAAGGAAAGATATATCTGTCTCCTCTGCTCAGTCTCTTCACTTTGGTGATACCTTGCTACAAAATTTGGGTAGACACCTTGGGTTGGCTCATCCCCGTTACGGTCTTGTGCTCTCAGTGTAGACCCTCTCTCTCCCCATTCTGATTCCTGTTTCTCTTGATAATGCTAAGGCAATGCTCCTAGTATGTCAACTGGAAGTCTGCCTTGCTCTAATAGGTGATAAAACTTCCCTCCCTGACCACCGAAGAGCCTTCCCATTCACACTGCCATGTTTCCAACCCATATGGGATATGTGCTCCTAGATTTCTAGCCCTGTGGAGAAGTACCATGACCATGGTCTCAGTCATGGTTCTGTCTCTGTCCTTTGGGAGATACACGGAAATTCCTTGAGGGGCTGTATCTGAGGTCAGGACAAGGACATGCCATCTTACTCTGTCTCTCAGAAATCTCCCAGGTGCTCCTTCCTGGCATTCTTTAAAAATTGAAATCTACCACAAACGTACTCCTCTACTGGCTTCTGAAGAAAGACATAAAGTCATCCTTCTGCTCAGCTCATGGTACCTTTAAGAGAGACCAATGCTAGGATTTTGATGTCTCCTGTCCAGGCTTGTTCTGTTTTCAGTTGCAGTCTTTGACCAGTCTCTCTGCAGCATCTTTGGCCCCCTGTCTCCTAAGCATGGCTCCCCTGCTGCTTGGAGACACCAGGCCCAGATACCTGAGGGATGACTTCCAGGAGCACAATGAAGGCAGGTTGAGACAGGCCTTGCTGGCCACAGATGCTCTGGGTGTGTTGAGGATAGAGACATTCAGTATCAGGACGTAGCAAGACAAGAGAAGTTAGAATCACCACACAAGGATTAGCTACTTCCCTGATGAGCAAGGGGCTGAGGTCACAGGAGAAATAGCCATTTGTTGAACACCTGTTATGTACTAGGTGCTTAACTGTGTTAATTGCATCCAAGCCTCATGATAATCCCATGAGATAGATATCATTACTCTCATTCAGCAAATAGGGAAACTGAAGCACATACATGTTAAATGATTTGGCAAGGGTCACACAGTGATAGGCTATGTACTAGGCTTTCCAAACTAGGTCTGCTTGAGTCCCAACAGCATCAAGCCACTTTTCAAGGCCAAGGATTTTAGGGTTCCGTTAGATGCTTCTTCCCCTCCCCACTGAAAGAAGTCCACCCTTAGATGGAAGTGGAGCAGTTGTATCCTGGGAGCAGTTGTATCCTGACTCAAAAGCTCCTGCAAATATGAATCTCAGGAAGTTATATTTGAGATATAGAACCTCTGGAGCCAGCCAATTTCTATCTCAGAATCTGAGTTCCTAGGACTGGCCTTCCATGGGCTAATCAGCCAAGATAGGATAAGACCAGCTGGTGTAACATCTTTGGAGTTCATCCAGGACCCCTAGGCTGGGGGTGGACCCTGAACATCTGGAACTACTTTGTGTGTCTTGGGCAGGACTTACATTCATGGTGTGGGCTGAGCCTGACCCCAGACTAGTTTCTCTGCCTCAGAAGGAGAACAGCTATGCCTCTTGCACTGTCCCCTTTATATAGCCCCTACAGACTGGGGACCCCCATTTGCTGCTTAAGTAAGTCCAAGTAAGAATAAAGTGGTGGTGGAAACCAGCCAAACAAGCTAAAACACTTCAACTGTGAGGCACTTGCAGCTCTGTCATAGTTTGTAATTCTAGCTTGTGCATTTATTCAATTAATGTCGATATCCCACTAGACTAGACGGTGAGCTCCATGATGGTTGGGACCTGGTTTACTCTGCTTAGTGAGTATTTGTTCAGGGCTCTCCTAGTCTTGTCCTCTGCACTGGGACCCAGTGTATCTCAGATGGGAACACTTTCTGCTCTGGTGACCCGGGTTTCTGTAAGAGACAGGCAGATGCAGCTGGTTTCTCAGGTGGACCTATCCACTGTCATTTCAGTCGAAAATACCAAAAATAAAACTTTGCGGGGAATTGTTTGGGCCTCTCAGTTCTCGTCACTCATGTGAGCACACTGCTGGTAACCTTCTCATGGACTTCTTTTTCACGTCTCAGATTGGAAACACTATTTCTTGGGGAAATTGGCAGTCAAAGGAGACTGGATAGGGGTGGTCCAATCCCAGACTCCAACGAGAGGAATGAGGGTCAGAAGCTGGCAGGGGACATTTGGTGACTGACCTCCAGGGTTACCCAGAGAGATAAATGGACTTGCCCAGGCAGAGGACAGGCAGGTGATGAGGCAGAAATGGACTGTGCTTGGAATCAGAGGTCCTGGGCTTAGCTGATGACAAAGCTATTTACGAGTGTGGACTTGGGCAAGCCACTTAACATCTCTGGGCATCGTGTTCCTCATCAGTGGAAAGGAGGGTGAGAGGGAGACCGACCCTGCCTATTTCAGGAGTTGTGGTGAGGCCACACTTGAAATCAATTGTGTCAAGGCTGTGTGAGTCACAGAACATTGTGTGCAAAGGTGAGCATGGTGATTTCTGAGTTCCTGGGGGCTAAGCTCACGACCAGGAAACACAGGCCCGAGTCTCCACAAAGAAGAGGCAGAACACGGACACTGTTTCTGGGAGTAGAGAGAGCAACCCAAGAGCCTTGCGTGGTCTGCTTGTTCTGCTGGAGGTTTGGAGGGAGGATGGACGTATGGTGTGGAAGGCCCTGAGAGTCCCCGGGGGAAGGATGTCTCTGCAGCGGTGCCCATGAAGAGAGTCTGAAGGCTCTGGCACTAGCAGCCTTTTGGCTGACCTCTCCCAAGGTCATGGAGTGGGACATCCAGAACTTTGGGACAGTCCAGGTAATATTGAGGCTGTGGAATGGGAACACCTCATGCAGGAACCTGGTGGAAGAGAGCAGACTGCAGGAAAACTAGCTCTCTGCTTAAGCCTAACATAACCTGAGAGCAGTGTGGTGACCCTGGGTATTCATTCCAGGCTGACTGGGGCTTCCCTTCAACAGGGATCACTCGGCCCCTAGACCCCTTTGGTCAGGGACTCTGTGCTTTCTAAGACTGAACAAACCTCTGTGGTCACCCCAGATGTACTTTAGGAGCCTTCCCTGGCTCTCTCAGGTCGTCAGCTCTAGGTCCTTTTGGCCCGCCCAGGTCTGTGGCTGTCCTTCATCCTTTCCCAGTGACCTGCCTCTGTGGGGCTGATGGAAGTATGCCTCTTAGAATGGAGACAAAGAGAGAGGAAATGTCACTACCTTTCCCTTTCCTTCTCTGATGAGACCAGAGAGCCCAAGATCAGCTGCCATCTTGGAGCTCTCCTGGTGGAGACGTACCAGTCTACACATCAAGATGCCACGACTTACTCCTTTTCGGCTGCCTCAGCAGCCTTACAAGCAACACCAGATTGTAATTCGGTTGAGGTTCTACTTTCTCATATCTTCTAAACACCTTCAAAGGCATTTTTTGTCCATCTATCTTTTTCCGCCTCTGCGTGTTATCCAGATTGCTAGAACGTATGAGTGACGTGGTGATACCTCCTAGCAGCAGAGCCCTTTCAGTTCAAACACCAGTGAGTGGAAAGCCCACATTTACATGCGCATGAAATCTCTTTGTTGGAGTCCATTAAAAAAAAAAAAAAAAAAAGTAAACAGCAATCCAGTGTAAATTGGGCGGGAAAGCTTTTCTGTAGCGTGTCAAGTCCAATCTTTGGCCAAAGCCCAAGTTCTTGCTTCCTGTTTGGAAAAAACTCAGCCATTGTCCATGAATGGAAAGAACAAATTTGAAAACTTTGACTCAGATCTTCACCAGAAGAGGAACATTCACATTAGTGTTTCAATTAAGGATGTGGATAATCCTTTAGCCACATGAGCTAAACTTTCCCAGGCGCCCTCAACTACCTTAGGCAGAGAACACAAACAAACTTCTTTACGTTAAAGTGAAAAGTGTCAGCAACTTCTATGACTTTGTTTTCACTTAGAAGCTAGGACAAGTTTGTTAGCCCTGGGCTTGAATTCCTATTGTTCACGTATTTGTTTTTGGTTTTGCTACAAGTGAAGAGAAAATTATTTGTATTTCTCCTTAGTGGATCTTTAAAAAAATAATACCGAAGGTTCAACAGCAAAAGAGAATAATATTTACCGAGGTTACTTGGAGTGATCAATAGTGTGTCATGTGTCCTTCTGGGCTAGGAAGGTTTTGTCTTTCAAAATGGCCTTGTGTGGCTGCAGGAGGGAGGTTCAACCAGTCAGTTGTAAATGGAAAGCACTTTCAGCGAGGTAGATAGTCGACATGAGCGAGGTGGGTTCCTCTTCCGGGTTCCTTGATGGTAGAAATGTAGGCTTACCCTGGATCCCAACTAGCCCTTACAGCAGCAGTCCTATCTGCTGTTGAACTTACTGCCTGGCCCTGGTGGCTCGCAAGAAATCTGTAACAGGACAGCGGCTAGGAGAAGCGTCTTCTTCCAAGAGGACCCTCGACACCGTTCTAGGTAGCACCTGGCTGATGAAGGCTCTCTGAAAGCTGACTGGAGGAGAAGTTACAGTGACAAATGCCTGGGTGTGAGCTCCACCAGGAGCCATGAGGAGGGACCTATCTCCTTAGCTTCCTCACTGTGGCGTGAATGTGGTTTACATGGGGCGATTAAATAAACAAGTGCGGACAATTTTGCATATGTCCGCGGTGATATTTATTATCCCTTCTTCAGGGAACTGGAGGGCCGTGTTTATTTAAACGAGTAGCATCCATATGCTTCCTAAGCTCGGGGCGAACACACACGATGCCCGCATGCAGACAGAGCGCTGCCAGAAGTGACCCGTCGGCTTGATCTGTCATGGTCTGTGCCCTCCAGTGGAACGACAGCTGCAGGGCTCTTATTTTTGTGACGTGGAGCCTGTCCGGCTGTGCGGCAGGGGGAACTGAAATGTCTTCTGCTGACTTTTTATACCTTCAGATTTTTTTCATCGCTTATTTTGGAAAAGGAAAGCCCTCACTGGGGCCAAAGTTATAGGTTTTTCTGTAAACGAGTTTTGTGGGGTTTTTGTTGTTGTGTTGTGTTTTGTTTTGTTTTTTTCCCCCAAACTCCATTGGCGACTGACTTCCAGTGGTGGGAAGTAACATGGCTGAACGTTACTCGCCCTGAGGAAAGGAGATTCCTAGCAAAGGCCAAGAGGCTCATGTTTAGGTGGAAAGATTTTTCTCCGTGACGGACACTTGGCTGCTCCCAGGAGACTTAACGGGCCTTCGACCACAGGAGAAATGGTGAGGAGGCTTCAGGCTTTCAGGACAAGCTGCCGTTTGGTCAGGGGACTCCTAACACTTCTGGTCAACTCTACTCTGGGAAACTGGACCGGGTAGCATCATTTTGATCTCCTGCTTTCTTTTCTTTGTCTCTTATTTATTATTAAGAAATTATTTTAAGAATCTTAAAAATGTTCTTCTCAGTATTCTAGTTTAGTTGTTTTAAAGTGGCTCCGTTCAAGGATCCCCACGCCCCCAAGGCAAAGCAATCTCGATTTCAGACAAATTTCTTTTCACCTTCCAAATTTTTATGCTGGTTTCTCAGGGTGGTGGCGGTCGGGGGGGGGGGGTACAGTGTTTACCACAGAATTAGAAACGTTTATTGTTGCTTTACAAATGTTGGTGTGAAAAGGACTAACTGCAGGTTTTGGCTTTGCAAATAGGCTTGGCCACTGGGGTCCTTGGGGAATTGTCCTGAGGCTTCTGATTCTGGTATTTCACGGTCACTTTGCAAAGACACCGGCTGAAGCACCCCTGAGCACTCGAACATGCGCACTGGCAGGCAGTTCCTGGATTCCTTGGCAGCTGGTTGTGGGCTGGTAGGTGGGGAGGCAGCAGGTCCTTGAGAGCTCTGGGAGTTTTGCACTAGGAAGAGGTGGGGACTTAGAAACTGCTCTCCATATGGTCCTTGTGCCAGGGCACACCTGTTGACACTGTGGCTTCTAAGGAAGTCCAGACATCAGAGGGTGATGCCCTCGGCTCACAGCACCTCCCACAAGCCCTCTTTGTTCATTGATTCAAAAACAACAGGAGGCAGGAAGCCCTCCCTTGACAAGATCCTGGAAATGCCCAGCTGGCCCCTTTGCAGCCAAGTGTTCGATGTGTCCACTTCCTGGGAGGGAGCGGGTGGGGAGTCCTCTGGGCCCTTCCCCACAAGCGTACATGCAAATCAGAGAGGGTTAGCCGTATACCTGTCTTTGGTCTGGACTGAGATGTGAGCACGTGGCATGGAGCCCTTCTTGCCCCTCAGCTGAATTAAGAGTGTGGCCACCGTGCTTAGACCCCCAAGTAACCCTGTCCCCTGAGTTTCTTCCGAGTGTGCAATGCCTCAGGCTGCACTCGTGCCTAAGAATAGCTGGAAACCCAGCTGCAGACAAGTGTGGTCTGATATGGGCGCGAATAAAGCCACTGTGGGTGACTGAGAATGAGTGAACAGAGTGTGGGAGGGCAGGCGCTCCTGTTTGCTGCCATGTGGGGCCCCACCTGGGGTCTGTGGCCAATGCTGGGCATCACTGATCATGAGAGAAAGTGGCACAAGGAACCTGTGTAGGAGTGAGGCACCCAGAAGGAGGGTTAGAAGGATTCAGAACATGTCATTAAGAAATAGCTGGAAGGACGGATATGCATTCAGACTACAGGGGACCTGGTATCTGCCTTCCGATGCTGGAAAGAGATACGACTACTGCTGATACTATTAGCTCACATGTATTTAATGCTTGCTGAGCACACGCTCTGTTGCAAGCATTTACTTGGAATTCTCAAGCCTACCAGGTATGTGCCATTATGATCTTCATTTGCAGAGGTGAGAAGGCTGTCAATGGATTCCGAACGGCGAGTTTCATCAGAAGGCAATGCCAGGCAAAATGGCGCTTGTTACCATGCGGCCGGTCAAGCAAGAGGATAGAGCTTCCTGACACTGAAGCTCCCCAGAGGAAGGTGGAAATGGGTGGAGGGAGGGGAAGGAAAGTAGCATCTACCATAGCTGGCCCTGGCCATGGCTTTGAGACCCTCTGGCGTATTATTGCAGGGAATCCTCACAACTGCTGTGTGAGACGTGGGTTATTGAGGCCCAGGGGTGTTAAATAAATCATCCGAGACCTTGCCACCAATAAGCGACAGCCCAGTTTTGCATACAGGTATTTTTGGCTCTCAAGTCTGTTGTTAATGCTGCTTTTACGAAGGTGATGGTGCCCAGGTAGTGCTGGGGCACTGGTATGGGGCTGGATCTCTCTGCTCCACACTCTAGTTTCAGTCTGATTTCATGTCGGTTGTAACTGTTTCATTGCATGTCTCTCCCACTAGATGCAAGATGCATGTGGGCAGGAGCCATAGCTATCTTGCTCAGCGCTGTATTCCCAGTGCCCAGGGATAGTTGGAAGAATGAATGAGTATCAGCTGAGACTCCTTGTTACGATGGGGCGGGGTCGGGGGTGGGGGTGGAATTAAAAAGAGGATAATTTATCTATCAGGACGTTAGAGGGAAACTCTGGGTATTCGATTAGGGGTGGTTATCAGTGATGCTAACCCCAGCAGAGCTTCAGAATCACCGGAAAGACTTTTAAAATATAGATTCCTAGGCCCACATCAACCCCCCAGAATCGGAACTACCTGGAAGCAGGGCCTGGGTATCTTCACTGTGTACCACTCCCTGGTCAATTCTGCTACCTGGCCAGGTGAGGAGGCCCCATGGATGCATCTGAGTCTGGGGTTCTCTGTATTATGTGTCCCTGGGGCTCTTGGACACCCCTTTCCCTCCCCCTGCTGCCTCTCTACCTGCTGGGCTTCAAGGCCAAGTGCGTGTGTGCCTGGAGCACGGATGGAGGTCTGGTGCCGGGTCAGGCATGAGTTCTTATCAATTGGGTATTTACTGAGCAAAGTTCAGCCAGGTAGCACTATGGTTCCGGGTTTAATAGATACCTAGGCTTCCAGGCTTTTGATTCAGAGTCCAGGTCCCTGGGACCCTTATCAGTGGATGATAATGGGCTCCCTGTGTGAGTCCCCAGGGCCAGGGCTACTCACTATTCTTGGCTGACCCAGGCCTGCCCTCCAAAGGCCCAGGGCCCTAGACTGTGGGCTGTCTGGGAGGGCAGATGGTCAGTGCCCAGCCATGACTGCTTCTGGCTTGCTCTCCCTGGCCAGGAAGTGCCCGGTTCCAGCTCAGTGCTTTGGTTTCCCAGCTTTGATGACAAAGGGCACAGGGAGCCTTCTCTCTACAGCAGGGCTGGACACTCTCTGGCTCCCGGTATGTGGATCACCAGTGGGTATTGGTCCTCTGCCCTGGGAGCCACGGAGAATCCAGGAACCGTTCACTGCAGCCCATTCTATGGGTCCAGGAGAGGGGAAGGCGGTGGGAAGGGGTGAATGGCAGCACATTCCAAATAATCACCCAACCGGTTAATCAGCAAATCCCTTACTGAGCTCGCTGTGGACATGCTACTTGAGAAGATATAGAGAAAGAAGGTAAAGTGTCTCGTCTTGAGAAGCTTATCATCCGGTTAGGGGCATACGAAATTTACACCGAAGGATTACTAATTATTATTATTATTTTTTTTTTTTTTCTTCAACGTTTTTATTTATTTTTGGGACAGAGAGAGACAGAGCATGAATGGGGGAGGGGCAGAGAGAGAGGGAGACACAGAATCGGAAACAGGCTCCAGGCTCTGAGCCATCAGCCCAGAGCCCGACGCGGGGCTCGAACTCACGGACCGCGAGATCGTGACCTGGCTGAAGTCAGACGCTCAACCGACTGCGCCACCCAGGCGCCCCAGGATTACTAATTATTATATAGCAGATTGCAAATTTATTAAATGCTTGCTCTGTACCTGTTTTATAGTAAGCATATACTGTGCTCCCCATTTACTAGGTCAGTGACCCCTTATGACATTCGTTTGGTAAGAAATGGCACAGAGAGGTTTAGTAACTTGCCCAGGATCACATAGCTAGAATGTGGCAGGGGCAGATTTCGAGGCCTGTGCCGTCCGACTCGGCGTCCCTGCTCTTTTGCCGTCCTCTACTGCCCCCTATGATGAGCACTAACCAGGCCTGTCTAAGAGGCTGGAGGATGAAGCCACTTCTGTGGGCAGCCGTGGGCCACCAGGAGGGTCGCACTAGCCTTGAGCCAGGGCAAATCAGGAAGCTGAGAAGTGTGAGCGTGAATCCTGACCACTGGAAAGCTCAAGTAAAGGTGAGGAGAGGAGACAAGCAGGAAACCAGAGAAGTCTGAGTACCCCTTCTGGCCAGAGCCAGGGCTTATTAGTCCTTAGTGTGCAAAGTGGTCGGAAAACGGGTTGAGCTGACGCAGCCCAGGACTTTCAATTGTACATTAAGTTTACAGGACTGAACTGGTGAGGCAGAAGGGAGCTATAGACGGTTTGGGGCAGGAGGAGTGGCAATACTGGGGGAAATTGTCTAGGAAGTCTCCCGGGTCCTCCCTGCTCGGGCACAGCTGAGGTGAGCCGGCAGACCCTTGAGAAGAGGGGAGCGTACGCTGGGGTGGGGGCTCGTCTGAGAGGCCGATGAGCACCGGCGACATTGTTTTTCGCAGCCTCGGCACCAGAACAGGCCCCGGCCCCACCCCGGCCATACCAGGGCGTCCGTGTGAAGGAGCCAGTGAAGGAACTGCTCCGGAGGAAACGTGGCCATGCCAGCAGCGGGACGGCTGTCACACCTACGGCGGTGAGGGGGCCACTGTGGCCCGAGTGTGCGTGTGCGTGTGCGTGTGCGGTGGGGTGTCCAAAGGGGCCCTGGCTCTAGGCGAGGCTCAGCGAGGCCACAAAGGCAACACGCTGCCACGTACGGCTGCTGAGGAATGGGCTTAGGGGAGAGCAGGTCAGTGATCCCTGGGTAGACCGAGGAGGACTGGGGCCATGGGCTGGCCCCATCGAACAAAGCCAATGCCGGGGGCCTGAGTGAGCAGATGATTCACACGTCCTGGCGTGAGCTGGGTGCCCCCTTGGGAAGACGACGAGGCCAGTTCCCTACGTGCACAGGCTTCTTGCTAAACGGAAACACGCATCCCCCAAAAGTATAGGTGGTGACGGCTGGGACATGACATGGATGTTTTGGTCTGAGAAGGAAGATTCCCCCCCATCACCCCCAACGTATCCTTTCCTCCCCTGGGGCCCTCTGGGCAAGTTTTCTGCAGAGGGCCAGATGGAGAGAGCTGAACACTGATCCTAGTCTCTCCTCCCTCTAGGTGGTGCTGCCCCATCAGCCCCTGGCTACCTACACCACAGTGGGTAAGAGCTCCCCACAGCCCCGGTCCCCTCCAGGCCCCTCGTCTGGGCCACACCTGCAACTCTGTAATTGCCTTCCTCCCACAGGTCCTCCCTGCCTTGACATGGAGGTCTCCGCCTCCACAGTGACAGAGGAGGGGGCCCTGTGTGCCGGCTGGCTCTCCCAGCCGGCCCCGGCCACCCTCCAACCCCTGGCCCCGTGGACACCCTACACGGAGTACGTGTCCCACGAAGCTGTCAGCTGCCCCTACTCAGCCGACACGTACGTGCAGCCCATGTGCCCGAGCTACACGGTGGTGGGGCCCTCCTCCGTGCTGACCTACGCCTCCCAGCCGCTCATCGCTAATGTCACGGTACGTCACACAAAAGCTTTGCTGCACCAGGGACACCCTTTGGGACCTGGGCTGACCTCCTGACCCCTGATCGTTCTTGCTACTGATTCTCAGGATAACTGAGTCTTCCAGCCCTTCCTGTCCCGCAGGGAGGCCTGCTCTTCCCATTGACCTTCCGCAAAGAAGGCGGATGGCCTCCCTTGTCGTACGTTGTGCTCTTTGGGGCGGGTTTGTTCTCCGGCCCCTTCTGCCCTAAATCTCCCCGTGCTGCCCCCAAAGCAGAAGGTCTTGGTCGGAAGTTTCGGTTTTCAGTGAATGGGGGTATCAGGTGAGGTCTGACTGGGGCCTTGCGCCACACCAGGGCTCTCTTTCTATTCCGCTGACTTAGAGGCTGATCGGTCACCTCACAGTGGGATTTGCAAGACGACTTTTCAGAAAACTACTTTTGATGAAGTCACACCCACCTACAGGGTAATTTGTTGAGTCCCGACTCTAGCATCAGATTGCTTGGGTTCAAATTCTTGTCCCTTACCAGCTATGTGATCCTGGACTGAGTAACTTAATTTCTCTGAGCCCCGGTGTCCTCATCTGTGAAATAGGTATATTAACAAGAGGGCTGATGTCAGGCTCGATCGGGATGATGCCCGTGGAGGACTTAACACAGTTCCTGGCATATAGAAAACACTCAATAAATGTTACGTTATGATTGTCTCAAAGTCGGCCAGCAACATTAACCAAGGGCTGCCTTCGAGTGCCCGATGGGAAAGAAAGGGCCTGCTCCCCCAGACACAAAGGAAGAGAAGTGGTTTTATGTGAATGGTATCTGTTTGAGCAAAGGAATGGGAATCCCCTAAGCGTTCGGAGGAGGAAAGGTCTATGGGTGTAGCTATATCCGGCCTCAGTTCAGGGAACACTCTGGGGGTGCGAGTTGGGGCCTCAGGAGTAGCTGCAAAGCCCACATGGAGGCGGAACTGGCTTTGGTTCCCCACCTCCCCCCACCCGTTTCCCTCAAGGGTTCAGCGTCATGCTGTTGCACCTGCCCTTTCATCACCATCCAGGCAAGGGCACGCAAGAGCTCTCCTCCCCCAACCCTACCTGGCTACTCTGCAAACCGGTTGTGGGCATGGATGATGGTGGCTAGAGGAGTGAATTCAACATCTTTCCCAAGCAACTCATTTCCATATCGGGGGCCTTTGGTGGGGGCGGGAAGCGGTGGACGTAATGGTTCTCAGTCATTTCAATCCCAAGGATTTCTCTCATTATTTATCCTTTCATTATCCCCACCTCCTACCTTGAAAGGCTCTGTGTATCAAACAGACCGTATTTATTAAGAAATAATTTGTTTGTTTTGCCGCTTTGTAAATCAACGCATCAAAGCTGGTGAGAGCTACGAGTCAGCACCCCTGATTAGCAGGAGATAAGACCTGTTAAAGCCCGGGGTTGGTGGAATTTCTATCCCTGAGCAAAGAAACCTGCACTCCCCGGTTTCTGACTCCACAAAGTAGGATTTCCATGGGAATTTGGAAATGCTGGAAACAGTCAGGCTTTGCTGGGAGGCTGGAAGGCCTCTGAGACCCTTCCCAGCTCTGTCATTCTATAGAAAAACACCCTAAAGCCTTGCTACTCGAGCTACGGTCCCCGGACCAGCCACCCTGGCGTCACCAGGGATCTGATGGGACATGCAGAATCCCGGGCCCTACTCCAGACCTCTTGTACCAAAACGGGCATTGTAGCAAGATTCCCAGGGGACTGACATAATCTCTCTTCTAAATGACTCTGTTCCCAGGGGCGGTAGGGGGAGACTTCAGCCTCTCTCACATCATTTCACGCAGAGATCTTCCTCCCCGTCCCTGCTGCCTCAGCTGCGGGAGACAGTCGGAACCCAGGCCCTGCCTCTCTTGCAGGCTTGACCTCAAGTGTGGTTTTATAAAGTGACCTTTATAGTGTGGTTGTTGCCCACGTGAGGGGTATTGTTTGTAGGGCACCTGCGAGAACGGCCGGGGACAGCCACGGGGGCCCAGCTCAGAGACAGAGGAGGATGAGGATGTGGCAGGCACCGGGTTCCCCCAGCGTCTGGGTCGGTCCCGAGCACGTGGGAGATGAGTGGCACCGTGTGGGCGGACCTCAGGGCGGACCACACACCATGTGTGTCCAGGCGTGACAGCGGCCGCCTGGGGGTACAGCTGCTACCCAGGGGGCAGTCTCGTTGACATGCTGTATTTTCACCAGTTTTTAAGATGTGCATCCCCCCCTCCCCCGCCTCCACAATTTAATATCTCTGAAATTAGGATGGAATTCATATGCAATAAAATCTGGAAAAGCGTCTCCAATTGGCTCAGCCCTGCGATGTCAGTCCTGCTCGTAAGGGACCCCACAGAAGAGAAAAATGGAGGCGGGGGGAGGTGGTGGGAGCCAGGACTTGTAGCTAGTGAGAGTCAGGGGCAGGGATCCAGCTGAAGTTTGCCTGGCTCCTCCTTGGGGGGAGACACTGAGCAGGTGGAAATGGAGCCCCCCACCCCCCCACCCCCTGGGCTGAGAGCGCAGGCAGGGGTCAAGTTGAGGGGGCTGGAGAGCTCTCCACCAGGAGCAGGAAGAGCGCGGACAGACGAGCGGATACCCCCGGGGCTGCTAACCCTTGGCCCCTTGTCTTCCCCATCATAGACCAGAGGAGCGGCCGCGCCCACCGTGGGGCCCCAGCTGGAGGGCCCGGAGCACCAGGCGCCCCTCACCTATTTCCCGTGGCCGCAGCCCCTGTCCACACTGCCCGCCTCCACCCTGCAGTACCAGCCTCCGGCCCCAGCCCTGCCCGGGCCCCAGTTCGTCCAGCTTCCCATCTCCATCCCCGAGCCGGTCCTTCAGGACACGGAAGACCCCAGGAGGGCCATCAATTCCCTGACCATCGACAAGCTGCTTTTGGAGGAAGAGGATGGCGACGCCTACGCGCTCAACCACACGCTCTCGGTGGAAGGCTTTTAGGGCCTGCTCGCCCGGAGAGTCCTGCTCCCCGAGCCTGGGATTTTACACTGAGCCTGGGATTGAGCCTCAGATTCACACCTGTTTGGAGTAGCTGTCTCACAACTACACTTTCCACCCTCAACTAGAATAATTGGCTTTCCTTCCTCCCTCCCCTCTTCCTCCTTCTTTCCTCCCTCCCTCCCTCCCTCCTCCTCCCTTCTTCCCCCTTTTCTCCCTCTCCCTTCCTTCCCTTTCTGCCTTCCTCCCTCCCCCCTCCTTGCTCCCCCCTCCTCCCTTCCTCTCTTTCTCCTTTCCTCCCTCCCCCGAACCCCTTCCTCCCTTCCTCCTTCCTTCCTTTTTTTTTTCCATTTCTGTTCCTATCTGAGAAGGAACTATAGAGATTTTTGTGGTAATATTGATGCCAGTGTTGCAAACCCATGTCCCAGGTGCTTTTATTTCTGCCTCATTTTGTTCATTGGAGCAGCAGCCCAGCTGAGCTGTCTTGGGGCCAGTGCCGCCCTGCCCTGTGTCATTTTGAGGTGTATGGGGTGGCCTCGCAGACCCACTGCCCAAGTCCTTGAGCTGTCAGTTCTCACAGTTGATTCTTTGTTTGCTGTTCTCTGCGCTGGCCAGATTTACAGTCTAGGCAGCAGAGTCCCAAGGCCTGGGGCTCAGTTAGGTGGTGGGGGTGGTGTTCCGGGGGAGAAAAATCAACAGCAGAGTGGGTGGGTTGAGGGACAGAGGAGGGAGGGGAACGTTGTGTGTGTGTGTGTGTGTGTGTGTGTGTGCGCGTGGGCATGTGTTGCGGTGGGGGGAGGGGGAGGAGAAGGTTGGGTGGGGAGAAGGAGGACTAAGGAACCACTGAGCTTCAGATTACTTGGTTATTAAGAAGGAGAATAAACTTAAGAGCAATAATTGCTTCGATTGGTGGTTTTGTCGCTCTCCTTGAGGATACTTGCGAGGAAAGCCGAGCTCTTATAATCGGGAGGGTTAATACCTCTGATTGCGCCTTCCCACGGGCGGACCCTCCGTGGTGCTCGCTGTGTGCGAACCAAAACTCACTGAAGCCCCGTGGGGGCGGGGTCCTCGCTCAGTGCCACACGTGGTTCTTCTGTGTCTTATAAAGAGCCATCATTGTGTGGGACCACAGCCTCCTTCTCAGGCACCTTCCTGGGGGCTTCTAGAAGCTCAGCCAGAAGTACCACTGGGTTTAATTTCAACGGATATTTTCTGGCTGGGGGGCCTCCAAACTGGCTGGTGCTGGAGCACAGCTGTTGCTGGGGGCGTTCATCTCCTGACAGGGGCTGTCATCTGCTGGCTAACCCCATTGTCAGCACTGGGCAGACAGCTTAGTGGGCGGAATCCATGACGAGGTAATAAACTTTTCTCAGAAACAATGGCTTCTTGGACACATTTTCTTGCCCTTTTAAAATAAAAACTCCAGAAAGTTGTCTTTCATTGGATTTTTTTTTTTTTTTTTGCTTTGGGTTTATTTTGACCCAAATGTCTCAGCATCTGCCTAAAATCTCAATACGAATATCTTGAATGATTTTTACTCAGACTTACTCTTTGGATTTAAAAGCGTAAAATTTCAGGTACCGAATTGACATCTTTGTTGGTAGTGATGGCGAGTAGGCAAGGGGGGGGTGCGGTTTCAGGCCTGTTGGATCAAACACCCTGGTTTCCTTTAAGAAAACACTATGCAAGATTTTTCAGCCTACTCTTGGAGGGCTTGAGAGGACGTAGAAGCAATCTCTGTAGGGGAGTTAAGTTGGCAAAAACTACCAAGGAAATAAAGTACTTTAAGTGTTTGCTAAGATTTGAACAGTGTCTTTTTGTCTCCTTACCTTGAGGTGAAAAGGTCTTGGTTGTAATAACCTCCCTCAGTTTCTTCCTGGGTTTTCCTGCTAAAATGGAAACATGTTAATAAAGATTTGCTCAGACTCCTGTGCCGAAGCGTTTTATTTCTTATCAGATTAATCCCCCTTCACCTGCAGTTCCGTGTCGGGCAGTGTGAGTGTAGGCAGCCGCTTACACCAGTCTTGTTGACTTTGCAACTTGATCTACAGCAAGGGAAGAAGGAACCGGCCCCACCTGCCTGCTGCCCAGCTCCCGCGGGCACAACGTGCGAGGCCCGTAGCCTTGTCTCCAGGCGAGCGGGGATCTGAGATGATGAAGGAAACTGTTTAACCCTATTGCCCTTCCTGGGTGTTATTCATGCTACATGAGTCAATTCTCGTGATGCTGGGTGTCCAGAGGTAAGTTCAACCACTGGTACCTCCACGTGTCAGAAGCTAGGCCCACAGGAAGCCAGCTCTCAGGGCCAGACATCACAGTGAGAGGGACGGTCAAGAAGCCTGCCAGTCCTCTGGAACACCAGTCCTTAGAGTGAGTAACGGATTGGAAGGTCTCCTTTCCCAGGTGATTTTCTGAGTTACTAAGAACTTCTGAGATCACTGCCTTCACTGTTCATCTCTCCTGGGGTAACCGTTTTTGTTTTTTTTTTAATAGTCCACTTTATTCTGCCATATGTCTTGTGTGCAGATTTTGGGGGACAATAGTATCTCCAGCTATTTCATGTGCTTTACTGGATCACCCCTGTTGTCTTTCTTCTTAGTCTCCGTGTAGATCATAATCCAGAATAAAGACGCGAAAGGAAACGTACTTGAGGATCTCTCCCCCCTCTAGTTTTACCAACACTCAGTGGGAGGGGAAGATCTTTTAAAAATGTACTTTGCCTCTGTCACCAGCTTCCGTGATGCCCTCGGTCTGCAGTGTGGAACATACGGCTGCCTTGGTCTAGGTCGGTGCCCTGTCAGATTCTGATCCGTGAAGCTGCCCATTTCCAGCGTGAAATGAGGCAGAAAGGAGAAGACGAGTACCCGGTGGGACAAAGAAGCTGAGCCTCTACAAAATAATAATGCCACCACGAGCCTCAAATTCTCTGATCCTTCATCTGCAATCATCTCTCAGTGGAATTTGGAGACGTGTTCTAAACATGAATTTCCTGAAATCAGAAATCATAGATAACTCATTTTGTAGTAACCTACTTTGTGAATCAGAGGTGAGGTACTCAGTAATTCCTCGCTGAATTGCATGAATTTGGGAGATTTTCCATCGATTCTGTTGAAGGAATACGGATACGGATGACACAGTTGATTACAGTGGAGCCTCCTTTCTGAGACTCACAGACACATGACGTTTCTCAGATGCTTTTTTTTTCCCCCCTTAAAGCTTGGGTAGGAACTTCCATAAGCTGGTCTTCTTATTCGTTAGTTCTTCAGGTACACCTATGGATTCTTCGGAAGGGCTTTACATTTTTTTCTTAATTAAAAATTTTTGGGACACCTGGGTGGCTCAGTCGGTTAAGTGCCTGATTCTTCATTTCGGCTCAGGTCATGATCTCGCGGTTCTTGAATTCAAGCCCCTTGGGCTCTGCGCTGGCAGCCAGAGCCTGCTTGGGATGCTTTCTCTCTGCCTCTCCCTCGCTCTGTGCCCTTCCCTTGCTCTCTCTCTCTCTCTGCCTCTCCCTCGCTGTGCCCTTCCCTTGCTCTCTCTCTCTAAGATAAATAAAATTTTTATTTTTTAAATTTTATTATTATTTTTTTAAATATATGAAATTTATTGTCAAATTGGTTTCCATACAACACCCAGTGCTCATCCCAAAAGATGCCCTCTTCAATACCCATCACCCC
>NW_024412402.1:3967256-3972236 GCF_014898765.1 Herpailurus yagouaroundi | reverse complement strand
GATCTCTAGGAACTTATTCATCTTGAATAACTGAAATGGAATACCCGCTGATTAGCAACTCCCTCTTCCCCCTCGGCCTAGCCCCTGGCAACCACCATTCCATTCTTTGCTTCTATGCGTTTAACTATTTTGGCACAACACTCGTGGACATGGACTTGTACAGTGTTTGTGCTTCTGTGACTGACTTTTTCCACATAGCATAATGTCCTCGATGGATAAAGAAAATGTGACCTATACATACAATGGTTACTCAGCTTTAAAAAAGGCAGTCCTACAGGACATGACAACGTTGACGAACGTGACCATTCATTCACTGAATATATGTTATTCAGTGGCAACTCTGGGCTAGGCAGGCATCAAGAGTTATTACAGATTTCTGCTTTGAAGTAGTTTGCTAGTGCAGTGATCTCTTTTCAGTGTGAGTGTCCATCCCTCTACACGTATATTTAGTTATTTATAAATCGTATCCCTGAACTCCTCTATGAACATAATATCCATTATAGAACGGTCACAAGAGAAATTTAAAAGATGAAGTAAATATAAAACATAATATTTTAAAGCATTGTTTCAGTCATTAATATAATAAAATTCTTTTAACTTTATTAATAATTAAAGTTATTTGTTACTGATAAATAATAAATAATAATAAATAATGTTTAGAAGGAGAAATATTATTGAATATATCTAAATTGATTTTTAGTATATGTGCTGCCGAAGCGAGCACCTAAATTGATTTTTAAAATCTTTGTGATTCTCCAGGGATGCCTGAGTGGCTCAGTCGGTTAAGCGTCCGACTTCGGCTCAGGTCACGATCTTGCAGTTTGTGGGTTCGAGACCTGCGTAGGCTCTGTGCTGGTGGTGTGGAGCCTGCTTGGGATTCGTTCTCTCTCTGTCTGCCCCTTCTCCTGCTTGTGCTCTCTCTCTCAAAATAAATAAATAAACTTAATAAATTTAAAATAAAATAAAATAAAATAAAATAAAATCAAATAAAATAAAATAAAATCTTTGTGATACTCCAAGTTGAAGATCTGGGTCTAAGTTCTATTGTTTAGGTACTTGGTTTGAATGGATGTCATAGCTGAAAAAGACATCATACCAAGATATTGAGATCCAAATAAAAATAGTAAATCATTGGCTGTGCTAAACAAATTAAAAAATCATTTCATAACTGCTTCCATCAATTTTGCAAAGCTTTATTTGTAAATCTGGCTGGTAAATTGCCATCCTAGCTGACATCAATCAGTCTTATAAACTCACTGAGGGGGCTGCCTTTTTATATTTTCAACACACTGAGTTAAAAACACTCAAAATCTTTATCTGGAAAATTCTTAAACGAGCTAAAACATTCTGCTTCTACTTAAAAAAAAAAGTATGAAGACAGTTTTCATAGGTGACACACACCTAAATCATAATTGTCAGCAACAATAGCCCATGATGATGGATATATTCCTCAACATCTACTAAACTTCCACTTTCTAAATGTTTTCCCCATTGCATGAGCTTATAAAAGCATCATTAAAATGTCATCTTTGTTTTGATGGGCTGGTTAAATGTAAATTATGTTCGTTACTTAAAAAATATCTGAGGCGCCTGGGTGACTTGGTTGGTTGAACGTCCGACTTCGGCTCAAGTCACGATCTCCTGGTTCATGAGTTCAAGCCCCAGGTCGGGCTCACAACTGTCAGCCCAGAGCCCACTGCGAATCCTCTGTCCCCCTGTCTCTCTGCCCCACCCCTGCTTGCACTCTCTCAAAAATACACGAAACATTAAAAAATCTGCAGGTAACATATTTTGCACAGTAAACTTAACCAAAAAAGAATAGCAAGTTTAGGTAAAAAATATCCACAATTCATGTTTCAGTCTGACAGTTCTTTGGAGTTTTAGCCGGGAGATAATCAGTGATTCTCTTCATGGTGCAAGAGTCCCATCCCACTATAAAGCTTGCGTCACTGCGAGGTGCTTACTGTGTCCGTAAGGTTAATCACACAGATGATCATCCTGTAAAACTCACTATGTTGCAATTTGATGGAAGTGAATGAACTGAGCAAAGGCACCACCATCAACCTTTCTCCCATACAGGACGTCCTCGTCTCTCTGGGGACACTCTCAGACCCACGTGTCACACAGTTTGGGCACCAGCCTTAGTCCATGCTGAGGTAACAATTCACTCATGAATGAGCACTGAAAATCAAGTGTTCTAGGAAATCTTCAGTCTGAGGCAAACAGGGACATCTTGTCCCCTTAGTTCACATATTCAATCCAAGTAGATTTCATTTCTTTTTTTCTCATAAATGAGTAGTTTCTTTCTATACCCCAATGGATTGTCTCTTGTGATACCTAGGATATACACACCCCACTTTGGAGCTTGGATTAAAGAGTCTTGCTTGCTGGAGTTGTCACTAAAGCCCCCCCCCCCCCATGGGGACCACCCGAGGGAAGCTGGCTGTGGCCTGAAGAACCTTGGCACTAGAATGACCCCTGCAGGGCTGAAAAATCTGCTTATCCCAATGATAGGGTGTAACTGAGCCATGACTAATGTCTTTAGTTGCGGTCTTAAAATTCTATCTATTTCTGTGAAACAAGCTGGTGGTGTCTACAGTGACTCAGGAGGGCTCCAGAGAGGTTGTAACTAACTTCTGATAAATGAGACTGGAGACTCTTGCCTCATATGCCACATGCAATAAACAACATGTATGTGCCGGGTACTGGGCTACTTGTTGGGGAATTTAAAAAGTCAGGCATAGCCCTTATTACAAGCCACTCAGGGTTAGCGGAGCAAATGGAAGGTTATTAACGTCGTGAAATGAGTGGTAAGTATAAACCCAGGTGCTTTACGTATCTCACATTTACTAGTAAAGGTGTTGCCACTATCTCATTTAATCCTCACAAAAAGCAACTAAGGAAGGCACCATTTTAACTCCTGTTTATAGGGAGAAGAAACCCTTAAAGAGGTTAAGTAACTTATCCAAGTTCATCCTCAATTCATCCAGCAAGTATTACTGTTTGCCCTGTGTGTAAAGATGGGTGAAGAAGAAGATACGGATGAAGACGTGTGGTTGGTTGGAATGTTCCCACGTGGACTACCTCAGATTGCAATCACTCAGGGGTCTACATATTGGGAGAATCTCCTGGTCAGCACTGAATCCAGAATGGATGTGCAGGGAGAAGGGCATCATTTTAGGTCAGCCGGCTGGTGGCTGTTTGACCTTGAGATCTAGAATCTTGATGGTTAGTGGTGTCCCCCTCCAAGTCCTATATGCTCTCACGGTGCTAATTATCTATGTGCCAATATCCAAACCCTCCCGTTTTGCTACTAAGCGAGGTAATATCATTTGGACCTGCGGTATACACACAATACAGATAGAAAACTGAATGGATGTAGATTTACAAAACAAAATATATTTAATGGATTACACAGACTGTAGCCAGAAGTCTTACCTTTTCGTACTTTTGTGGTCTCTCTGAAAGTTTGTCCTTCAATGGACCTGTAGCCAACGGGTGTGTCCCCAGAGGCGGTTTCTCAGGTGTTGTGATTTTCAAAGTTGCTGTCGAGATTCTGAGTCTGCCACGCCACCTGTGTGCCTGGGTTGTTTTCCTCTGTCGAGGGGAGTATCATTTGCCCATTTCTGAGGGTGAGGAATTTTGAGAATTAGTTGATTGTAGCTCCAAAGCGCTCCATGCGCACTTATGCTTGGGTGCTTTCCAAATCGAGGGACGTGATGATGGTAGCTCTGTATTCATTATGCTCCTTTTTTGCATTCCTTTTGATATGTTAGCCACCCATTTAACAGGTGCTTTAGGGAGTCCAGTTCTGTTACTCACGTCTGACACCATCACCTGGAAATAGCTCGGATCCCACAGGTGACGGACTCAGTCCCACGAGACCGCAGCCCCCGTGATTATAGATTGGGGGTTCCAATGACCTCCTCCTCAGTTTCCATTAACTTGCTAGAGTGGCTCACAGACTTCAGAGAAGCATTTTACTTAAGGGCCAGGCCAGTGGGGGGGGGGGTTCCCGGGGCAAAGGATGGGAGAAAGGGAGCGGTGCTCCCCTGCTCTCTCCCACGCACACTTCTCTCCAAATCTCTAAGTGTTCACCAACCCAGGAGCTCTCTGGACCCCACCCTTTTGGGTTTTTATGGAGGCTCATTACACGGTCACTGATTGACTTAAATCATCCGTCCTGGCGATCAGTTCAATCAACCTCTGGCCCCTCTTCCCTCTCAGGACTATCTAGCCTCAGTCGGCAGGTTGGTTTCTCTGGCAACCAGCCCCTCCTCAGGTTACCCAGGGGCTCTCCTAAACCGCTTCATTAACAAAACATCTTTATCCCCCTGGTCACTTAGGAAATTCCAAGGGTTTTAGGAGCAGTGTGCTAGGAACAGGATGAAGACCAAATTTCTATTTCTTAAAAATCACAATATCGTAGTGAGCAGCTACCATGTTCAGCCAAGGTGCTGACACATTTCCTAAATCTAGAATTCCTCGCCTTTCTTTTTTGTTTCCTGACATCGTTAACATAAATCAGAATATCTAAGGGGCTGAAATTAAATGGGTTAAACACCTTGGTAAATTTCAACACAGAATTCAGTTCTGGCAAATTATTCATGAGAGCACCCTGTTCTGTAGATCTGATTTAAAAATGCCTTTCTGGGGCGCCTGGGTGGCTCAGTCGGTTAAGCGTCCTACTTCGGCTCAGGTCATGATCTGATAGCTGGTGACTTGGGAGGCCTGAGTAGGGCTCTGTGCTGACAGCTCAGGGCCTGGAACCTGCTTCAGATTCTGTGTCTCCCACTCTCTCTGCCTCTCCCTTGCTCTGTCTCTGTCTCTCTCAAAAATAAACTAAATTAAAAAAAATGCCCTTCAGAGGAAGGAATGATGTAGTCGGTATGAAGTTTTTATGAGATAATTTGAAACAGGTATTTCTCTTTATTCTGAAGGGGATCCTCTTTTGTTTTTCCAAATCTCTTAGACTTACAG
>NW_024412402.1:3931445-3967156 GCF_014898765.1 Herpailurus yagouaroundi | reverse complement strand
CCCCCCCCCCCCCCCCCCCCCCCGGGGAACAGTGACTCTGGTCTATGAACTTGAAGACAAGAAGGCTTTTGAGCTGAGTCATTGCAGTGACTCAGCGCCAACTCACCCGGGGCGAGTTCAGACGCTATGCGTTTGCTGCTGTATCCCCTGTACAAGATCTGTTTACCTGCACCTTTGAAATGGAATAACAGACTCTTTCTCACATCAAAAGCCATTGTTACCCCATCTGCCGCAGAAGTACCTGGTGAAAAGGAGAACAGCTTAGAGCAGACGAAACTAGGTTTGAATGGGTATGATATATGTCAGAGTAGAATTAAAGTGCCCGTGGGAACGTCTGACGTAGCTATCATAAACCTTGCATGAATGTTAGTTCCTCCTGAGTAGAAAAGAAGATCTTCCGGCATCTTGTACTGAACTTTAAAACCAGCCCACAGGTATGGTAGAAACACTTCTGAAACAAAATTTAAAGGCAAACTACCTTTCTTATAGCTGATAGTAAAACAGAATCACCTGGCTGCAAAATAATTATATTTGTTATAGCTTGCTTATTATATAAATATAGTTAAGAGTTTCATTTATTTATTTATTTTTTTTTTCAACGTTTTATTTATTTTGGGGACAGAGAGAGACAGAGCATGAACGGGGGAGGGGCAGAGAGAGAGGGAGACACAGAATCGGAAACAGGCTCCAGGCTCTGAGCCATCAGCCCAGAGCCTGACGCGGGGCTCGAACTCACGGACTGTGAGATCGTGACCTGGCTGAAGTCGGACGCTTAACCGACTGCGCCACCCAGGCGCCCCAAGAGTTTCATTTATTACACAAACTGCTGTATATAGCAGTTGTGTGTCACCAGCTTTACGTCTGAAATAAGGGTACCTTTCACATACTTAAATGATGTACTTATCATAAACCTTATCATACTGGCAACCACTATTAAAATTAGAAGGTACGTGCAGACTTACTGAAAACACTGTATATTCTTTTGGGCAAGTTCAACGTAACGATGTGGGTTTATTAGACGCCTGTGTTTAGAAGAACCCATTCATGGCAACAGGTGGGCCGGTGGGCTGGAAAGAAACAGGAGAAGCGCACATACCTTTGCCCTGAGGCTACCAGGAAGAGTTCTGATATTTCCCATCACCGTTACTTTTTTTCCCTGCATTTCATCATAAGAATTTTCAAACAGGCACCAAAATTAAAAAAAAACATACAGTGAATGCCCATATGCTCACCCCCAACCCCAGAGCTACAATGAGCATTTCTCTCTAGTTTATTATAAACTGATCTAATGCATCTTTTGCTCCATTAATCGATTTTGTATTTAGATGTATCTCAAACTAAGTCGTGGACATCGGTGCACTCACCTCTAAGTACTTTAGGACGCGTATGTTAAAAATGAGATGAGACAAAAAACCCAACTGAGATTAGGGCTCTTATTTCTTATTGGGAGGGCAAATTTACGTAAAGCGAAATGTAAGAATTCAACGAGTACACCTGTGTAACTCGAATCTCTATCAAGATCCAAAACGTTACCATCACTCCCAAATCCCCTCATGCCCTTACCTAGGCAGTCTCCACTGCCAACTCCATGGAGGCAACCACCAATTATTTTTCCTCATAGATCAGTGTTGCCTGTTGGAGAATTAACATGAATCGGATCATACAGTATACACTCCCTCGTGTAACTCTCCTGTCACTCAGTATAATGCTGTTCATGCTTACCCCCATTGTTGAACATATAGTGTCTTTGAACTGCCGAGTACTATTCCATGGCAAGAACACATCACAGTCGGTTTACCCATTTTCCTATTGACTGACACCGGGGCTGTTGCCAGTTTTGGGCTATTCCGAATGCGGTTGCTAAAAACAGTCCTGTACGAGTTGGTTTACTTTGCCTATGTCTGTGTGGGTACACATAGGTTTTTATTTATCTCAGGTAAATACCCAAGAGTGAATTACTGTATCATATAGTAGGTATATATTTAGTTTCATAAAAAAGCTGGCAGATCTTTTTCCAAAGTGGTTGTGCCATTTTATTCCACATCCTTGCCAATGTTTGGTGTATCTCAGTTTGCATTTCTTTGATGACTAATGATGTTGGATACTGTCCTACACATATTTATTGTTCATTTATCTTCCTTTGTGAAATGTCTGTTCAGATATTTTGCCCATTTTTCAATAAGGCAATTTGTCTTCTTTTTTATTGAGTTATAGGATCTTTATGTATTCTGAATATAATTCCTTTGCCCCGTATATATTTTGTGAATATTTCTCCCAGGCTGCAGCTTGCGCATTCATTTTTCCCATAGTATCTTTTGGTGCGAATAAGATCTTAATTTGAGGCAGTAGTTTCTTTTATGGGTATTTATTTCTGTGTCTTACCTAAGAAATTTTTGTTGCCTACCCTCCCCACCAAGTTGTGAAAATATTATCCTATTTTTTTCTAGAAGCTTGATAGTTTTATGTTTTATGTTGAAACCTAATATCCATTTTTTTGGTGGGGTATGAAATAGTCTTTGTTGAAAAGCCTTGCCCTTCTCCATCAGATTTTTCTGATGTTTTTTGCTGAAATTAGATAAGTACGTAAGTCTAATTCTATTTCTGGACTTTCTTTTCTGATCTATTGATACATTTATCTATTCTTATGCTAGTACTATACTGTCTTAATTATTATGGCTTTGTAGTGAAACTTAAATCAAATATGCAAGTTCTCCAATTTTGTTCTCCTTTTTTTCAAGATTGCTTTGAATATTATAGGTCCTTTTCATTTCCATGTAAATTTTAGAATCAGCTTGTCAATTCCTACTCCCCCCCCCACCCCCCCAAAAAGCCTGGTGAGATTATGATTGGATCTTATTAAATTTGTAGATCAATTTTCAGTAATTCACATATTGAAACATTGCATATTCCAATACATGCATGTGGTGTATCTCTCCATATATTCAGTTCTTTAAAAATTTTTCTTACCAAGGTTTTGTAGTTTTTAATGTACAAATCCTATACATGTTTTCAAAATTTATTCCTAAGTATTTCATTTTTTATGTTATCATAAAAGAAATTATATTTAAAAATTTCATTCTCTAATTGCTGCTAGTATATACAAATACAACTAACATTTGTGGATTGACCTTGTACTCCACAATCTTGCTAAACTTATTTATTGATTATAGTCGCTATTTTTCATAGGCTTCTTAGGATTTTATACATAGACATTCATGTGTGAACAGAGTTCTTTCTCTCCAGTCTGTTTGGGTTATTTTCGTTTCTTGTTTTATCACATGGGTTAGGACCTCTAGTAAATGTTGAATAGAAGTGGAGAGAGGCAGCATACTTGCCTTATTCCCGATCTTAGAGAGAAACCAATATTTACCATTATGTATAATATTAATTGTAGGTTTTTAATGGATGCCCTTTATAAGATTGAGGAGATACCTTTTTATTTCTAATTTGCTGAGTTAAAAAAAGTCACAATGATGCTGAATTTGTCATATGACTTTTTCTGATCCATTGACATAATCATGCAGTTTTTCTTCTTCTTTCTGTCAATATGGTGAATTACATCAATAGGTTTCTTTGGAATTTAAACTAACCTTGTATTCTTGGAATAAATCTCACTAGGCCACGATGTAACTTCTTTGGTACAAAAATTTTCACCTGTATATATGTCCTGTCTTTATCAGGTTTTAATAACAGGTTATGCTAGCCTCATAACATGAATGGGGAACTGTTTGTTTGTTTGTTTTCTGTATTCTACAGTAGTTTGTGTAAGATTGGTATTCATCGTTTCCTGAAATGTTTGATACAATTTACCAATGAAATTATCTGGGCCTATAGCTTTTTTTGTGGGGCTGTTTTCCATGCCATATTTAATTCAGGTTTCTCAACCCTGGCACTATGGACATTTTTGACTGGATAATTCTTTGTTGGGGGAGGCTGTTTGATTCGTTGCAGGATGGTTAGGGCCAAACCTGCCCTCTATCCATTAGATACTAATAGCTCTCCCTCACCCAGTTGTGACACCAAAAATGTCTCTATACATTTCCAAGTATCCTCTAGGGAATAAAATCACTCCTGGTTGAGAATTACATTTGACCTATAGTTTAAAGATATATCTGAGCTCACTGAATTTTCTTTTAATACCTTTTAAAATATGCATTTAGATCTATAAATTTCCCTTAACATTACCTTAGCTGTGCTCTGCAAATTTTTATGTATAGTATTTTAATTATAATTACTTTAGGGGTATTTTTAATTTTCCTTGTGATTTCTTCTTTGGCCATGGGTATGTGGGTATGTTTTAATTTCCAAATGCTTTGGAATTCTCTAGAAATCATAACATTCCTGGTTTGCAATTTAATTCTATTGTGGGAGAATATATTCTTTTTTCTTTAATGTCTATTTATTTATTTTGAGAGAGACAGAGAGAGCATGAGCAAGGGAGGGGCAGAGAGAGAGGGCAAGAGAAAATCCTGAGTGGGCCCGGCATTGTCAGTGCAGAGCCTGACATGGGGCCCAATCCCATGAACCGTGAGATCATGACCTGAGCCGAAATCAAGAGTCAGATGCCTAATCGACTGAACCACCCAGGCGCCCCTGTTGCGAGGGGATATAGTCTGTAAGATTGCGATCTTAAAATGTATTGAGACTTGTGTTTATGGACCAACATTTGGTCTTTCTTGGTGAATATACCATGATCTCTTGAAAAAAAAATCAAATTCTGTAATTGTTGGATGTGGTATTCTATACATGTTAATTCAATTAAGATGGTTGATAGTGTTAAGTTTCCCATGTATTTACTGATTATTTTGGTCTACTTATTCTATCAGTCGCTGAAAGACGGGTGTTAAAATCTCTATGATTGTGAGTTTATTTATTTCTCTATTTAGTCCTGTTGACTTTTGATTCATGTATTTTGAATTTCTCTTGTTAGGTAGATACACATTTACGTTGTCATGGCTTCTGTATAAATAGATTCTTTTATCATTATGAAATATCCCTCTTTGTCTCTGTTCATACCGTTTGTTTTGAAGTCTACTTTATTTGATATTAATATAGCCACTTCAGCCTCATTGTGCTTACTGTTTGCTCACTGGTATTGTTCTTTTGTAAGTAGAAATAATACTATGATATTTTATATTTATACTGCATTACTTATGAACAGATTTAGCTTCTATGTTCTCCTTTGATCTCCACAGCAATCTTATGAGAACATGATGCTGTTATCTGCATTTTACAGAGATGAAACTGAGTCCACAGGGATTAAGTGACTTTTCTAAGAGCACAGTGCTTAGTGAGTCCTGTTCTGTCAACTGATAAGTGAGGGCAAATGTAGGAAGCATATGTGAGAAGGTGGTCCATTTTCTATCATCTAAAGCCATGGATGCTCACAGTTCCTCTCCAGGGTTCCAGGCTGACGCTAAAGAAACAGCTTTTGGTCATAACGGCAGTGAGGGGTGCCTGGGTGGCTCAGTCGGTTAAGTGTCCAACTTCGGCTCAGATGGTGACATCGCGGTTCATGAGTTCCAGCCCTGTGTCAGGCTCTGTGCTGACAGCTCAGAGCCTGGAGCCTGCTTTGGATTCTGTGTCTCCCTCTTTCTGCCCCTCCCCCACTCAGGCTCTGTCTGTCTCTGTCTCTCTCTCAAATATAAACATTAAAAAAATAAAAATAAAATAAAATAAAGGCAGTAAATATCGTCGCCATAGGGTGAATGGAATCAATAAGATCTCTGAGCATCAAAGGACAGGCTGGGCTGGGAACATTACTGTCACAAGACGCATTTGATGAGCATCATCTCTCTGTCTCCATTTTTTGTTAGAGGTAGTACAGTTTGGCCTGGAAATAGAAGGATAGATCAGATGCTCTCTGGTTGGCCACCCGCCCTGAGATCCCATGACTCCTTCTTATGGAGGCCATAAGAAAAGCTGATGTCTCAGATTGCCACTCACAAGGGGAAACTGGCCTCTCTGAGGGACCCTTTGCTTTCTTCTCACTTGGCAGTCTAAGCCCCAGGTGGCCAAGCTGTTGGCCTCCCTGGGGCTTGTATGCTCCAGCTGGACCTGGGAGCTCAGCTATGCAAATGCCAGTTATGAGTTTGTATTTGTGCCGACCTTACCTTTTGCTTTGGAACCTCCAATGCCCACATGCCTGCCAGTAGGAAATCTGTCTAGTGAGCTTGGGCAATTGTTTGTTTGTTTGTTGCTTGTCTTTTGTTCAAGTGGTAAATTTTATAGCTCATAGATATGAACTTGGTGATTTTAGTAAATATCCCTAGCTTTGTTACACTGATTTCTGTAACACAAAACGCACTTTGCCTTTGTTCGTTACCTAGTCCGCTTAAACCACTTGCTGTCCTCAATATAAACCGAAGACTTTTCTGCTTCTGTGTCCCTGACATGCTCTTTCTCTCTGGTTGACTCACCCCCAATGTCAAGTTCAAATACCACCTTTCTGAGAACCCCCACCGCCTTGTCAGTCAGAGTAAATGACTCTGAGCTCCTGGGGCCCGTTGGAGGAATCTCCCGCCCTCAGTGAGCCCCAAGGATCCCCTGGAGGAAACACATTCCCCTTCAAGAGGTATGGGAAGGCAGAGTTCGGGCTTCAAACCAGCTGTAAGGGCAAACCCGCAAGCCCACTGGGTGAGTCCCATGCCCGTCACACCCATCCTGAGTGGTCACCGTCTGCTCATCAAGTTATCAAGTCCTGGGAAACTTCGCATTGATCAGCAGTGTCTGTTTTCAATCTGGAGCTGGATGGAAAGGGTTAAGCGGTTGGGCAATTCCCCTGTGGCTTGGTTATTTCTGGAGAATCCTGGCACAAGTAATTTGCATAATGCAGACTTATCTCCTGGATGATGCGGTGCCCGTGCGATCCCAATGCAAACGAACTCCAGCTGTATTAACGTCCAGGTTTAGGGGGCTGAGTGCAGCCTTCCTGGGAGCCCTTGCAGGAGATCACTCTTGCCCTTTCCAGCCCCAGGGACCGTCAAGTACAGGCAGAGGTGAGAACTGTGCCGGTGGCTCCCACTTCCTCCTCAGCACATGGGGCTAGGGGGACAGTCAGGAGTTCGAAAGGGGCAGAGATCTGAGAGGCTCTTCAGCCTGGTCCCAGGCCACTCCTCCATTTGTGGGCTGCATCCTGGCCACGCAGGTGCTCGGCGTCATCTTCTCCTGTGGTCCCACAAGGCTTGTTATGAATTAATAAACCCTGCACAGTGTTATAATGTTCTAGGCTCTGCTCTAAGTACCTCATGGGTAGTAACTCATTTCATACTACGGTAACCTCAGCGGTCTTGCCCTAGAGTCTCCGACTGCCTGAGAGCTGGTCTATGAGGTCAGATGGATCTAGTTTCAAACCCTGATTCTGTCACTTAGTCGCCATGTGACCAAGGGCACGTTGGTTGCTGCCTCTCTGCCCTAGTTTCTCCATCTATAAAATGGGTTCTCAAAGGATTACCTTGAAGATTAGATGAGTATATGCACTCGTAATACACAAAGCACTTATCCTAGGGCCTGGTGTCTTGAGTGACAGGTGGCACCGGGGAAGAACGAGAGAGAAAACCTGACGTCTCAGAGATCCGTCTCTGTGGCCTATGGGATCCGACACCAAAACATTCTCCCCTGAATAGAAGACCATATCCAGCGTTCTAGAGGCGTGTGGCTCTTCTCTGTCACAGAGCTCTGGAACTCGTGATCTCCTGCCCGGGGAGGGGTGGAAGGGAGTGTGAGACGGCAGCGAATCAGAGCTATTACCAGAAGGGTCTTAGGATGCGGCGCAAACTGAAAACTCGGTCTTGAGCATTTGTGCTTCTGATTAGATTCACTTGTCTGCCAGGGGCTGTGGGGTGGAGGCGGGAGGGGGAGAGAGAAACCTCTGACTCACACCGGCAGAGCAGGGGACCTGCCTGGGGGAGTCACAAGTGCCCCCCCTCCTTACTGTAGTGAGCTCTGCCATGAGAAACCCTCCTCCCAAGGGACACTCTGATGACCTCTGCCAACAAAGAGACCTAGGGCGTGGGATCACCCCTTCCTCATCTCCTGGGAGATAATCGTAATCTATTCTTGCCCCTTTAGCAGGGTGCGTAGTGGGGAAATCAGGGGTCCCAGGCAGGGGGCTGGCATGTTCCTAGGGAAGACACAGCATAGAGGTCCGGGTCGTAGATGGCACAGAATAGCCTGAGGGCCCCGAGCAACTGGGCAAGCTTGGACTGAGGGTAACATCTGCCCTCTGAAGATTTCACTTCAGGCTAGTCCTTTCTTTTAGGTCTGGCATTCTTGGACTCCCTCAGACCTTGCAGGCCCTGGCCCTGGATGGGGAGGGCCTGGATGGTCAGCAGCCTCAAGCACAGGCATCAGGGATCTGCGCCCGGGCCTTTCACACCCCCCCCCACGGAACCTGCCAGGAGAAAGTTAATGAGTGATTTATTAAGTCACACAGGTGACATTCCTGCTATTCACCTCCCAAACCCAGATGGCTGAAGGAGACTTTTATTTAGGGTTTAACAGTCAGACAAACGATTTTGCTAATGTAAGTATTTAAAACACAGATTTGGATTTTACATAAGTTAGAGCAGTTTCTTTGCAGAGATGACTCAAGGAAATCTCCTTGGCATGTAGCACAGCAGGTAAATCCCAGCCTGGATGCACAGCTCCCCGGGGACCAGGTTTCCACCAGATCAAGATAAGGCAGGTAGAGCTATTACCAATATTTAATCAGGATACATAGCATTCGGCTCTGTAAAGGCAACGCTCGGGACGTGTGCTTGTAGACTCTGGCTAAGTGCCAAGGAAAGTATTAGTCCCTCCCTCGCTTGAAGGGTAAGATTACAGAGTTATTTGGCCCCGAAGCCAGTCACTGGAATTCAGATGGATATGTTGTGCCGAACAGCAGCCCTGCTTCCCCGGACTCCTACATCCTTAACAGCCCTGCTGTGGTTCTGGGTCTGTGCTGGGCTGGGATAGACAGAGCCTGGTCTAGCCTCACTCTCTGTAGAAAGCCCCCTACCCCACCACTCTCCTAATTGGACCTTTCCAGCCACCCCCTCATTATTGTCCTGGCTTTCTCGGTCCACCTTCCCTGCTCAGCCAGCGCTCAGCACAGTCAACCGAGTGGTGTTCTTACAGGAAGGAAGAAATGCTCTCTTTCAGTTCTTATATTTGCCCCTTTCTATTTCCAAATGCCGTCTTCTAGGGATCCGATTTCCCTGGGGGTGAACTCCTGCCCTCAGAGCTAAGGGGATCAGCCATGTTGGGGAAAGGATGTCAGATGAGTCCTGGGTCTTGGGGACCTGCTTCCGTAAACATCCTCTGACCTCCACAGACAAGAGCTCTCATGCCTGTTCCCCATCCAGCTTCCCTGTTGGCTGTCACTTGTCCTGCCGTTTCTTCTCCTCTGGTGTGTGTGTGTGTGTGCGCGCTGGGGGTGAGGCACGAGCTCTGGATATTTCCCTGATAGAAATCCTGCAGCTGTGATGAGACATTTAGTGATCGCCAGTAGGTCTCTGCCAGTTCCAGGGCAGAAGTCACAGTTCCTCAGAGGTCATCAGGAACCAAACGAGTTGCCAGTATTACTTATCACTTAATGCTCTAGGCACAGAGTTGAGTGCTTACTCCATTACCTCATTTAATTCCTCCCTACACCTTCTGAGCTAAGTGCTAGTATCAGCTTTGTTTTATAGAAAAGGCTGAAGAGACGCAGAGAGGTTAAGTAAACTTATTTTAGGTCACACAGCTATTGAGTGGCCAAATCAACGTGGAAGCCAAGATCTGACCCTACGCTGCATCCTTGAACACCATATGTTACCGTTTCTCTAATGTAAATAATCAAAGCGACTTTATTTTAAATTTTCTATAGGGGCGCCTGGGTGGTGCAGTCGGTTAAGCGTCCGACTTCAGCCAGGTCACGATCTCGCGGTCCGTGAGTTCGAGCCCCGCGTCAGGTTCTGGGCTGATGGCTCGGAGCCTGGAGCCTGTTTCCGATTCTGTGTCTCCCTCTCTCTCTGCCCCTCTCCCGTTCATGCTCTGTCTCTCTCTGTCCCAAAAAATAAATAAAAAACGTTGAAAAAAAATAAATTTTCTATAATTGCATAAGCAGCGCACGGACACATTATTCTTGTGGAAAAATTAAGACGGCTCAGAAAAAGCTGCAATCCCCTATTTTTGTGTCACTTTTCCCCATTCCGGTGGTAATTATTGTCAGTTTGGCTAATTCAGAGCTTTTTCTAGCTCACATTCATGTTAAGTAAATGCAGAGAAAGCATCAGCATCCCTCATTATCCGCGAATACACGGAATGGTGTTTACAAGCGTCGTTTTCGAGATTCTCTCACTTCACAATATGTCTTGACCCTCTTTCCATGTACACATAGCAGATGCATTCATCCCTGTCTGCCACTGCCTGGAGTTTCCCGTTGTGGGTACGTAAGCCGTAGTTGTCTGGTTCCTCTGTTGTTTGTTGTTTGTTTGTTGGTGAACAGTTGGTGAACGTTTGTTACCCAATTTCCACCACCATGATGTTTTAACCAAGATCCTTGAACATGGATATATGAAGCATTGATGACAATGGTCATTAGCTACAGGAAGGAAATGATGACAGGGGAGACTCAGAGGTGTCTTTCCTGGGAAATCTTTAAGGATGGCAAGCTCACACCTGGACTGGACCCAGGAGCCATCCTCCGGGAGCAGAGGACTGGATGACAGGGTATTAGTGACCAGTCGATTTCAGAGCAGGGCCGTAAAGCCACAAGCCATGACCTTGACTTTGACCAGCCAGCCTAGGAGGGGTGGAAGGCCAAATAGCATGGACATTCATCACTTTTTATGAGAATTACAAATTCGCAAGAAATGCTCTTGTGCTTTTGAAATGTCAACTCTTTGCCTTTGAAGTGTCTTAACTTTGCAACCCTAACTTCTCTCACATTTTGTATGGCAAATGTGCGGGCGTCTAGACCACCGAGGTAATGCCGATAAAGTAGTAATGCTTTCATTCGGTGGGTTTTATTTTCCTATCAGCATTGCACAGTCATCTTAGCTCTGACCTTCACTCGGTATGAGTAACTTTGAGAAAATGGTGGAACTGTCTTAAGTGTCAATCCTTTGTAAAGATTGGATGACAATCATGTCTGTAAGAAAAGCTAATGACTATGGAACACCTAAAATGCACCAGACATTGTGGTTATTTTTTTGGAAATGTTCATTTGTTTGTTTATTGAGAGAGAGAGAGAGACATGGGGGAGGGGGAGAGAGAGAGACTCCCAAGCAGGCTCCTTGTTGTCAGCATGAGATCACGCTCACAAACTGTGAGCTCATGACCCGAGCAGAAATCAAGAGTCCGCCGTTTAACCGCCTGAGCCACCCAGGCGCCCCCAGATGTGGTGCTTGTTACTCACTTCACATGTGTGATTGGGTTATTACCTAATTTAATGCCACAGCAAGTAGAAGTAGGTGGTGGTCCCTGGAGGCAAATCTGGGTTGAAATCCACTAGCAGTGTAGCCTTGGGAAAATGACCTAGTGTCTCTGTGGCTCAGGAAGTTTTGCTGAGAAGGGTAAAGGACTGACAAACCAGACTCCAGAAACAGCCCATGGGCTTTCGGTGTGAGAAGTCCCTCCACCCCCAGCCGTGATGCCCCCACCAGGTGCTACCCTGATGTTGGGCTGGAAGCCAGGGAGGTAAAGGCCTTCGTGACAACCTAGGTAAATATAACCATGACAGCAATAACTGACCCCACCTGCCAGGGCTGGGCCAGCTCTCCCGAGGAGTGGCCTTCTCTTGGGCCTGGTAGATGGCACCAGTGTGGACAATCCTTGGCTTGAGAAGAAGCAAAGGGGGGTCATACATTCCAGAGGGAGGTGGGGCCAGGGGGGTTATTTTAAGGAATTGGCTCATTTGATTAAGGAGGCTGGCAAATCCAAAATCTGCAGAGTGGGTCAGCAGGCTGGAGATCGGGGAAGGGCCGATGTTGCATTTCAAGTCTGGAGGCCAGGGAAGAACTGATGAGAATGGACACTGAGGCACAGAGAGGTGAAGGAACTTGCCCAAAGGCAAACAGCAGGGAGAAGAAGAGCCAAACTTTGAACCCCGGCAGTCTTTTCTTCAGAGCCTATGCCCCTAGCGGCTCTATAGTCTGTGGCCTTTGTATAATGAGGCTATTAGTGTATCTGTTCCCTTGTTGAATGCTCGTGAGGTTAAAAGAAGGCACGTAATGTGCATGGTGACTGGCAAAGAGGAGACACTCAGTGCTTGCTAACTCTGTTCTCTTTGCTCTCTTCTGTTACGAAAACTGAGGCACGTGCCCCCAGACAGCCTGGTCGCTATTACCATTTGACTCAGATCCCTGTGCAGCCAGGAATGGATTTTTAGCCGGTGGAGAATGCTGCATGTGCATGTGTGAAGCTGGGCGGCCCGCGGCTGCGGCACCTGCATTCCTCTGTGTGTCTCCAAGTCAGACTGGGGCCGAGCCCTCAACAGGGCAGAAGCTTGGAGAGAGATCACAGGGCTTGAGGCTGACCTGGAAAGCCCAGGGCCCTGCAGCTAGCAGGGAGATTAGGGGCTGGGAGGCTTCAGGGGCCTTTATGAGGGTGCCCTTTGTCCTGGACTGTGGCCTTGGCATGCACCCAACCCCTGTTTCTGCTGCCAGACGCCAGGCACGATCGGGAGGACAAGGAACCAGTCAGACGATGATCCCTGAGGCCACCACACCTGACCCTCTGCCCCTGTTATCAGTCCATCTGACTTGAGACCCAAGATGAAACAGTTGAGCCGTCTGGCTGTGGCACGTGCGAATGATACTCCCGTCCATGTCTGCAGGCTGCGCACACTGGCCCCTGTGGGGTAAGTGACCAAGTGCAATGAGGCAAGCTCTGGGGCCAGCAGGCCTGGGTTCAAATCCTGACTCCATTTACTAACATTATGACACTCGTCGAGTCACTTTCCCTCTTCAAGCCTCAGTTTCTTCATCTGTAAAATGGGGGTTGTATTACTGATCTTTGAGCTGCTGGTTGGTTCAGTGAAAGGTGCTCACATATGTCAAAGGTCTTGGCCCCAAACAGGAGTTCCTTTCTTCTTGTCTGTCCTTGGAATCACTCCTTTTCTGATTAAGACGTTGGTCCTGAGGTTACCTTCTCTGACAATCTGCTGTCTTCCTTGAGACTACAAGCACGAGGAGGGTCCAAATCACCCTGGGCTGGCCCCATACGTGGGGCCTGGGCATAGAGTGACTGACAAAGCCAGGCCAGGGTCCCCGCCCAACAGTCTTGAGAAGGGGAGGCCCGTTTGGCTGAGACCCGGACAGTGGTGACAGTCCCCCTGCAGGGAAAACACCCCAAACTGCTGGGGTGGATGAATTCTTGTACATTTCAATTATATCTCCTGGGAACGTGTCTCAGCTGGCTCTGATTGATTTATTTTGGCTTTCAAGTTATAGCACACGAATTTCTGAGTTTCAAAGCCCTCTAGCCAATATGCAAATGGTTTTAATTCGAGGTGTAACAGACAGGTGGAATTAACACTCAAAAGCCAGCACTTTCTTGGTAGTTCCTGCCACAGAGCTGATCACTAAAAAGCAACATTATTTTTTCTTGTAGAAATCGTAGGGGTCTCTTCTATCCCGTGGTTCTTTTAGGCTGTGGTGTTAAAGAGAAAAATCACTTAAGGAGAAAATTCTAAGAAGAAGGAATTTTTTTCCTTGTTTTTGAATACAATACCCTGTTTTCTGTGTGTGGGTGTAGCACGAGTGGGTTGGGGGCTGTCGTTCGAACGACAGTTGGGTCCATCCTGGATCAGAGAGGAAGATGTCAGGCAAATCTGGGACTCCCCCCAGAATTTGTTTTGGTCCTTCCTTGTCTATTTTTCCTTTTTTTCCCCCCGTTATTTCTTTGCGGGTTTTTTTGTGGGACGTTCTGGTCCAACAGAATAGATCGTGAGTAAGTAATGGGAATTGAGATAATGGTTAAAAGCACGAGCTTTAGAGCTGGACAGATGTGGATTCACATCCTGATTTTTTCCACTTCCTGTCCTTGTGACCACGGGCACTTCGTTTGACCACCCGAACCCACAGGTAACTTGGTTACCTACAGAATGGAGAACAGCACCTGCTTCATGTTGCCAGGACGAAATACATAATTATGTACATCATACAGCACCCCATCCTTAAAAAGACTCTCACACAACGTTCAGTTCTTTGTGGAATGTGTTGCCAACGAACTTAGGAGCCCAATGCACCAGCAACTGCTGAGTGCTCTGTGGGGAGGTAAGAGAAAGGCTGGCCTTGTGTTTCGGCTCTAAGATCTGGGAAAGAGAGGACTCACACGCGACTGGAACAAGACGACGGATCCAAGCCGGGGCGCGACAAGATGGTAAGTTGAATGAGGCGGGTGGTGATAGGAACTGAAATTCAGGGAAGGAAGCCCCTAGAAGGGAGGAGGTGCCTGGCACTTCCTGAGCACTTACCATGTGCCCTGCAGCCTCCGTTCTTGTCAGAGCCCTGGGAGGTGGGCATTTTTACTCCCATTTTATTCGCAAAAGGGCACTGAGGCTCAGAGGCATGGAGTGACCTGTCCGAGGCCCTCCAGCCAGAAGCGGCTGGGTGGCAATGGAGTGTGTACCATGGCGGACAGGCTTGAGCTGACCTTGAAGGAAGGGTAGGGTTCAGAGAGGCAGAGGCTTGGTTTGCTGCCTTCTCGGCTGTGGGAATGTGCCTCACTGGGAAGCGCTGGGGCGCGAGGAGGCCCTCTGGGGACACACCGCCGGGCTTGTCGTGGCTGGCAGGCTGTGGACATCTGTGCCAACCAGTCCTGGCAGGTAGAGACCACATACGGCTTTTGCCCCGCCACAGCCCGGCGGCGAAACCTGACTCGCATCTTGGACACGCAAGGTGCCCGGCATTTGCCTTCTTATCAGGCTGGGCACATGCCACGGCCAAGTGGCCACCCGGGCCGCCCCTGTCGGGGTAGATCCACTTCGCGCTGTGTGGGCGTTTGCACCGCCCGGCCTTCGGGTTTTGCATTTTTGAGGGTTTCGCCTGTGGCTGCAGGGGGTGGGGCGGGCAGGAGGGCTGGGTGCTCGCTCTTGAGCACCAACCAGGCTTAGGGCGTCCAGGGACGGGCCCGGTCACGGTGTAAGAGGGGCTGGTTTGAATCCTGCCCGTCTTTCTTGGTCGTATGCCCTTGGGCAGGCCACCCGGCCTCTCTAGGCCTTCTCTTCCTTACCATAAAATGGGAATGGCAACAGATATTAACCTTCAGTTTCATTTTGAATATCAGATATTATAAAGAGCCTGCTCTCCCTTGCCAGGTGCCCCGTAAAATGAATAATCATTATTTTCAGGGGTGTTAGCTGCTTCTGGATCAGGGAGAGCTCTGAACTCTAGAAGAGTGCTCAGAGAGGAGGGTCCAGGGAAGAGGGCAAGGGGGAAATGGTGCTCCGTATGAACAGGTGGAAACCCGTGTTTCACAGATTGTTCAAAAAGGCCACGTGATTGTGACACAGCGTTGCCCCGAAAAGGTCACAGCTGCGCTCAAACAGGGCTTGAGGAGGGTGTAGTTCACACGGGCTCGTCCAGTCGGCAACTGTAGCAACCACAAAGTGCAGACACAGGCGTGTGCTCCTTGCCCGTCAGATCCAGGGCTCGGTGGAGAGAACACAGTGCGTGTCAAACACCCTGGATTTAACTGCCACTTGCCACCGTGTGACAAGTTCCTTCTGCCCTCTCTGACCCTTTCTCACGCCTGGAGCCTGTGTCCCTTCACCCCTCCAGTCCCCTTGGCATTTACAAGAGCCCTGTCAGGTTGGCATTGTTACAATTATTATGATGATGAGCAAACGAGTGCAGACCGCTTAAGAGACTTGCCCAAGGTCACTTCTAAGAAAGCCAGAGTGAGAACGAGGTGTCACGCTGGGATTGAGCCTCCTGTGTTGAAAACCTCTCCGCCAAGGGGCGCCTGGGTGGCTCAGTCGGTTAAGCGTCTGACTTCGGCTCAGGTCATGATCTCGGGCTTCGTGGTTCGAGCCCTGCGTTGGGCTCTGTGCTACCAGCTCGGAGCCTGGAGCCTGCTTCGGATTCTGCATCTCCCTCTCTCTCTGCCCCTCCCCTGCTCATACTCCCTCTCTCTCTCTCTCTCGCTGCCTCTCTCAAAAATAAATAATAAAGACTAAAAAAATTTTTTTTAAAAAAAGAAAACCCCTCAGCCAGGACCCCTGGGACCCTATCGAAGAAGTTCTGGGCCAGTGGAGACCCTGAGCCTGTCCTTTGGCATCGTAATCGCTGCGTTTTTCCAAACTAAATTCCTGTTCTCTGGTGATACCAGCTGGATATTTGCATACTCTATCTCTGAGAACAATCTCAGGCCAAAACTCTGACATTTTACGAGAGGTTGGCTAATTATATGAGGCACCATTGGTCTGCTGCCACGGAACAGTTAGGGTAGAGTGACTATTTCAGAGGGTTGTAAAAATTCCCTGGACAGTTATTGCCAAAAAAGCTCTCAGTGGACTGCACAGTGTTTTTATGGAGACATTTTTTGGAAGGGTGGGTCTGGCTTTAGGGAGCGTCTCTAAAGAATAGTCTTCATTGGTCTGGGGTTTTGACTTTGATCAGTTCAGTCTTAAATCAACTTTATTCTCCAGTGCTTGGCTGACCAGCCTGTAGCTTCAAAGCCCCAGTCAAGTGAAGGCAACACAGGGTTGGGCCAGAGAGTGGAGGGTAGTTCCAGTACAATTGGGGTTCTCCCCTGAGTTGCAGAAATTGGGCTGTCCCCTTAAACATGGCGGTCCAGTGGATCAAACAAGAATTTTATTTTTTTTCTCCAGCAATTGTAGGAACGAGTCAGCGTGGTTGGAGGAGAGGCCGTGGCTTCCATAGATGCAACCTTAGCAAGGTTTTCTCCTCTTGGCCTTACACTTGTTAGCAGAAGGGCATGGAAGCTTATCGCTGTGAGAGGCCAGGGAGCAAGAAGTCGGCCCTTCTTGGCCCTCTGCACGGGGCCAGGAGGAGCAGATTTCTGCAAATCGGGCCTCACGGAGGTCCAAGACCTCAGCTTAATCTTACCTTGCCCAACGGCCAGCTTGCAGAGTCATGTATAATCCCCACCCCACTCGGTGAGAGGACGTCGCGGCAAGAGGGGAAGGGCATGGGTAGAGGAGTCGGGCCTAGAGCTGGAGACACAGTGGCCAGTTCTGAAGACATGTGACTGGGGCTGGGGAGCTGGCTGACTCTTCTTTCCATTCCTTCACTCCCAGGGGGAATGCCATCCCTCCCGAGCTTCCCGTGCTGAAGTAGAAGGAATACTGAACAGAGAACTTCTCACAATCCTCCTTGAAGAAAAGGTAGCCCGTCAAAAGGTACAAACTTCGAGTTATAAAATAATGAAGTCCTGGGGACACGGTCTACAGCGCTAAGGATACTGCATTGCAGATTTGAACGTTGCTAAGAGAGCAGTCCTTAAAAGTCCTCAAAAGTTCTCATGAGCCAGAAAAAAACTTTTTTTTGGTAACTACGCACGCTGTGGATGTTAACTAGACTTACCTGCCGTGATCGTTTTGCAATGTGTACAAATAATACCGAATCCCCAATCACTGCGTTGTATACCTGCAACCAATATAATGTTATACATCAGGTATACCTCAAACAAACAAACAAAACAAACAAATCAGAGTCTCAGTCCTCACCCTAAACCTATTGAATCATTGTAACAAGATTTCCCCTCAGGTGATTCATATGCTCATTAAACTTGAAGAAAAAAGCGGGGGGGGGGGGGGGGACAGAAAAGAAAAACATAAAGGTAACCCAATAAGCCCTTCGCAGCACAAGCTGCCAAAATCCATCAAATTCTTTGAGTGTGAGCGGTTCCCCTCCCCCACCCGTGGGTTCGGGGGTCCGTGCGGAGGAGGGGGGCTCCTGTGGTTCCTGGAGGAGTCGGGGTGCCTCCCACAGGGGGTGCTTCAGCAGACTCGCACTTGTTCCTTCTGTTTGGTCAGCACCTGTGACACATTCTTGGAATAGACTCCTTACTTCCCTCCTTTTCCCCACCCTCTTTCCCTTTCTCTCTCCTCCTTCTTTCAACTTCCTCTGCCTCCTTGGTTCTCCTTTTTTCTATCTTCCGGTCCCCAACTTTCCCCCTTCCTTTCTTCCTAGACATTGATTTTGGTCCCTCCTCCTGACACTCTCACCTCCTTAACAGAACCGTGGGCTCCCAAAGCTGGAGGCCACGTCCTGAACTTGCACCCCACCTGGCAGATGCAGAGACTTTCTAGAAGTATTTGTCAGCCTGGTTCTCAGTGAGGCTGTGTCCTTCCTGGCCAGCGCCTGTGCTGCAGAGACCACGACAGAGGCACTGCTCTCCCCTCCAAGCCTTCCTGGGCCTCCTTCTTTGGCCGTGGCTCTGCCTCTCGGGCAGCTTCAGTAGGTGCTGATAGCCTGTCTCTGCCCTGGATGGCTTGTCCTGTCTTCTACAGCCCAATGTTCCATCCACAGACCCTTGTTTCCACTGCCAAGTCCCTTTTCTGGAACCGAACAAGCAAGGTTAGAGCTCCCCTTTGCTGCGTTTCTTTATTCCCCTGATGGAAGCAATTCTTAGTGGCCAATGAAAGAACTAAAAAAGTCTGAGCCTTAAGTTTCTGACTCAGACTGTCTGAAAAAATAACACAAAGTAAAAAATGAATTTGCTGAGCTCTATCCACAGGATATTATCCACACAAACATGTATCATTATCCACACTTGAAGGGCGAAATCTTGGTGTTTCGTGAGTAAGGACTGTGCCCACCATGCAGAGATGCGTGGGGGTGGGGGCTCAGGAAGCCTTAAGGTTAAGCAGCTAATGGCAGTGGTGCCCTTGCTATGAGGCAGGCACCAAGCTAGCTGTTTCACAGACGTCCTCATGGAGTCCCCCAACAACTGTGGGAGGCAAGCAAGTGTTATTTACATGCCCATTTTTACAAAGGAGAACACTGAGGCTTAGGAAAGACTAAGTCATTTAGTGAAGGCTTCCACGCCTCGGGATTCAACTCAGAGATGACCCTGGTTGTAGCCCCTTTGTTATACTACCTCTGAAAGGAAAACCACAGTGTCGACGTTTAGAAAGGCTATAGGATTAGACAGATTATGTTTGAATTGTGGTCTTCTAACTAACTGGCGTGGGCCTTGGCTCAAACTCCGGATTTCAGTGGTCTCATCTATAAAACGGGATAACAACACGTAGCCCACTGGTTGGTTATGGGGGCCAGATGAGACAGTGGGCAGGTGGTCTTGCCGACACAAAGCAACTGGGGGGCCCCATCTAGCTGATGTCAGCAGAAACACGATTTTCTCCTGAAGTGCAGAGAACACATAAAACCCAGATAGGCACAGAAGTCTTTCCCGAAGGCTTCAAGGATGACATCTGTGCCCTTGATGATGCTCTCAGAATCCCCATTCCCTCCAAGACAGGATGGCCCTTGTCTCAGTGTCTTAGAACATTTGGAAAGGTCTTGGAGGTTCTGGGCATACCATGGGGCCTGACTTCCTGGGATGACCTCCTCGTCATCCAGAAAAATAGCATCCCACAAGTCATCCCCAGGACGAAAACCAATGTTGAAGAGGTTTTCTGAATGAGTGGGTTTTACCCCAATGATTGGTGTGCTTTGGTCACTACATGGTAGCCCGGAGAGGTTAGAGTCCTTGTCCAACGTTACAGAGCAAATGAGTAAGTGGGGGATCCAGGAATCAAACCCAGGTCCGTCTGGCCCGAGGGCTCTAAAGTCTGGGCTGTCCTGCTCTCTGAAGAGAACATGAGGTCAGTGTCTGAGAAGCTGGACTCCTACTCCCCGCCCCCGGGCGGCTGGAAGGGGACCTACAGAAATGCACGCACCTGTCCCTGCGGTTGGGTGGAGGGAACACCGAGGCCCAGGCTCCGCATGGCTGACCAGGTTGGAAGGCGCCCTCACGTCCTCCGCAGGAGAGAAAACTAGCCTTGGAAAAGGGCAGCCGAGCCCATCGTAGCTCTGCTCCTTTCTTTCGTCCCCGCAGAGCGCCGGGTGCAGAGAGGAACGCTTGGCCTTTTCATCTCCTAATTCACAAAGCCTGGCTGCCGGGCAGCGCATAGAACCCTGGGAAGGGAGCCTGAAAGAGGCCGCAGCGGGTACTTGCGGTGCGGGTGTACCTCTGCTCACGGAGCAGTGGCCCGGGTAACTTGTGGATGGTCCGGCTCCTCAAACCCAACTCAAAGGGGCTGCTGCTGGGACCGGGGCGCTCAGAGAAGGAGAGCTGGCTCAGGAGCTCCAGGGGTCACTTCTGCCACACTCATCTCCGGAGACCCTCGGTTCCCCGCCTCGGCTGCCCTGGGCCCGGACTCCAGTGAAAGTGTAGCTGGAGTCCTGGCTGTGTTTGTCTGTTTCAGGTAAAGGGCGGTGTGCAGAAAGATTTGCTGAGACCAGGGAGGTGCTCAGGCTGAGAAGGGCTTCGGCTGGAGCCATGTCCCCCATACAGGGCTGTCTTCCATGCCCCCCATTGCATGTGCTTGCCTGTCACCAGAGCAGTTTGAGGCTCACCGTGTAGGAGCAGGCTGCCGGAGAAGGAAGAAGCATTTCTGTGGCTTTCGTCAAGGCCAAAGAGCACGTAAAATGAAGACGCCAGAAAGTGAGCTCTCCCACCCGCCTGGCTCAATGCCTCAAGTGGATGTAAGAAGAATGTCCCCCAGGGAGAGCATGGCAGGAGCTTTTTTAAAGCCTGACACTGTGTTCCCAACCACTGACCAGTCCCTTTGCAGCAAGAAGAAAACAGAAGGAGCCACACACAGAAAACGTCATAGAATATGAGAATTTCCATGTGATGCCAGACCTGTGATCTCTCCAGGTCAGAATTCGCTGATAATAGTGATGAACACGGGAGGTGGGGGGAGGATGTTCACTATTGGCCAAGACCCATGCTTTTAACGAATTTTAAAACAATGTCATTCAATAACCTCATGAGGTTGGAAGAGCTACCAAAAGTGGGGTTTTGTGTTTGTCCCGTAAAGAGTCCTCAAAAATTAGGCACACCCTTTTACCTCTTGCTCTGACCCTCAACCAGCTCTTTTTCAGTAGCACATTGTTGACTCTTAACAAACTTATGTGCAATAAAGATTGTTGGACTAAGAAAGTCCACTGCCTTCCCTACTGAAAGATGGCAGTGTCCTTGGGCAGGGTACTTTGCTACTCTGGACTCAGTTTCCTCGCCTGTGGAAAGAGGGTTGATCGGACAAAACCACTGTTCAACCCTGGCTGTGTATTGGGATCTTCTGAGGGAGTTTAAAAAAAATACTAAGGCTTATTCATAGAAACCTCCATACACCCGCGATACATGAATACATGCCTGAAGAAAATAGTGAAGACTGAGCAAGATCCATGGTCTAGTTAGCTCCAGATAGAGGGTGTGCATTGTTTTGTAACTACAATTTCAAAATAAGGAGTTGAAAAAATCCTAATGCCCAAAGGGATTGTGATTCATTGGTGTGGGGTTTGGACGTCAGAGTTTTTTACAACCTCGTCAGGTGATGGTAACGTTCAGCCAAGGGTTGAGAACTACTGAACTAGGTGATCTCCGTGTCCCTTTCCAGCCCTAAAATATTATCAGCCCAATTAATCTCGACCCCTCTTGAAACTATTTAAATGTTCAACTTGTAGGGGTAATTTTTTTTAAATGCATTACCTGCTATGTGAAAACTTTTCTTTTTTATTTGTCCTAAAGTTACCCCTTATTTGATGGACCCAAGCTCTTGCCTGCTTCACTTGCAGGCATTGTTATCCTCTGGCCATATCTTGGAGCGGCTGCTTCTCAACTGATCCCTTCCCGGGATTCCCGCTGCTGGTGGGGCCACCGCACGGGCTGCAGACAGCTTCCAGTTTGCCCTGGACCACAAGTTCCTGCAGCTGGTGCCACCAGCACTGCTCAGGTCTCGGCAGAGAGGGCGAATGCTTCCCTTTAAAGTGCCTTCACTTTATCCTCTGTACCTCTACTCAAAGCTCTATGGGGAACCAGATGTCCTGAACAGCTGGGGTTACTATAGGAATTGTAATGTGGCAGGGTGCATCTTCAAGCAATGCTGAATGGGACTGTGCTCCCACAGTCTGAAAGGAAATGTCCCCCAAATTGGACCTCTCACAGGAAGCCCACTTGAGGATGCTCCCCAATTCTTTAAAAAAATTTTTTTTGATGTTTATTTAGTTTTGAGAGAGAGACAGAGAGACAGAGTGTGGCAGGGAGAGACAGAGAGAGAGACACACACCCAGGATCCGAAGCAGGGTCGGGCTCCCAGCTGTCAGCACAGAGTCCGATGTGGGTCTTGAACTCACGAACCGTGAGATCATGACCTGAGCCAAAGTCAGACGCTTAACCGACCGAGCCACCCAGCTGCCCCAGATGCTCCCCAATTCTTAATCTGGATCCTCTGTCCTCTGATGGGTCCTCCTCTCAGAAAATGCCTCCTTCTTTGCACAACCACAATGAAATTCTTACCTTAGCTCCCCTTTAGGGTGACTGTCACCTAGCCACAAATTGGTCTCTCCCTAGGATTCACCACTTGCCCTCATCAGGACAATCCTAGGACTTGAGTAACCATAGCAGTGCTCCTCTTGAAATCTGGTTGATCCAACCAAGAATTGCACAGGAGGGGAGGGACATGGTGGCCTCGAAGCTGGGAGGGAACTGGGTGCTCCAGATCCATTCCTGACAGGCTAAGGGTAGATGTCTCCTCTTTCCTATCCAGATGGCAATGAATGGTTCTCTCTCTCTCTCTCTCTCTCTCTCTCTCTCTCACACACACACACACACACACACACACACACACACTCTTCTACATTTGCCAAGGACCAGCAGCGTGTTCTCTATCCATTTAATTTAAGCAAGAAAAACTATTTTCTAAGTGGATGCTGATTCCTGCCCTCAATGCATTTGATGCTTAATTATAACACAAAACTGTGTCCTCTCAGATTTTTTCATCCTTCCAACTCCTAAGTCTTGCCCAGAGGCCTATTGGAACCTAAGACATGGGGCCACTTATGCTACCTTTTAAGGCACAAATCCACGTGGCTCTGAAGACCAGAGCTAAAATCCCAGCTCCAAGACCTTGAGGTACCCCAAAGACCAAATCTCCTTCAGGCAGGGCATCTCTGTACCTTCATCTGTAAGGGCAGGGGAGGCAGGACAAGAGTCAATTAATTTTTTGAGAAGCCCTTCCGGACGTTGTGCTGGGGTTATTTAGGGTTTGAGGATTTGGAAATGGTGGTGAGTCCATATTTATTTTAATCCATATTGTTCACAACTTTGACTGGCTTTGATTCCGTACTGAATATATGATTTTTAAAACCATTTCTGGGGTGCCTGGGTGGCTCAGTCGGTTAAGCGGCCGACTTCGGCTCAGGTCATGATCTCGCGGTCCGTGAGTTCGAGCCCCGCGTCGGGCTCTGTGCTCACAGCTCAGAGCCTGGAGCCTGTTTCAGATCTGTGTCTCCCTCTCTCTCACCCTCCCCCGTTCATGCTCTGTCTCTCTCTGTCTCAAAAATAAATAAACGTTAAGGGGCGCCTGGGTGGTGCAGTCGGTTAAGCGTCCGACTTCAGCCAGGTCACGATCTCGCGGTCCGTGAGTTCGAGCCCCGCATCAGGCTCTGGGCTGATGGCTCAGAGCCTGGAGCCTGTTTCCGATTCTGTGTCTTCCTCTCTCTCTGCCCCTCCCCCGTTCGTGCTCTGTCTCTCTCTGTCCCAAAAATAAATAAACGTTGAAAAAAATTAAAAATAAAAAAAAAATAAATAAACGTTAAAAAAAATTTTTTTTAAATAAAACCATTTCCTATCAAAAGGTAGCACCCCCTTCACCCCCTCCTCACCATCCCCTCTTCTCTATGTGTCGCTCCCTGACATCCACTTGTAGCTCAGGCCAGCTGCCAGGATGTCACCACGCTGGTCCATCGCTTGAGGCAATAATTACCAAATGGTCACTGCCTTCAACTTTGTCTCAGGCTCCAAGGGTTGACCCCAAATTTAAGTTTCCCAAGAATTTGAAAATTAGTCTATGCCTACTCTCCCTGAACTTCTCCCCGTTTTTATGTTTTTGAAGTCACATATCCTCTTACCTGTCGACCGCATTTTGAGGGCACATAGTCAACCATGCACACAGTAAGTGCTTAATTAATATTTTGTTGGATTAATTGAATGGTTCTGAATAACAAAATTATTCACTCAGTGACCCTCCCATTTATAATCTTATTAAACGCCTCTGTGGTGTGAGGAGAGGGGTACAGATGTACATACAAGAGATCCAGTTCCAAACAGATGATTCCTCCAGGTATAATGCATGGAAAGTATGCAAAGGGCATTGGATGTTCAGACCTCCTGGGTTGGAGAACTCCTCCTGATGACGGGTTGCGTGACCTTGGACAGGCTAACTCACCTCTCCAAGCTGCACTTCCATTGCTGATAAAAACAAGGACAGTGATAGGATCTGTCTTGTGTTGTTGTTTAAGATTAAATAAAATGAATGCCCACAGCACTGGATCATAGGAAGGGCTTAATACATATAAACTATCATTGTGCTGCTAGGTCCCAGAGGGGAACAATTTGGCCATTGAATATGTGAATGTTTTCAAGTGTAGACAGAGGACCGTCTATATCAGATTCCACTTGGGTCCACTTAAAACATGAAGATCCCTGGGTCCTACCACAGATGTACTGAATCGTGCTTTCTCACGCTGAGACACAGGCTTCTGGATTTTATGCGGCTTCCCAGGCATCTGCAGAGGAGAGGCACTCCAGCTTGTCCCCGTGGTGCGGGCAGATGTTTTACCTGCCACTCTAGGGCTCCTGAGATGTTCTGTGTGAGCTGTCCTGCTTAAGAGACCAGGTGGGCAGTGTTCATCCGCTTCTTCGTGTGCCAGGTGACCGGTTGGCCCCAATTTCTGGAAAGATCTTAAAGGCCAGTTTAAGGTGGGGTCATTCATTGTGATGCATAGCAGCTCTGTTGGCCCATGTTTCACATTCTTTATTTGTAATCTCTTTCTAGACTAGATGTAGGCAAACGTGAAGGGACATATGAAGAAAGAATAAGAAGCAAGAGGAGAGGCGAATGCTGTTCGCAAAGCAACAGACACAGAAGGCACAGGCTAGAAGCAGAGAATGAAAAGAAAGAAGAGAATGACATCAAGAAGAGGATATTTTGGTGTGGCCAAACCAAACCACTGGCCATCTTTGGGTTCTCTGCTCTTTGTCCCTTGGGGGCGGCAGGGGTGAAGTGGGGTGGATCGTAGGCAGGGGCTTTACAGCGTCAGAGCAGATGTTTGTTAACAACAGGCCAGTGTCAGTTCAGTGTGAAACTGTTAAAAAATTTAGTTTTATTGGCATCTCAGAAAGGCAGCAATTGTTCTATTTCCCTGGCACAACGCTCCCATGAGGCAGGTTGCAACTTGCCGTGTTTGCCCAAGCCTTAGCGGAGTGCCCAGGGAGGCGACGACTAGGCACGTCATTTTGAAAGCCTATCTGCCTCCCGATAGAAAAAGGCCCCCTGAGGTGGGGGTTTGTCAGCTTCTTCTCCTCAGTCCCCAGAGGAGGGGCCTCCAGCAGCTCTTGTGCTTGGCACCTTTATGATCTGTGGACAGTCAGCCCTTCTGGAGAGCTCTGACTAGCTGTGGGGAGGCACACCTGTGCTTATATGAGGAAGTCGAGGTTAACGGGGGACGATTTCACAGGTTCCCGAGCAGCCTTTCACAAACGACGGCTCAAACTCTTTACCACCGGAGAGTGCGTAAAAAGCACAGCTTTGGTGCTCTTCAGACCCAAGCCTGGGTGCTCCCTGGCTGGGTGACGTTGGGTAGGTGACGTGACTTCTCTGACTCTCAGCCTGTTCATTCTGCTATCAGTATTGCCGTGAAGATTGAGAGGATGTGTGAGGAAACCCTCAGGCAATGCTGGCACACAGAAAGGGTTTGCAAAATGGTAGCCGTGGCCACTGCCAATGGTATGAATGTCGGTGCCATTGTGCAGAAACTTGGGACGTGGAAAACGCCCCTCCAGGCTTCATTGCAGGGATTAAGTCCTGTGATTTAATGCCCTCAGTGAACAGGATTGAACAGCAGAGTGTAGCATAGGTAGCTTAAGCAACTGCCCTTCACCTCGAAGGATGGTTGGGCTTGTTCAAGTAGATTAATCAGAGGAAGTCGACTCTGAAATTCAGTTGTAAACAACCTGGTCAATCCTATCAACCAATGTGTAGAAACAAATGGCACAATGCGTATTTAAGGACTTAATGAAGACATTTGGAAATAGAAGATAACGACGACTTCCAAGCTTTGTGGTACATCAACAGCATGGCGGCTCTCAGGAGAAAAAAGACCAAGTATTTGCCCTTAAAGTTTACAAAACAACACTTTGGGAATGAAGAATTATCTACAGGTTAATATTGCTGTAGGTAAGATGTGCCTTTTGGGCATATTAACATTTCATTGACGAATGTTGGATAGGAGAAGCTAATGATTCATAAATGTCTTTCTCTGATGTTGCCTTAAGACGTACACCCTCATTTGGAGGTGAGGCTGCCCCTCCTTTTCAACCACCACAGCTGTGTCTACCCTCCACCCCCAAGGGAGCCAAGGCATCTGGCCACATTAAAATAATTTTAGGGGCACCTGGGTGGCTCAGTTGGTTAGGCGTCCAACTCTTGGTTTTGGCTCAGGTCATGATCTTGTGGTTTCATAAGTTTGAGCCCTGCGAGGGGCTCTGTGCTGGCACCAAGGAGCCTGCTTGGGATTCTCTGTCTTCCTCTCTCTCTGCCTCTCCCCTGCTGGCACTTTGTCTCTCTCAAAATAAAATAAAATAAAATAAAATAAAATAATTTTAAATTCATGAATAAGCGAGCTCAAACTTTTGAAGACTAATTGGTGATTTACCAGAATTAATTGTTATTATTCAAACCAACTGGAAACTGCTACTGGAGAATTAAAAGTATGTAAGCCAATTTTTAAGAATACAAAATTTATTAGTAAAAAAAAATTAGAATTTGTTCATTACATAGAAAAGTAACACAGCTGAACATTCCCTACAAAAATGTTAACTATAAGCACATAGAATAGGAGTGACACAGTGATCAGGTCTGAGGACTTCATATTAATGCCTCGTGAGCATCGGAAAATCGAAAATGGTGACATGCAAACTGGGCTTGTGACGTTTTGTCAATGTGTTGGATATTTCGAGTTGTCATTTGGGGCGGCCGAAAAACAGATATAGGTATGCCATGTTCTGAATTACCATAACTGCCATTAACTATAGCAGATGTCACAGTTTGTCCCCCTCTTATAGAAATCGCTGGTGGCCGCTGCAGAGGGGGCAAAGTTCACGTAGTCTGAGCTGGGGTAGGAAAAGTACTCCGATGCCCTGATGGGGTCCAAGTGTTCTGCCTCACACGACGCACAGTAGCAGACGGAGGTGCCGGCCGAGGAGAAGCAGTCATACTGGGCGTCCGGGGGCAGGTGGGCATAGGAGTAGTCTTCGGAGGGGAAGCCACAGTTCCTGGTGTCCAGAGAAGGGGGAGAATTGTAATTCTCTGGAGCATATGACGGTAGCTGAGCCGGCGAGTAACTGTAGTCTAAGGAACCGGAGAGAGTGGAGGAATCAGAAGGCGATCCCGGGGTCTAGAGAAAACCAAGGAACAAAGAGCTTGATACTTTAGACGGGATTAAAAGAGCTGCACGGAGTGGATTTATTAACTCAGAGTAAGAACACTGGGGGAAAGAAATACAACACAACAGAACACCCAACCCAACCCAAGTGTGCAGAAGTAATTTAATTTGCAGACTGCATGAGTTCACGACACCTTATTCTGTATTTGCCTATTTCTTCCCCAACAATAAATTGCCTTGCTTCACTGGCCTCCTTTGTTGTGAACCATACTTTAGAGGATGCTTTGTTCTTAAACCACAAAATCCCATTGTGCGTCAAGTCACCTGCACGTCAAATCTTGCCGTGTGCTCCAATATAAGCCGCAGGTGGCACCTGGGATGTTCCTCCACACCCTTGACTGTGGACAGACAAGTGAGCGTGCACAGGCAGAAGTGAGATCTTCAACAAGCCAGTGTCTGGGAGACTCCAAGACGTGACTCATAGTCACTACAGTCTTGTCCCCAGAGGAGAAAGATACCTTCTGCTTTCTCATAAGCAGGGCTACAGTTATTACTGAGAAAGCCTTCTTTGGAAGCCAGAAGTGAACTGGATGACTGGGGCCCTGTGTGCATATTCCTTGGAGTTAATTTCCTAGACCCTGAAAATTTAGTCTGCTACATTTTGACAAACCAAAAGAAAAAAAGTATTTGCATTAAAAAAAAAAACAACCTTGCTTTTTATGGTTTTAAAAAACTATATGAGTATCTAAAAGACATCTCAAACAATTGGTATCTATTAATGGCAACCTTACTCCACTGTAAATGGTACCATATTTTCCAACAGAAGAATAGACTGTCCAAATTCTTGGAAGGATTAAGGCTTCTTTTTCACCAGCCATCTCAGACCTAAATGAGTTCTTGTGCCTACACCAGACCAAAACAGGCACTTAGGAGAGCCAATTCAGTGCCAAAAATGAAACAAAAACCCGTTACTGGAATGAATGCCAGTTTCGTACTGTGTAGACGCAGCCTTAATTCCATTTTCAAGAACTCAAAATCAAAAATCCAAGGACTGCTGTTTAAATCAATGATTTCCAATTAATAGATGTCTTAACTACAGTTTTTAAACATTAAATGAACACTGTCAGGAAACCTCTTTTTATTGCCACCCACCACTTACTTGGGCATGGCCAACTTGGGAAATCACGATTCTGCGTGTATCCAAAGCTTTGCCCCCTGCGATGTGTGGTTATTTTGACCCCCACTGAATTTTAACTGGTTCTCTGCTTGTTTCCTGGATGATTTCCTTGTTGATAGTGTGATTTCTCACGAGATGATGCAAACTCTCTTACAAAGCATTACCACCCCAGAGTGAGCAACAGTCAGGTTTTGTAAAGAACCGAGATAAATTACCAGGCTCTGGCTAACGCAGAAAGGGGCGGCTTGGAAGCTGTCAGGGAAATAGTGTGGAGCACTTTGCGCGGAAGTGAGCGAAGGGTCCAGGTGTGTCTCTGTCTGAAGGTAGGAATCAAAGATCTGGTTGAGGCAGCTTGTGTTTTCCTCACAAGAAACACAACTGGAAAATTCTCGGGGTTGAAAATAACTGGGTGTGGAAGAAACCGGTTCAGGCTCAAAACACAGCCCTAGAAGAGAAAGGAATACGCTTTTTGTTGTTGTTGTTGTTGTTGTTGTTGTTTAAAAATCGCCCTTACAACTTTGAATAGAATTCTCTCCTATATTCTGAATATTTATCATGTCTGGGGGGAGGGGCAGGGGGATTTAAGAAGTTCTAGAAAAGTAAATAGGCAGGCAATTTGGATTTTTTTTTTAGTTGCCTTAGTGAATTCAAATCCCAATGGAATAAATCTGGTTAATTATGTGGAAAGAGGCTGTAAATGTGGCCAGGGCACAAAATAAAACAATGACAATCCAACCTGAGTCCAACTGTCATAGTCAAATAATGGCTCAAGGCTCTACTTTCTTGGACTATAAGGCATCAACATCCCATTTGCAGTTCAAGTAAACCTCACCTCTCAGAAGTAACATACAGAATTGCATGAGGCTTTAAGAAAACTTCTGATGCCACGGGAAACAATTCTCTTGATTTTGTGTTGCTGCCTTTCTAAACTTTCACACTTATTCAGTAACTTAAATTTTGAGGAGTGATACAAATAGCCATGCAAATAATACAAACAGATACCAAGAACGTAAAGTGAATTAGTGGTATTTGTTACGAGTTACAAAAAGCAAAAATATTTTCTTAGTAGCCATGTTGACGCGATAACAGAATTAAAATAAGTTGTCAGCTACCAAACAAGAATAATTCTGAGAACAGGGCTCCTCTTCCGTTTTTTTTTTTTTTTTATTAATAGGCTCGGTTTCTGATTGCAATCTTTCAATGCTCAAGGAAGATAGGTTTAGACTGTGTTCACCAGAGGACAACAGAACCCTGGATTTTTGGAAGTCTCACGGTTCCTTCAGGCTAAGCTACAGTGGCACCTTCAGTAGGGTGCTAGCTGTTGGATGGCATAGGTAGTGCAGTTACTCGTATTGGGCTGAGAAAGCATATTCTGGAACCTGAGGGGGTCCTGCATTCAGCAGTACACTGAAAAGGATAACAGGTTCCTGAAAACAATGCTGATCTGTTAGTCAAGTTTAGTTCCTTGGAGATTGAAGGAGCCGGAATAAAGGTGGAGATAGACTCTTGGGACAGAGCAGGAAGCAGAGAATAGACGTCTCAGAAATGAGGACAAAACCGTGCCCTTGTTCCCTTGCCGGGCTTGCATCTGGAGGCACGATGCGATTGGTCGGATTCCAATTAAATGGTGGTGCCTCTCTTAACCCCTGAATCAAGCACCTGAAAGGCTTTTGAGAGGGACTTTTGGGAGAGGTTTTGAGGGAACCGCAATGCTGGCTGTACTGACCTGCAGGAGATGGCAGGACTTGGTCTGAAAGGCGGACGCTGTTGCCTCCGGACGGCTGCCAAAGCAAGAACGTGACCACAGAGCAGAGTGAAATCAAAGCGCTATGAGGGGAGAGCTAAGACATTGTCACATGAACTTTGTTGCCTTCTCCTCTAAGGTAAGCCAGATTCTTTCTTCTAGAAGACAGTGGCTGTCGTTACGTATGACCAACGTTACATTTTATTTAGACTCAGTTTTTGTTTGCTTTTTTTTTAATATCAGATTCTCCCACTTGCATTTTAAAGGTTAATTTCAGTAAAAGTGAATGTAAATGATTTTCATATTACAGAGAAATGGAACAGTTTGAGACTGCTCGGCAAAGAGCTTTTCTATTAAACTATTTAATTTAAAATGAGTAAGACCTAACCTTATTTAGCCCCAACTATCTATGACTTCATCCATCATCTTCTTCAAAATTTTCATATATTCTCTGGCTGCTTAGCCTTAGGAGTTTTGTGGTTTTTTTCCCCCCCAAAGCACGCAATTCCTAACTTTGCTCATCCTGGGTTAGCTGAAAATATTCCCATGTGCTTACTAGCTATGAAATAGTAAAACAGAAAATATTTTTCTTAAATCTGTAGTCAGTGAGCTGAAGCCTATCTGCCCTCTAGGTCATGGTCAGTAAGTATTTAAACTCTTTGTATGTTCTGTACTCCTTTCTGTAAGAATTGCTTTTTTCACGACTATATCTAAATGCTTGAAGTTTATGAGATTATTGCTTTTGAACGGATCATTGTATTGAGCAATGTAGGATTTTCTTTTCCTTTCTTTTTCTCTTTCTTTTTCTCTTTCTTTCTTTCTTTCTTTCTTTCTTTTTTTCTTTTCTTTTTTTTTTTTTTAAGGTTTCAGATGGCGGCTTTAAAGTTTAAAGGGACCAGCATTGCTCTGTGATTCTGCACTGGGAAGCCTCGCTCACCACACCTCTCTCTCGGATTACAGGGTATACTTACTCCCATGCACCATGTCACCCAGAGACTGCACGCTCAGCCACCGCTGAAACAGGAGGTGGTGTTAATTTTGAAAATGATCCATGCTGTAATGTCACGAACCAGGAAGCTGGACTCCTTCACTAGCTCTTTATGCAAATATTTGACTGCAGCTTGAGCTGAAGGACTTGGAAGGAGTGGGTTTTAAAAAATCTGCTTCATTGTGGAGCTCTCCTTAACCCCTTTCCTCCCCAGGAATGGGAACGGTCTGTTTGTCCGCCTGCCCACATTATCTCCCTCAGGTATGTTTACAATCTCCTATTTGATGTTATCTTTCTGGTCATGGGTTCCCTTTCTACTTTGCTCCAGGAATACAAAGACAGACACCGTTCTCTTCAATTTCAAACAGCACAAAAAGCCACAATCTACAATTTATGAAAACACATCGAGGCTGTTTAAAAAAAAAGTTAATGGTTGAAAAGGGTAAAATATCTCTTTTGATAAATACTAACTCAAGTTTCCCTTTCTCCTAAAGGTAAAAGGTGTGTGTGTGTGTGTGTGTGTGTGTGTAGGGTTGTTTGTAAACTGACCTGGCCGAAATAAGTTTTTTTTTTTTTAAATCCAGTTTAGAAATCTGGCATAAATACACTTCCCCTGGCACCTTGTTTGTGACCTGACATCTGCCTCAATCTATAACTTCCATTCACGATTGCTTTCTTAAAATGTCAAACTGTGGCTACTATTCTGACTTTATAACAAATTAAGATACATTTCTTCCTGCTTTGTATATTTGATAAAATTAACTCCGTGCTTGGCTCGAAGCTTCCCGGAGGCGTCCTTTCACTGGAGATCATCTCTGCTAAACTAAAGGGTCTACACCGGGAAGCAGGCACACTCTGTCCCCTGGGTACACCCTCACAGCTTTCCTAGAATCCCAGATCCTCCCGCTGGCTCCCAGTGAGGGCTTTTACATCTGGCACTCATAATGAAATCATCTGTGTGCTACTTCTCCGTGCCCGTGAGGGCATGGGTCGATATACTCTTCCAGGAAGTGAAGGAGAGCAGGCTTCGCTGTGCATGTTCCTGCAAGGCAGTGGTTCAGAAGTACGGCTTTATTATTTCTCAGGGGTGGTGGCGGTGATTCAGAAAAACTTAGACAAATCAAACAGCTCCAGGAAACAGGTACTGGTCAGATACACAAGCGAAATGTTCTACCCTTGCTTTCATTCCCGCAATCAGCTAACAGGGGCACAGTAGCCAAACCGGCCTGTAAGAGGCCAGCCGCAATAAAAGCACCGTGCCGAAAGGGGGTTTCTCTGGGTGCATCGAAGCAGAATTCTACCATGCCCCCCACACTCCTTAATGAAAGCTTATATTTTGTGGTGAACATCCTGATGAGTTTCTTTTTCTTTCACAACCAGAAGCATTTCCCAGTTCCCGTGTTCCTGTTTTTGTTAATTTTATAACCATCTCTGAACTGAAGGAATCGAGAGCTGAGGGTACCAGATTCCTGCTCAGCGCAGCTGGACATGTGGAAGGGTGAATTTAGGGAGCCAGTAGGTGGGAAGGTTTTTTGCTTTTTATATGGAGAGTACGAAGACATTGGTCCTGTTTTTTAGCTCTGCCCGTAGTAACTGTACGACTCTGAACATTAGCTGTAACAGAGGCATGCAGATCCTGATTTATTTACCCCACCTGGTTGTTACAAGAACTAAATGAAATAATGAGTGCGCAAAAGTGCTTTCTTTTTAACCACTGTAGCCCGCCCCCCCCACCCCCGCGCCCCGCCGCAAATGGAAGGAAGCTTCATTGTGTTAGCTAAAATCCTGTACGTGGAGGTACTAACCTCTCCAGTAAATGTAAATTTTGCTGTGCAGGTTGTATCACGGCAGGCCCACACCTGAACTCTAAACTCTAAGCAAAGGGAGTGAATGGACATTACTGGATGGCCGGCTTTCAATTCTTGGCTATAACTTTATTTTAGTTGCTTTTTGCAAATAATAGTAACGACAGCTAACATTTATCGAGCACTTGCTAAATGAACATACTCTTTCATTTCAAATAAAGTGCTTTATTATATGCTTTATAACTCATTCAGCCCTCATAAAATTCTATTATCTCCGGCTTAAAGATCTGCTCAAGGATACGCTTGCACCACGGAGGAGCTGAGATCTGAACCCAGCCTACTGGTTCTAGAACCCATGCTCATCACTTCCATATCGCTTGCCTCTTCCCACAAAGGGCCATTTCAGGAAGTCGTGCATTGCACACAAAGAGCACCAGGCTCAAAAAGCATCGTGGGGAGGATGCCAAAAAGCTGGGGACGGGACCAACCCTAACACTGACAATGTGGGCCCATCTGTCATATCCCACATGCACACCCAAAGCAACCCACAAGCGAACTGTATGACCAAGGGCTGTCAGCAATGAATGGCCCTATGGTGGAGGATAACCCCACCTAATTTATTTGGTTCTGCTGCTGCCCTGAGCACTCCTAGCAATACTATCTGCTTTGGAAAGTATATAAAGTGGCTGGGTACCCTTACGCCTGCCTCATATCACCTCATGATAACCTGGAACTGCTTAAGGATTTACTACATATTAAGGAGGAGGTTCTATACCCCAAGCTGTCTCTTCTGCAGATACATGGCCCGTTTGTGCTGGGAACTTTCTGTGCCTGGTGATTTACAGATAAATGACCTTAGAAGCTGGGTTTCGTAACACTGGGAAGCAGGGGGCATGTCCACAGAGATTCTCTCCTTGAAGGGCTCCCTAGATGAAATGAGTTTCTGGGAGAGATTTTCTCTCCATGTGTGAGGGCACATACAACTGTCTTCCTACCCGAATAACCACCTACTTACCTGCTGGCTGCTACTCGCCCTGCACCAGGTCAACAAGCCCTTTGTATTCAACTGTGGTCAGTGAGGGATGGGCTCCCCTGAAGTCCTGAACCCCACGACATGCCCCAGCTGTGTGTTGTGGCTTCCTGTGCTGAGCTGGGAAGAAGCTGGGCACAGAAGTTATAAAGGCAGCTTTGGAAGGCCAGGTCTGGGGTTGGTGGCCGAGCTTAGGATGGCCTCCCACATCTTTCCAGACACACGGTTAAGTGAGGCCGAGCACTAGGTGGGGAGTAGGTGAGGGGTGATGCTTACGGTTCCCCCGGAGGCTGCCTGGTGCGCCCTTCTCTGCTGCAGCAACTCCTTCACCGTTATCTTCACCCGGACACCTTGATACACCTTCGGTTTTTCTGGGGAAAGGCGACTGAGTCAGTGGTCAAATGTGAGGTTTGGGTGTAGACAGGGGTCGGGGGCAGGGGGTCGTAGACTATGACACCGGAGGCCAGGTTTCTAGGTTCCAAGAATGCAAAGAGAATGCTACAAGACAGGTGGGAAGGGACCCCAAAAGTCTCCGACCTGAGAGGATGAGGAGGAGCTGGGCAGGTTTCGGGGTCCCCAGTGGAAACAGAATCTATGGGAATCTGTGGGGCCACCCACGCCAGGCTGGGCCCTATCCCTAGGCCAGTAGCACACAGGTGTTTCTGCTCAGGAATGCGGACAGCAGTCTAGGGAAGCTCACCACCTTGGCTAAAATAGGGGGACCTCGGGCTCTGGGCCCAGCCTGCCGCCGGGGAGAGCGTATTGCCGGCCTGGGAGGGGCCCGATGGCCAGAGCAGGGACGGCTGCTCTGATCTGGAGCCGGGGACCCAGCCCACTCCACTGTGATGCTGTGCGGAGGCTCTGAGTCCCTATCTTCTCCATCAGGCCAAACGCGGCTTCTGGGGAGGCCCCGACCCCTCGTGCCCTTGGTCTGGAAGCCAGCCCCGGGGCGAGCGGCGGGCAGGGGGCGGGGGGGGGGGGAGTGTGGGGTGGTGGAGAGAGCTGTCCTCGGGCTGCTGAGGGACCTGCTCCACCGACCTCAGTAAAGGGCCCAGGCCCGGAGCACTAACCCCCTCCCGTCTTTTTCTTCGGCCTGGTCTCCCTCGCCCCTTTCTCCGCCTTTCCCGCTCGCCATCCTCTCCCCCTCCCTCCTTCGGCCCCCGCTCCGGCTCTCCCTTCCTCCCGTCGCTCCCCACCCCCTCCCTTTCGGGTGCAGGCGTTTCCCGGCGGCGCACTGGGCCTCCGGCCTCGCCGAGCGAGGCTCCCGGGGGTGGCGCGGCCCGCCGGGAGTCAGCCCCGCGGAAGGGCCGCGCTCGGGGCCGGCGGGGCCCGGCCGGACTGCGCGGCCGGCGGGGAGGC
>NW_024412402.1:3801939-3931045 GCF_014898765.1 Herpailurus yagouaroundi | reverse complement strand
CTCCCGCACCCAACGTCCCCGCGCGGCTCGCAGCCCGGTGGGCAGCGGGTGCAGCTCGGGGGCCGCAGAGGGGGCCGCCTCCGCTCGGCGCCGTGCGGCCGGCCCGCGCGCCCTTGCTCGCGTCCCGGGCTCACCGCGAGCCTCTAGCTCCCCCCGTCGCCGCTTCTGGGCACGCAGAGTCCGCGCCGCGCGAAGTCCCGGGGTCACAGCCGTGCCAAAGTGGAAGGGCGGGTCGGGGGTCGGGGGTACGCGGACGTCCACAGCGGCCAGCCGGGCCTCTGGGCCTCAGCCCTCGGGAGCAGGCGCCGAGTGGGAGCAGCCACAGCGTGGCCCGTGCCCTCTCGGGATCCCGGGCTCATACTTGCACGCCCTGACTTTGTGCCTCTCTGTTCTGTGCAGGAGAAGCTGTGGAAACACACCCGGATCGAAACGCCCCTGGCTCGCGTGACCCTACCCCGGGAGAAGCAGCCGAGTTACCCGACATCGTGGTCAGCAGAAGCTGGGTCGGTGCCTGGGTGCTGCAGCTGCAGGAACTCGGTGCCTAGGAGGGCTCCTGTGCAAGGAGAGAAGCAGAGATGCCACATTTTTAAAGTTTCACAAAGCATCCAGCTGCACCCAGGTTCCTGGAGCAGGAGACAAACAGAATTAATGTTTTATACCTTCGGGTATAGGTTTGAGTTTTTTCCCCCTCATGCCAAGTATTTAAAACCTCTAGAAACCCATGATTTGACAATCAATGATTGCGCGATACTTTCAATTTGAATATTCAAAGGCTTAACAAAATGGACTATCTTCTGCAGAAATCCTGCACACAGGCACCCCACAGACAGTCCAGAGAAACAGGGAGTGAGACCCCTGTGGGTCCTGGGCCTTGCTTTTATTGTATTTTAAGCATTTTGCCCACCTTTCCACAGACAGAGCAGGAGTCCTCAAAGATGCTCTGTATTTCTGCCTCAAAGGCAGCTCCAGGAGCCCTGAGTGACTTAGGCTGACCTTCATGACCACCTGAGCCAGGCCGGCTGGCCAGACCGATTCCCACGTCCCTAGTCTCCATTTTAAGGGAAAATCTCAGGTTTTGGGGAGCGAACACGGCAGGCAGTAGGTTCAGCTTGGGAAGGAGTCTTGCAGGCCCCAGGTTGCAGGCTGGAGGCCTGGCAGAACGCTCAGCTGTCTGCGCGGCATCTCCTCCTGGCCACTTGCTGCCGGCCCTGCCTTGGGTCCTGCTCTCTGTGTGCGCCCCAGACCCTGGGGTTTCAAGACAGAATGCCAGCCCATTTGCTTCTCCACAAGGAGCTGGGGATGCCTGTGTGGCCTCACTCTGAGTTTTTTTCTGAGGCTGGCGTTTCTTCCTGATGAAGTTCCCTCTTCTCTCGTCTTTCTCTGTCTTGAGCCACCCCTGCCCTGTTTGCTGCAGGAGTTTGTATTGAGAGATGATGTGGACAAGTTTGGGTCCCGCTCATTGGAGCCGAGAGGACGTGGATTTGTGTTCAGGCATTCACACTTTGGGTGAGAGGCGGGAGAGGCTTGCGCTCAGGATGCGGGGCCCGTAGGTCCAGGCCTAGGCCCCTCAAAAATGACGGAACTATGCTGGGTTATGTTCTCCGAGCGCTTGCTGTGACTCTTCCGTGTGATGTGCAAACTTGAGAAGACGGCAGTGGTCCAGAGAGGGAGTGAGGGCCAGGCCAGACCCTCTTCCAGCTCCTGAGGGAAGGGGGCAGCACCAGATGACAGAGAAGCAGGATGGGGTTCCTTTTGCAAATGAGCCAAGACATTCCCATGAGGCCGGGCCAGGCGATGGTGACGGGCCTCTGTTCCCTGAGTTCTGTGAAATGCAAAAGCCCCGTAGGCCACCAGAAAAATAATCCGAGTTCCCTTGAATGTGTCCAGTGCAGGGTAGAACGTACATGCCGATGGGAGAATGGAGGGAGGCCCCTTGGGGCGACAAGACGCTGGAGTCTGTGGTGGGTAGGAGCTGCTTGGCAGAGGATCGGGGCTGGGAACACCTGAGATGTTAGCTGGCGGTGGAAGGCAGCGTGGGGTGTGTCCGTTCACAGCCCAGCTGGAATCTCTCAGCTTCCGGAGCCTCTTTCGACAGAGGCCTCTGAGTCTGTGTCCTGAGTTTCCCTGATGGGCGTCAAGCTGGAGGACGAGACTGGTGAGGAGGGGAAGGACACTGGCAGTTCAGAGAGTCCATTGGCTCTCCCCCAGCCCTGCCCGGTCTGGGCACCGCTCCTTCCAACGGAATTGAGAACAGAACTGCGGACTTGGGGACGGTGGTCTCTTGCCCTCAGAGTTTCGAGTGTCTTCCTCCTTTTCTCATTTTCCACTTAGTTTTTTGCTTGCTTTTTAAAATCTTCCTCTCTGTCTTTTGGACTTTCTATTTACTTTTTTCCCCAAGTGTCTTTTTCTTTGTCTCGCTTCCTGTCACTGCTTTCCTCTGTTTCTTGACTGCATTTCTGTTTTTCTCCCTGGGCCCTTGAGTGTGTCAGTTTCCCTCTGTTCTGGGGTGCTTTCTCGTTTTTTTCAGGCTTACTCTCCTTGCTGACCTCTCCTTTTGCGTGGAGATGGACAGAGGTTGTCGGAGGTCACTGAGTTCCCTTGGCAACATCACTGAAGCTGATGCTGATGATCGGTACGTGATGTTTGCAGAGGGCAGGTGGGGGGCCAGGGACGGCGAGAGATGAGGTCCTTGGAAGTCACGGGGTCTTTGGGACAGCGAGGAGCTCGGTCCCTTCCTTGAGAAGTCTCTGCCTGAACCATGGCAGCCGTTCTGGGGGCTTCTGTGTTGGCCCTGCTGCAGGGATGGATGTCCCAGGGCTGTCGCTGGTGAGCGACTTCAAGAAAGTTGGGTTTCCTCAGGCCTCAGCCCTGTTTGGAGAAATACGTCTCCCAGTTTTTACCCCAGTATGAATGGAATTTTGTTTCCTGCTCTTTCTGTAATTGCAAAACCCCAGCCCAGATATTTCATGTCCAAATATCATGCTTGTGGATGCAAGGGGGTGTTCTTTCTAATGAGTCCTGTGAATCTTTCCCACGGATCTGCATGTGTCATGAAGTCTGGAGTAACCAGGTCTACCCTGAGACCCCATTGAGTTGGATGGTCCTCACAGGAGACTTGTTTCAAGAAGTTGTCATTTACTGAGTGTTCATTGGATATCAGGCACCGCATTGTACAGCCTCCCCCTTTCACAGATGAGGCTCAGAGAGGGGTAAGCAACATGCCCAAGGTTATTGAGCACATAAATGGCAGGAATGGGTCTCAAACCTTGACAAGTCTGATACTAAAGGTCTTGCCCTTAACTATCGTTGTCTTCCTGATCTTTTATCACAGAGGCTTTCAAAGCTTTTTGACTTCAACCCATAATAAGAAATTCATTTTACATGTTCACATGCTATACGGCCACATCTACATGTTTATTAAACTCCTCACGAAACAACGTACGCCCGTGGATAAGAGGCATTCTGACATTTGCTATCCCATCTTGTCCGTTTCATCCTATTCATGAAACATTTATGTCGGTTGGGAGTCGCTGAGATAATTTGCTGGCCCACTAATGAGCTGTGACCAGCACTGGAGAGATGCTACATGTAAGACAAACACACTTGTCAGTGGTGTGAGTGTGAAAGTATTCGGGACTGTTTTAATGTCGGGGTGTGTGAAGGGACACACAGGGCAGCATGCAGACTGGAAAGCATTCTGTAAGGACTGGGGACACAGAACCCTGAAGGAGACTGGCCGGCGGAGAGCGTGAGCTGTTCACTAAGCTAATTATAGTTTGTGCTTCTCAGACTAGCAACTCTTCCCTCTTGCGGGGGGCGTTGTCACCTCCAGGGTATCTGCCCTGAAGTCCTGATAATCATTCTGGGGTTTTAATAAAAGGCTGAAAAAAATGTTGTGAGCTCTCAACAGCCTTTAACAGGCTCACCTGCTTAAAAATCTAACACAGGGTCCTGAATTCGGGATGCTGAAAGGGACCCTTGAGGTGCCAAGAGAGACTTGGAGCCTTTCTCCAACATTCCTGCTGGTGATCATCCAGCCTCTGGCTCCCTCCGCTGCCTGGCTGAGCCCCTGGCCCCTGATGGACATGGGTTAAGACAATGGGAACCGACTTTGTAAGGGAGTATGTTCCGCCATTAGCCTGCTTTAAACACAATGATCATTGACTGAGCCCAAATCCAATTATGTGTTAGTTGAGCACCAACTGTTCTCTCACTTCCGCTCTCTCACTGTTTGGTTCGTTCACTGATTCATGCTTCCAACAGCATATACTGATTATGAGTATACACGACACTGAGATCATGACCTGAGCCGAAGTTGGACACTTAACCGACTGAGCCACCCAGGTGCCCCTGCCCCAAGCCATTTCTTTTTGAGGCTTATTATCTGTAGTTTTTCTAGTTTTTCGTATATTCTAGTTTTTCAGATCTCTGAGCCACTGAGCCTGAGAAACCCTTTAGTGTATCAGAGACCTTCTTAGAGTCACTGAGCATCCAGGGTAATGGGAATAGAATACATTTATTTTAAAGGTTTTAAGTGGAATATTGAACTGAATTTCTTTGGCAGGCTTTTGTATGCAAATGACACTGGTGAGCATTATATTTTACCCCCAAAGTAGGAGATTTCATGAATATGAAAAGACTTTCAGTATAAGGAAGGAGGAGTTTACTCCCTCCAAATTTGACTACAGCTCTAAAATTCTCTTTATTAATGCAAAGTTCTTTTGTCATTTTGCCTTTGGGACACTGTTACCAAACCTTGGGGGAAATATCAAGTTCCAAAAACATGGCGGACACGAGTACTTGCTGGGTCCGGAGTGAGTGTTTGGTCCGTATGAAAACGACCAGGAAGACTTACAGATGGAGGTTGTTTAATGATTTGTGATAACTCAGTCTCCTGCCATAAAACATATCCAAACTTTTAACTTTTCCTGAAGAAGCTTCTGTAGGGAACAAGCATTTGCTAATTTATCATTTAAATAAGGAAAATATTATCAGACACTGCTTGAAAAGTTCACCTTTTAAAACATTTTTATTATGCCATATAAAAACATAGAAAGATGACTGTGATAAAAACCAATGAATATATTACCAAGGTTAAGAAATAAAACAGTTGAGTGATCTTTCATTTATGACTAAATTAATTTACTAAGCATTAAACTTTTGGATTATTCCACTCAAGGTATTTCATCAGGAAGAAGGCCAGTAGGGACATTATCAGTTTTCCTAATGCAAAGGAGCTAATGCTTAGATATTTTTTCTCTCTACATTTTCTTCCTTTTGGAACTTGTAAAGATCTTATACTGTCCTCCTCTTTCAGCTTATAAATGCACTGACAATGATATTGCATACTGCAAATCCACACATCTTATTTACTGGAGTGAAAGAGTAGAGGACACTTCTGTATCGGAGATGAACGATAACACGGTGTTATCATTTACAGATAATTATAGAAGATTTTATTATTATTTATTTAACCTGATCTTTAGGGATTCTAGTTCCTTATCGATTTATCATATTTGTTTTAATCACAGCAGAGAAAACACCCAATATTGAATAACTTTGATTTATAAGATTTCTTAGCAACATATTGTGCTATGTATACTATGTAGATACTAAATGAATATGTGGACATTTTCTGTGTGCTACATCAGAGTTCAGTAGTATTCTTTCTTAGAGATATTTAAAAATACGAAGTCAATCATCTTAAATATATTACCACTAACACCCAGTATCTACTACTGCCATCAACATTTGCACAGAGTTTGGCTAATGTTAGGTACATGGTAGTGTTTTCTCATACATCAGTCTCAGAGAACTGTCGCCCGTAGTGTCAGGATGCAAACAGTTACTCATTTTTGTGGTGTTATTTTAGTTCAGTTTAACAAAGATATTACTGAGCACCTACAACATGCTGGGCACTAAGCCAGACACATTGCTGAGCCACTTGTGAGTGCTCTGCTTGATGAGTCTAGTCAGAGAATCACTCTTTACCCAGAATGAATGATTTTGCATTTAAACACTCTACAGTCAGTTGTTACTGAATACAATCTGTAAAGGCACAGACTGATGTTTTAAATAGAAAGGATGCTTGAGACAGAACATAACGACGAAACCTAAAGGGAGTATGATTTTGGTGTGTGGTTGGTAGGATCACTATAGTGTAATGTGACTTAAACCTTGGATCAATCTATACTTACTTCAGTTTTTTAAGTGTAAGTGATGTCTTCTTTCTTATGACTGTACTGTTTAGATTTACATATTAAAAAATGGATCAAGTGTGCCTGGGTGGCTCAGCTGGTTAAGCGTCTGACTCTTGATTTCGGCTCAAGTCATGATCTCATGGCTCGTGGGATCCAGCCCCGTGTCGGGTTTGGTGCTAACAGTGCAGAACCTGCTTGAGATTCTCTCTCTTTCTGCCCCTCCCCTGCTTATGCATGTTCTCCCTCAAAAATAATTTATTTTAAAAAGAAAAAAAATGGATCACAAAGATACTAGTAACACATATGTATGTGTGTGTGTGTATATATATGCATATTTATACATATATGTACAAACACACACACATATACACATATGTATATATGTATATATGTGTACATATGTGTGGGTACATCTGTATGCATGTAAATGTGTATTTTATTATTGGGATTAGGAATTCTTTTCCCTTTGTGGAATTTCTTGTAAAGAATTCAATATTTAAGAGAACTGGAGTATTACTTCCCTCACCACAATAATACCATCATATTCTATTAAGTGAGCTGTCACAAATCATAATGCTCATTTAAAAGCATTTATTAAATAAACCAGGTAGGGGCGTCTGGGTGGCTCAGTGAGTTAAGCTTCTGACTTTGGCTCAGGTCCTGATCTCGTGGTTTGTGGGTTTGAGCCCCGTGCTGGGCTCTGTGCTGACAGCTCGGAGCCTGGAGCCTGCTTCAGATTCTGTGTCTCCTCCCTCTCTGTCCCTTTCCTGCTCATGTTCTGTCTGACTGTCACTCTCTCTCTCTCTCTCTCTCAAAAATAAATAAATATGTTAAAAAATTAAATAAGCTAGGTAAGGATGTGGTTTCCCTTCATTCTCTGGGGTTTGTATAACATTGTGGGAGGAACACAAACACTCAGCTACATACCGTAATGTCTGTGTCCAGCGATTTGGGAGGACTGTGGATACTGCGGTTTCTGCAGGGGCAGATATGCTTTCTGCTTCTTTTTGACATTATCATCTAGCCAGCTGTCTTGGGTAACTTGAGCGTGCCATCCCCATCTCTGCCTACTTTAAGCCTCACGCACCTAAAAGAGATAGTGTTTTGAATCCGAGTTCTCTAACTGTCCCTCCTTTCCCAAGAAAGTTATGAGTCTGAGGAAAGCAGGTTTAAGGAAGGAGAGGGAGAGGATGATGAGCATTTCTTTCTGACGCCGGCCTTGTGCATTCTTACGAGAAGGTGCAGTAAGTCCCTGGCGTGCAGCAGGAAAGAGAGTAGCTGGGAATAGGGAAATAGGATTAATTTCTGTGTCATAATTTTGTAGCGTGGTTTCGCTTTTTAACAAAGTATCTCAACTTCCCGGAATAAACCAGAACCAACTTGAAATACATGTAATAAGATAGAAACACTTTGTCAAGGAAACAGAATTCCTAAAAACCATCTACCACTTGGAATTACTAACCCCACTCCCCACACCCCAGTCCCCCTTAGACTGGGCAGCCAAAATGGATACTTAGGCGCCGCATGGGCCTGTGCAGGTCTCCTTGCTTGTAAATTAATTTTGTTAAATGCTACAAGGCTTCAAGGAGAGTATAGAGTGCACCGAGCTGGCTGCACTTACCCCGGTCTGAGGTCTGGTTGTGGAGCTGTACTTACCTGAGAGTCAGTGCATCTTCAGGTTGTGAGGAGACGATCGTAACACATGAGAAGAGCAGAGCAAACCACGGGGAATGAGCACGTCTAACATTCAGGGTTAACAATCAGACAAAAGTTAAAGCGATGTGGACACATGTTTTTGGTTTACACAACTACTATTGTGTTGTGTGCTTCTTAGTAACAATGGTAAGCAGCAGTGGACATAACCAATATAGAAAAATGGCTTTTGAGACCCTTGTGGAGACCCTCGATCCATAGAGAGGCCAAATCTTTTCTTTCTGGTGCAGGGGCCTGGATGAGGGAGGGCTCTGCTAACGATTCCGGGACCAGGACTGAGATGTCAAGTCTCACCAGACTTAAAGAGCAGCTCTCTGGGTGCCTGGGTGGCTCAGTCGACTGAGCGTCTGACTCTTGATTTCGGCTCAGGTCATGATCTCACAGTTCATGGGATCAAGCCACACGTCAGGCTCTGCACTGTCGCAGAGCCTGCTTCAGATTCTCTCTCTACCTCTCTTTCTGCCCCTCTCCTGCTCTCTGGCTTGCACATGCTGTCTCTCTCTCTCTCTCTCTTCTCTCTGCCCCTCCCCCTGCTTGCAAGTACACACACTCTCTCTCAAACTAAAGACATAAACATTAAAAAAAAGAAGAAGAAAGAGCAGCTCTCTTATGCACCCAAGTTGCCCCACTGCACTCAAGAGCTAATGTTGAGGGAAGTGAAAATAAGGCTGACAAGAGGTGGTGAGAGGGAAGAGCTGGGGCAGCCCAGTGGCTGGGAACCCACCAGTGCTCCTTCCTGATCTGCTTCTGCAGGGCTGCTCTCCCAGGAGGGTGCTGAGGGGTGTGATGCAAAGGAAGGCTCCCTATCCAAGCATTTCTGCGGGCACCCCATAAACAGGGAGTGTACTTGCTTAGTCAGAAAATACCATTGAAGGCACAGAGGAGGAGTATCAATTAGTCACTTCTAGGTGTGAATTAATGCCCTTATTTGCTTTTTCTGGACTCCTACCTAGATGGGGTAAAGCACAGGACACCATAACAGAGGATGTGATCAAAACTATATTAAGTGGCTTTAGGCAGCCAGGTGGAAAAGGAGAGCAATGGGCCCCCAGGAGATGGAGGAAAAAGGCATTGGGTCAAGAGGGACCAGAGGGGTCAGGAAAATGTGATAAGGGAATAAGGAAAAGAAGGTGGCAGGAGAGTAATAGAAAGAGTGTGGGTGTGACCTGTGGGCCTTGACTCATGCTTTGCAAAGTCAAAGGGCATGCAAGGCTTTTGTGATGGGCTTTGTGAACTCCAGTGGCAAAGGAATCTACAGCAGTCAAACTTATACATGAGACAGACAGAGGCTTCAGACGTCAGTTTCTTCATTTATACACAATAGGAGCTATACATTTCTGAGCAGTCAGCCCCCAACAAGGTCTTCCTTCAAATGGGGGATGTTGTGTGTAATGCTACTGATGCACACGTGACAAATCTCTCCTGCGAAGCCTCTTTGCTTCTTGGTATTCTGTGGTCTGTTGTTTCCTGTTGACAGCCTAGTCCTGCTCTCAGCATTTCCTTTATTCTTACTTGATCACAGAACACCCATTTCACTAATCCACTCTAATAAGTATATATATTTTTTTCCATCTGAGAAACAATGTAGCTTAATTAAGGCTATCATGGATCAAAGAAACTTTGGGGCCTATTTTTTTTGCTGGGGGGGGGATGGTGATTAGACTTGTTTTTTGACATTCTAGGCTTTAGGGCAGAGTCAAAGCTGTGTATTTATGAAGCCATAGTCTCCTGACCTCATCCAATTTTAACCACAATAAAGCATTTATATATGGTACCATATCTGTTACTGGCCCTTTTTAAGTCACTAAGGAGAGACACATGGATAAGACTTTACTCTTCAGAAATCCCATAGTACAAAATGAGTTTGGTTTTACGTGCCCTAATCTACACTGTATCCTATGCTTTCTCTCTTACTGTAGGACACACATAGCTCATCACCAAGAAAAACCGCACAGGAGAATCAGTGTATTTCACGATCTGCATAAACTTTTTAATGTAATTTAAGAAAACTACGAGCGCTAAACATGACAGTTCAAAGAGAACAGAAATTCAGAATGTAAGGTGTTACTAAAGTTCCAAAAAGGCATCGCTCTCAGGTGTCTCACTAGAACACGGTCTGATGTCCCGAATTAACATACGTTGTATTTCATGGGGCTGTGGTAGGGAGGATTACAAATGAATCCCGTGGTCTGTTGACAAAGGGCGGCCTGATGGCCTGTTCTGAGAATCTGGTTCTGAATGAATAAGCTACCACACTGCAAATGGTCCGTGAAATACAGAACCCCACTCAGAGAAAAGCCCAGCAGAAGTCCTCAGCGCTCCCTTCAGTAAGCTCTACGGCACTCATATGACCCCCACGCCATGCTCCCGTCTTCTTTGGTCCACGAAGAGGGGTCCTGAAGGGAAGGGGCGTCTACCCCCTCCTCTGGGGCGAGGGGCACCACCTTGTGCGGTAGATCATTGGACATGGTCATGAAAGGGGTGAAGGGATACGGGGGTGGGGTGGGGTACCCCGGCACATGATACAGATCCTCTAGGGCATGCAGGGAGTAGGACTGAGCCCCAGCTAGGGGGGCCCCCCAGCTGGAGCTCCTGTGCTGAGTGCTGGTCCCAGACTCCAGCTGGGAGAGACATCCTGTGCTGGGCGGGAAGGTCTGCGGGGTATCGGCGGGCACGGGGTCTGCCTGGCTGAGACCATCGGGCACCGTTTGCTCCCATGAGTCCCTCTGAGGAGAACGGAAAGGTCACTGGGGTTAGTCATTAGATGATACTCCGACGTGGACAGATTTCCTCACCAACGCTGGCTGTGGTCACACCATGGCTTCCAGAGGGGACTTGGTGCCCCCTCTCTGCTGCTCCAGCTTCCTTACCAGGCACCTGTTCCCTCTGGTGTCTAATGCCAGCGGTGAGAGTTTTCGTTCCTTTCTTACTCTAGAATTAGATTCTCTCTATTTATTACAATTCCTTTCCCCAGAAAACACCACTAAAGGAGTGAAAGGAGGGAATAAAACAAACATTTATACAGCATTTTACCCATTATGACGTACTATGTCTTGCATTCTTTTTAAGCTTCACCCTACCCGGGGTCCTAGAATGCTGTTTCCACAGTGGGGACGCCAGCGCTGGCCGCTCCTGGGAGGAGTACGTCTCTCAACTACATGGTGGGCTTTTGCCCTCAGAGAGCCAAGAGGTAGAACTTCCATAGGCTTAGAGCTGGAAAGACTTGGGTTCACTTCATGGCTGTGCCACTTACTAACTTTCTCACTCTGAGTACCTCACTTTGTTCATCTGTAAAATGGGGCTTTAAGAATTGTATCCTGAGTCGTTGCAAGTATTAAAGGAACAAAGGCACACAGGAGTTCCTGGCTGGAGGAGGTAACTCCATAAGGTTAATTCACCCCCTTTTGTCTAAAATCCCATCTTTAGAGATTCATTCCTTTGTAGTTGAAGGCTTTACAGTATTCTGTAAGTTGGGTGTTGGTATTCTTCAGATCTTTAGGAACTCACCACTTTGTTAGGATTGAGGAAGAACAAGATTCTATAGGGTACGAAATATTGTGGGAGAGGGTGCAGGGGGACTGGGAGGTTAGGAGACACCTTGGTGGCCTGCCCTGGCAGATTACAGCCTAGTCTCGTGGGAGATGTCACTTCAGTGAGCTTTCCTTGTGTGCTGCGGGAACGATGGGGGAGCGTCTCGCAAAATGAGTTGAGTCCTAACAAAATGGATATAAACTTGCCTTAGAGTTGTCCCCTCCCAAGACCCTAGACAGACCTTGCGGGGGTCGTGGTCTGCGTGGATTTTGAGGAAGGGCCCCTCTGGGAGTGTATCCTGGGAGAACAGCCTCAGAGGTGTGCCGGGCAAGCCGGACCTGACTTCCACCTGGTTACCAAGCGCAGTGACCGGCCAGACCTCACCTTACTCCCTAAATGGGAGACCCCTGCATACTCACAAGCACGAAGTGCGTGGGGTCCCCAGGGAAGGGTGGAGGCAGGAGCGGCGGCAGGGGCGAGGCGCTGAACAGAGAGCTGGTGCTGGGGGTCAGGCCCGGCGGGGGCCGGTGGTCTGCGTAGGGCTCCGGGAAGTAGGAATCCAGGAGGGCCGGGTGGCTCTGCCCTGCGGGGGTCTCACAGGGAAAGGGCTTCGCCGGTGAGGTGCAGACGTCGTTTGCAAACTGTTTCGTGTTGTGGAAATCCGAGTCAGAGAGGAAAGATCTTCTGACACCATAGTAACCTGACGTTACCGGTGAACCTGTTGCCAAAGGAAAAACAAACTGGCAACAATCTCTCCATGGGAAGTCCAGGCAAATCTGTTGCAGCTGAGACCCTCCACATGGGAAACGGTCTTTTTTTTTTTTAAATTCAAATTTTCATTTAAATTCTAGCTAGTTAACATACCAGTGCAAAATTGGTGTCGGTAGTAGAATTCAGTGATTCATCACTTACATACAACACCCAGTGCTCATCATAAGTGCCTTCCATTTTTTTTTTTTTTAAGTTTATTTGTTTTAAGAAAGGGAGCGCCATCTGGGAAGGGACCGAGAGAGGGGGAGAGAGAGAATCCCAGGCAGGCTCTTTGCTGTCAGGACAGAGCCCATTGTGGGGCTCAATCTCACAAACCTTGAGATCATGACCTGAGCCGAAATCAAGAGTCAGACACTTCATCAGCTAGGCCACCAGGGTGCCCCAGAAGTACCCTCCGTAATGCCCATCACCCATCTAGCCCATCTCCCGCCCACCTCCCTCCATCAACCCTCGGTTTGTTCTCTAACGTTAAGAGTCTCTCGTGGTTTGTGTTCCTTTCTTTCCTTCCCCCCTCCAAGATGTTCATCTCTCTTGGGGAAACCATCTTTCTAACATGGGCTGAACACCAAAGCAAACATTTAAATAGAGAAATGTCTTGAAAAGCATTAAATATTGCTGCATTGCCCCTTTTAACTGGTCGAGCCCAAATAACTAATATGTTTAAAATTCATTCCGCCTTTGGAGAGGAGCTCATTGGAGACGGTGCCGTAACTTCTCATTCGCTCACTCCAAGTGCATTTACTGTGCACTTTCTGTGTTCCAGTCACTGTGCTGGGAAAAGTTTGGGCTTAAGGAGACGAGGAAAGGAATCCCTTGACGTTTACATTATACCAAATGAAGCGTCTTTTTTTTTTTTTTTTTTTTTTTTTTACAGCTTCTGAGCTCTGTCCCCATAGACTCAAGACTGCTAACAACAGGCTGCTTCTGGGTGTGTTATCCGAGATGCAGTATCTTTAGATAAGGTGATAGGATAACCCCACCCCCAAATCAGAAGTAGGCTGTATGCTGCTTCCACCTCTTTGTATACTGACCTTTTATCAGATGTCTTACACCTAGCAGGCATCAAGAAATGGCTTGCTTGCTTTGGGATGATAGAGCTTCTCTGCAACCAAAGAGGACTGCCAAAAAATGTGTTTGCTGGCTTTGACGACTCTGGTGTTATTTGCTGCCCTCTTGTGTCCATGCCGAGTCCCTGACTCAGCTCACCTGGGCCCTGGGCGAGTTTGGGAAGGGAATACCTCCCACAGAAAGCTTCCCTTAGTGAAACCAGGGGAACCAGATGAACCTGAGAAGAGTCTCGTTTACGGCAGGGCCAGTGAAATTGTCCCGTAAGGAAAACGAGGTGTTCGCTAAAGACTTTCAGACCCAGTGGCTCCGCTGTAGCAGGAAACACATTAGCATTTAGAACATGTTCCGGGAGGTAGACGCAAGCTCTGTACAAGTGATGGTTTAATTACTCCAGCTGGTGGTGGATGTGGTCTAATTAGCTAAGATCTGCGCCCTGAGGTCACAAAAGGGCTGAGCTGGTCTTTCTTCCCTTCCCTCGGCCAGAGTAGGAGCTCTGTCCCACCCACTCTCTACTTATCCTCCCCAGAGGTCATACCCCTTTGTTATCGTGACACAGTCATCCATTACTCCACCGACACAGGACTTTGGCCCTTGACACGAGGTGTGGAACTTTATAGTATGCTCACTACTCCCTCAGCTGAGTTGCAGCCCTCTTTCTAATCTACCTGACAGCTCCACGGGGGTCAGGGCTTATGTCTTATATTTTGCTGTAAATCCAGCAGCATAACACCGTGTTCAACAATTATATGCAAATTTATTCATTCATTCGGAGGATATCAAAATTCCCCGTAGAAACTTACAGCAGATTCTACTCCTTCTACTGTCATCTGAAATTCTATAGCCGCAGACTTCTAATCTGCTCATGAATTTGAAAGCTGCAGTCAGGGGTTTCATCATAAGCATACTTCCACAGGGGGAAAAAAAAATATGTGCAAGTGAAAATTAAGATCAATAAAGAAAATTCTGTTTCATGCCATGAATTTGTATCCACGGGAGTGACTGAAGCTGAGGGGAGAATGAAGTCTTCTAGGATCTCATGTCAATATTCCCAGTTTCCAAATAAAAATAACCATGAAGAAAAGAAAGAAAGGAAAAAAAAAAAAAACAACACAAACCCTTGTGCTTTCTTAAGTGTATATTTTTCTCCTTAAAAAGAGGAGGAATAGTTCTGGAAAGTACGGGAAGCTGCAAAAATTTCCTTCTATAGGAGGGAGCAGATGTAGCCAGATTCCAGGGATGATAAACATGTTTGGGAAACACAACGTACAGACATTCAGATATGCGGGGTCTCCTTTTGGCCCTTATTCCTTTTCCTGTCCAGCTGCGAAGCTTCCTAAAATCATTTGAGAAGGCCTATGCCATCTCCGAGTTTGGGCTCTGAAAGGAGTGTGTGTTAGTGTGCACATGCGTGTGCACGTGTGCATAGGCATCCCCAACACTTTTGCTAAGAATCAGAATGCCCCTTTCCCACCTCTGCAGGAGCACTGAAGGACACATATGTATTGAAATGAATACCAAACGCTTAAGGTGCCTGATGTACAGAGAGCCCTCCATAAATGGTAGTTTCTTCACCTGCCTTTCTGTTTCAAAGCAGGCGCATAATCTCTCGGATCATGGTCCCAGAATTGTGCACATTTTAAAACCGTATCGAGGGCCTGTTACTGCTTTCGCTCACTAAGCTTCTGGGAGGCCAGGGATGGAAAGGCCACCTTCAAGACGGAATGAATTCCAAACTCAGGAATGATTGAATTAGGTCTGTCTTCGCTGATTTTCTATTTTAAAAATAACTTGTTTGAAAAAGTAAAACTTCGGAGGTGCTGTAAGGCAGTTCTAAAAGAATGGAAACCCCAATGCCGGACTGAAACTCAAAAGAGAATTAAGTAACTGCTCGTTGAGCTTCAGCACTCACCTGGCATCTGGGCAAACGGAGACGGGGAGTTGCTGACTCTGCTCTGGAAGGCAAAGAGAGTGTTAGTGTTTTCTTTAGTTCCGAGTTCAAATTAAAAAAAAAAAAGAAAAGATTAGGGATACATTTGATAAGGTTTATATCCTGACACTAAGAAACATTACTTGGGGGGTGAACTGGGAGGGCAACCTAGGTTAAGAATTCAAGTATCAGCGGGGCGCCTGGGTGGCTCAGTCGGTTAAGAGTCCCTCAGACTTCAGCTCAGGTCACTGTCTCATGGTTCGTGGGTTAGACCCCTGCATCAGGCTCTGTGCATCAGGCTCTGTGCTGACAGCTCACAGCCTGGAGTCTGCTTCACATTCTGCATCTCCCTCTGTCTCTGCCCCTCCCCTGGTCATGCTCTGTCTCTCTCTCTCTCTCTCTCTCTCTCTCTCAAAACTGAATAAACATTAAAAAAAATAAAAACTTCAAGTGTCAGAGTACAAAGTTTTATGAGGGACAGAGTTAGAAACCAAAGTTCGATTCTAGTAAACATGCCGAAAAGCTCAGGCTGGATGAAATGGAATAATTTGTACTTCATTTTTTTTTACTGTTTGTGGTAATATCAAATATATACCATGTGCTTTAAATACACACATACGTATGTTTGGCATTTGGCTTCAGCACCGAGTGGTCACTGTTTTAGGGTCTGCCTTTATGCAGAATCAAAGCTCCAGCCAGAGTAGGGACCTTGACTGTGGCTTGTGCTCAGTGCCCAGAACAGAATGTGGTTCATAGTAGACACAATAAAACTGTGTGGAATAAAGATACAGTCCTCAAAGAGCCCATGGTCTAGTGATCATGGGAGGTTGGGGGATGTTGTCTGTTTGGTTATGTCCCCTCAGAAGATGTATGGGAGTCCTAACCCCAGTACCTGTGAATGTGACCTGATTTGGAAATAGGGCCTTTGAAGACACAACTCGTTAAAGTAAGGGGAGGTCATACTGAATGAGGGCGGGCCCTAAATCCAGCGTGACCGGTGTCCGTATAAAAAGAGGAGAGAGAAACACAGAGACACAGACACAGAGGGGAGAAGGACACGTGAAGACAGAAAGTAGAAGTTTGAGTGATACAACGTCAGGCTGAGGACCACCGAGGACTGTGGGCCGGCAACAACCAGCAGCTGGAAGAGGCAGGGAGGTGTGCTTCCCTAGATCCTTCAGAGGGAGTCTGGCCCTGCCGACACCTTGATTTTGGACTTCTAGTCTCAGAGCTGTGAGACAGTACATTTCTGGTATTTTAAGCCACTCCGTTTGTAGTTAATCTGTTACTGCGTCCTGGGAAGCTAACGCAGAGAGTGACAAAGAAACAGACAACTCAGTGGAGTGTGTGAGAAGTGGCATGGTCGGGGAAAGGTGGAGTGAGGGGGGCACCAAAGCTCGTATTGGGGATGGGGTGAGGAGCACATCCTGGGGCAGGTGATACCTAAGCTGACCTCTGAAGGAAGTGTATCCGGGGGTGCAGAGTCTTAAAATACACAACTGCAAATTCTGGCTCCACGATGCTCCCCAACAAAGTTGTGTAGGGAAAAAAATAGCTGTTGCAAAAGTTGAGAGTCCTCAGCATCTAGTTCTTTGGACCTGAGCTCTTAGCCTGGCGCTCAAGGTGCTGCAGACCCTCGCAAGTTGGAAGACTTTATGGAGAGCCTCGTGCAAGCACCCACTCAATGCCAAGGTCCTGTCCATGTTATTAACGCTGAGTGCGTTGAGCTCCGAGGGATGGAGAGCCCAACACCCTCTGTGAAAGCCCATTTCTTCTCTGGGCACTTTTGACTGTCTCAAAGCAGGCAGAAGAGAATCATTTTCTTATTTCTCATCTTTTTGGTCCATATACAATAAGTTTGACCCTTCTTCCATATGTGGCTCTCCAAATACTCAGAGACAATCCATCATTTCCCCAAGGTCTTAATCAGTTTGCGCTTCTCTACCAGCAAATACCATGGACTGGGGTGGCTTAAACAGGAAACATTTCTCCCAGCTCGGAGGCTGGAAGGGTGCCCACGTGATCAGGTTCTTGGTGGGGAGACCTCTCTTCTTGAGTGGTTTGAGTATGGCCCTCTTCTCACTGTGTCTTCATGTGGCAGAAAGAGAGATCATCTCTCTCATGTGTCTCTTCCACGAGGGCACTAATCCCAATCACAAGGGCTCCACGTTCATAACCCAATCAGCTCCCAAAGGCCCCATTTCCGAACACAATCACATGGCGGGGCCAGGGCTTTAACATATGAATTCTGAGGAGTCGACGAACATTCGGTTCATAGCACCAAACTGGAATTCAACGTCGTCCAAGCCAAAGTGTTCTCCGCCCATTCAGAAGTAGCACAAGTTAATTTGAGCGAAGACGACTCTGGACCCAGAGTGTATGTGTTTGAATCCCAGCTCTGCCTCTTATTAGCTGTGTGATCTTGGGTACGTGGACATCAAATTGTATCACACCTGCACGTAGGTATGCACATATAATTCAAGCACATAGAATAGCTCCTGGCATCGAGTGAGCAGGAAATGAGTGCCAGTTACATAGTGCTTATCACTCACATGCGCTCTTATGCCCCTTCAAATCTATGGCAAGTTCCTCTAAACATGCTCTGATTTATGTGTCTTCCTGTTCAATAAGTTAACACTTTTAAGTGGCAGAAGGGAACCACGGGCAGGCAGGGCCAGGGGCGCCTACATCTCTATGGGAAGCAAAGGAAGAAGCAGTGATTAAGCACAGAAGCACTTGTGTTTGGGCACAATTTCCCATGTTGCGGGGCCCATCTTATCCTGGGGTTCCTCCGAGTCCCAGCTCTGTGTGGCTGGGTGTTTTCTCGAAGGCGGGCACCAAGGCCTACACCCTCTGGCTTCTGCGTCCGCCTCCTTCCGGGTGTCTGTGGGCTGTGTCCTGAATGCCGGCCAGGGGAGATGTCCTGCTCCCCTTCTCCCGCCTTTTCTCCCTGCCTGCTACCCTTAAGCCACTCTGGCCAAGGCTGGGCCAGGCCGAAGGCTTCTGTGAGACGCGGACACAGGCCCAACCTGACGGACGAAAGTGTCAGCTCCCTATTCGGCTCTCCCACGGCTCTTCGTCCAAGCCTCTTCCCCAAGGCGTGGATAAGGCCCAGTCTACGCCCTACACATCTCTGCTGTGAAAGCTTTCCTGTCATTCACCTGTGCCACGAGCCAGTCCCGGGGGGATCTCCTCACACCCCTTCTCCTTCTGCCCAGGCCCCCTCATTCCCGTGGAACTGGAGCGCTGTACCCTCCCCCAACCCAGATTCAATACCCAAAGACCCTACAGCAGTTTCCCAGTTACGGGTCTCATTGATTTTATTTATGATTTGGTGAAAAGAAGCCTCTTGTGTTCATTTCTCCTACACAGTTTTGCTTTCTACCTGCTGTGGAAATTACCAGTGTGTTTTCATTGTTTATGGTTACCCACAAAATTTTACCTTGTGTATTTAACAAAGACTACGGTCGATACCTGAAAACTCCCACTGACAAAGCCCTCGGAACATTAGCTCTCACTAGGCCTCTCCCTAATTTACGTGACTGTGCTATTTTCTGGCATTTTAGGTTGTTTCTTTATATTGCATCTTTCCAATTAGACATCATAATTATCATCATTTTTTAAAAAGTTTACTTATTTATTTTGAGAGAGAGAGACAGAGAGAGTGAGCGGGGGAGGGACAGAGCTAGAGGGAGAGAGAGAATCCCACGCAGGCTCGGAGATATCAGTGCAGAGCCTGACTTGCGGCTCGATTCCCTGACTGTGACATCATGACCTGAGCTGAAATCAAGAGTCAGACGCTTCACCGACTGAGCCACCCAGGCTCCCCATCATCATTTTATTAAGTAAATCTGTATTAGATTTACTTATGTATTCACTATTTTCTTTGCTTACTCTTCCTCCAGACTATTTTTTTTTTTAGGATTCATTTTCCTCCTTCTGGAGTAATCGTTCAGGGGCACCTGGGTAAAGCCTGTTTGAGATGCTCTCTCCCTTCCTCTCTGCCCCTCACCCCCTCTCTCTAAAAAGTAATCCTTCAGAAAATTCCTTTCCTGTAGGTGATGTTGGTGGTAAAATGCTTCAGTTTTTATTTACCCTGAAAATATCATTTCTTTTTCTCTTGTACTTAAAAGGGAACATTGCCAGGTTCACAAATGTAACTTTATAGTTCTTCCTGTCTCACCACTTCAAAGATGTCACCCCACTGTCTCAGCTTCCATGATTGCTCTTGACCTTATAGTTATTCTTTAGACAATTTTTCTTTCCTTTTTGCTTTTTAAAAAGAAATTATTGTGGAAGTATAGTTGAATACAATGTTACATTGGCTTCAGGTGTACAAATGTAGGGGTTTGTCAATTCTACACATTACTCAGTGCTTACCCACGGTAAGTGGAGGTGCCCTCTGTCACCATACAATGTTACTCTAATATTATTGACTATGTTTCTTGGGCTGTACTTTTTTTTCATCCCTATGACATTCATTTTATAACTGGAAGTTTGGACCTCTTATTCCCTTCACCTATTTCACCCATCCCCTCCCCCCATATATATATATATGTTGAAAGACTTGGACTGCTTCCAAGACACTTGGACTGCTTCCATAAGTTGGCTATTGTAAATAATGTTGCAAGAAACGTAAGGGTGCATATATCTTTTTGAATTAGTGTTTTTGTTTTTTTTGGGTAAATACCCAGTCATGGAATTACTGGATCATATGGTATTTCTATTTTTAACTTTTTGAGGAACCCCCATACTGTCTTTCACAGTGGCTGTACCACCTTGCATTCCCACCAACGGTGCACAAGGGTTCCCTTTTTCTCCACATCCCCCCAACAATTGTTTCTTGTGTTTTTGATTGTAGCCATTCTGACAGGTGTGAGGTGATATCTCATTGGGGTTTTGATTTGCATTTCCCTGATGATGAGTGATGTTAAGCATCTTTTCAGGTGTCTATTGGCCATCTGGATGTCTTCTCTGGAAAAAAAAATCTCTTTAGGTATTCTGCCAATTTTTAAAGTCTCTGCTTTTTAATATACTCCTTTGTCTTCAAATTTCTTCAAAGTGACCTCATTTTAACTCTGGAAAAGTTTCAACTGTCCTCTCTTTAAATATTGTCTTGTCTGTATCGTCCTCATTCTCTCCTTCTGCGGCTCTGTGAAGATGTTTGTTAAACCTTTTACCTTCACCCTCTATACTGAAAACCTCCCATTATACTCTCTATATCCATGATTTTCTGTTCTATATTTTGGTATAAATTGCCATCGACTTCTTCAGAAATACATCCAGTTCACTAATTCTTTCTTCAGCTAATTTGTTTTATTTATTTATTTATTTATTTATTTATTTATTTATTTATAAGTTTATTTATTTTGAGAGATACAGAGACAGTGTGAGTGGGGGAGGGGCACAGAGAGGGAGGGAGAGAATCCCAAGCAGGCTCCACACTTCCAGCACACAGCCCAATGTGGGGCTCAAACTCACGAAGCTGCGAGATCATGACCTGAGCTGAAACCAAGAGTTGGACGCTCAACCAACTGAGCCACCCAGGTTCCCCCTCATACATTGTGTTTTAAACATTGTCAATGAATACATATTTTTTCATTTATATAAATGCCACATGGTTTTTTAAAAAAATCCACCACCTAGTGATTTCTGTTAGTCTCAAGTTGAATGTTTGCTACTTATTAAGTGACTGCGTATTTTGTATTTGGTAGTTCTAATACCTAAAAGCTTTAGGTATTTGAATGTATTGTTTATTGTTTATGCTGACTCTCACTCATCCTGGTTTGCTTCCTTATGCATTTGGCAATCTTTGATTGAAACTCATATCTGGTTAACCTTCATCTGTGAAAATCTGGGGTTCTAATTTGAGATTGTTTTCCTCCAGAAGATTTATGTTTGTATTTCTGGGGAGCCAGCTCCCTTCCCGGTTCCCCGGTTAATCTTGGAGTCCCAAGTTCAGCGCCAACCTTGGCAACTGTTTAAGGACTGTCATGCATAAAGCTAACTTGGACACCTGTTCTCAGGGGAACTTGCCTTTTTGGTGTGATCACCTTCTCATCATTCAATGTCTTAATTTCTCATCAAACAGTTTCCCCAGCCTCCCATACCAGTACTCCTTGCCTCTCTTCCCCCAGCCTTGGAGACTTCCCTTACTTCCTGCCAAGTCAACAAACTCTTACTAAAATGTGTTTTATGCAGGACCCAGTTTTGTCGTGGGTGAGATCTCCCCACCCCCAGACCATCTAGTCTGACCCAAACAATTGAGTACCTAAATATTGAGTACCTAAATTAGACACAGATACCTTTCTGTTTTTTACACAGCACAAAATATTTTATTTCCTCCTAATTTCCAAATTCTCTCACAGAGATTTAAGTTACAATAGAAGTAATTCATAAACCCATACTTGCCATTTCATAGACAAACTGTTAAGCATGTGCCCAGATGTGTTATATGTATTATCTCATTTAATTATCACCACAGTCCCTAAAGAGAGGGAATATGATTCTCATTTCAATGATGAGGGAACTGAAGAGTAGAGAAATAACCCAAGTTCCCAAATGGGTGGAGGTGATGGTGATCGTGGTGGATGGACTCAAATAAGGACCTTTGGAATTTCAGATCCTATTCATTAACTAATATGCCATGCTGTCCTCCAAGCATTTTAATATCTCAAAAATAAAAATAGAAAAATTTCCTATGTAGTTAATTTTTTTTAAGTATATAGGAGACTTGGGGACAGCCAGAGAGAGCATGTAATTATACCAAAGCTCACAAAGAAGACTGCCACTTTCCTGTCTGACACCTGCATATATATATATATATATATATCCTTAGTCCTCCAATGGATAAACTATTTTGGGGGGTCAGCTTTACTGAGGTGCAAGTTACATATAATAAAATTCCCAAATTTTAAACATACAACTTGATGAATTTTGACAAATTTTGACAGACTCCTGTGACCCACCACTATAATCATGACCTAAAACATTTCCATCAGATTAGTTGTTTTATAGCGATACTGAGCACTGCCCTCTCTGTGGTGGCCTGGGAAATATTTAGGGGGGTGGATATAAAAGGCAATGATCACGCACCCTGTCAACTGGCCTCAAAGAACATAGAACTGAGTTCCAACGGCCCTGAGTAGGGACGGGAAAGGATCTCCCTGGACAGAGTTCAGGGCTGGCACTTACTCCCCATCTCCTTCTCAGACCTCATAGGTTGAGGAGGAACAGGCTACCACGTGAGTCTTTAGCACGCGCCCTCGCTGTCATCGCACGTGTGAAGGGAAAGCTCACGTCCCCTTCTTCCTGTTTCAAGATACTATGTTCACACAGTTGCCTCTGATCATATGAATTCTCCAGAAATAATATTGAAATTAATACCGAAGAGCCCATAACTTTTGACCAAGCAAGATGGTATATAATTTTTATTTTGCATATAGCAAACAACAGGATCTCACAATGCCAGGTAGCCAAATTCAGAGGTTTATATTTGAATGAAATTTGCCAGGCTGCAACTTCCTGTAGCTAACACAGCAGCCTCACAGCTGCCCCAAAAGCCCCTCCATGAAAATGAGTTAATTTGAACTAATGGGTCATCCAGGTAGTGAAGTGATAAGATTAGGAGTTTCACCTTGAGTACATTTATTGTCATTTTTATGACCCAATAATATTTTCAGTTGCCAATCTGGTTGAAGAAATATACTGAAATGTATAAGGAAAAGATCTCCGACTAGTATAAGATTTTTCACACTGTTATATAATTTATTTCTAAATTCTAATGACATACTTTAGAATGTGGCTCTTTAATCTTAAAGATAATTGCTACTAATTAGTAATTATTACTAATTACTAATAATAATCATAGCCACTCGTGGATAGCTGGGCTTCCTTTTAAATTTCTATTTGTTTTTGAAAGAGAGAGAGAGAGAGAGAGAGAGAGACAGAGAGACAGAGAGACAGAGTGTGAGAGGAGGAGGGGCAGAGAAAGAGGGAGGTACAGAAGCAGGCTCCAGGCTCCCAGCTGTCAGCACAGAGCCCCATGAGGGACTTGAACTCATGAACTGTGAGATCATGACCTGAGCCAAAGTCAGATGCTTAACTGACTGAGCCACCCAGGTGCTACCCAGGCACACAGGCACCCAGCTGGGCTCCCCTTTAAAGGAATTCATAGCCGTCTATATATTTAATACCTCATTGTCATCACACCTATGGTTGAGAGAGGGGTTGAGGATACTATACTGTACGTTCTAAAACCTTGTTTTAATATCTGAATTTAGGGGGACCTGGGTGGCCCAGTTGGTTAAGCGTCCGACTCTTGGTTTTGGTTCAGGTCATGATCTCACGGTTTCGTGACTTCGAGCCTCATGTTGGGCTCCAAGCTGACAGCGTGGAGCCTGCTTGGGATTCTCTGTCTCCCTCTCTCTGCCCCTCCCCCACTTTCACTATCTCTGTCTCTCTCAAAATAAATAAATAAACTTAAAAAAAAATAATATCTGAATTTAGACCCATCATAAGTCATACGATTTTCCTCCAGCTTTGAAATTAATGTAAAGTTGATGCTGGATGTGACACAATTAGTCTTTCAGTGGATCTCCGTGTTAGGTTGGAATATCTTCTTCTTCCAGAAGACAATGGGCATAGAGAATCAGATGCCTTACTTAATGTTAAACCATGCAGTGAACCAGGAGCATTCTGATTGGTGTGAAATCTTATACTGTGAATAAACTATACTAACCTTGCTCTAGTGAACTTTATTAGTTTTGCAAAGTTTGAAACAGGTTTTGATTTGTGGGCCACTTATCTGAGTTCCATGGTAATTAGCCATAGGGAAGAAAAATATTCCACAGTGAATAGGAACTATAGTTAGAAGCATCTGCCATGTGCCAGGTGCTTTCTATAAGGCTATCTTATTATAAACTAAATGCTATCACCTCAGTTTTATAAACAAGGAAACCGAGCATCTGAGAAGATAAATGATATGCCCAAGATCCCATGTCTAGTAAATTACGGAACTAGCTGTAAACCCAGAGTCTCTGCCTCCCATATTTCTGCTCTGTCAAGCTCTCAGTGACCTAACAAGCAAGTTCTCTGCACATGCCCCTTCCGTCAAACCAGATATTTCCCGGGCACCTCTGATGTACATGTCACAGTGCTGTGTAGACAAAACGCCACTCAGAGGCTTGGATTGGGATCCACTTAGGGAGACAAGCCAGTTCGTGGTAGATTAAATATGGTCACAGTTTCTTTGCAGCCCACCCCCCCACCCCCCATTAAGAAGTGGAGTCTGTCCCGCTACCCCTCAGGTCTAGGATGGTTTTGTAACTTTCTCTGACTAACAGCATGTAGCAGAGGTGATGATGTGTGCACTTCAAACTCTAGGCATCAAGAGCACTTGCAGTTTCACCTTTGCTTGAAATCCTGCCTTATGATCTCCTCTTCAACAAGTCAGTCTCAGCTCCTGGAGTATGACTGACTGTGGAAGTGAATTCCATCACTCCTGCCGAGGGCCAGAACTGACTGCCAGATATGGGAAGGAGGCCATCTTGGACTTCCAACATGGTGGAACCTCTGGCTAAGTGCAACCGCATGACTGAGCCCCGAGGAACATCCGGCCGACTCACAGGATTGTGAGAAAGAATATGTAAGTCTCAACACCTCCTAAGGTTAGGGTAGGTTCTCATGCAGCAATAAGTAGCTGATGCAGATGTACCCAGGAAAAAGTAACTCACGGATGCCAATCCAGGCTAGATTATACAATGTGGAGGCAGAGTGGAGGGGAGTTACTGCCTTGGGGAAAGGTGACTGAGTCCGTTATATTGTGGGAGATATTGGAGTCCTAGTTTCCAAGTGCATGGTACATACTCTACATATTTAATTGATTTAGTAAAAATGTATCACGTGCCTACTATGCATCAGGATTGTGTAATTTCCAGAAATAAAAAGGATAGGGCATGGGTTCTGTTCTTAGGGAGCAAACAGTTTCATAGGAAAGACAGTTGCACAACTGTATAAATGGGGTTGGGAGGACTAGCATTTCATGAATATTTACTTCATGCCAGATTCTGTACCAAGCAGTTGACATATATGGGTGTGTGTTTCATCGTTTTTATTAATGGCTCCTATTTTTGTGCTTTGTGTCTTCTGCTCTGCACTAAATGATTTGTGCAACATTATCATTAAATCCTCACTAATGAAATAGATGGTTGTAAGTTATTATCTCTAGACTACAGACTGCAAAACTAATAGACGGTATAATGGACTTGTCCAAGGTTGCAAAGCCAGGAAGGGATGTAGCTTGATTTAGTGCAGATGGGGGGTGGGGGGTGGGGGTGAGCATGAGGGCTGGGGGTGGAGGTGAGTTGCCGTCTTGGGGGAAGGTGACTGAAGACACTATATCGTGGGAGGTATCTGAGTCCAGTTTTGAAGGATGAAAGGAGATCAGTAAGCAGACAGGGTAAGGGGCATTGTACTTGAGGAGAAAAGCAAAGGCTTGAATGTGAGGCTAGCGTGTCACAGACACTGAAATGTGTGCAGGAAGTGTGCAGAGAGAAAGCTGAAGAGAAGCCGGTGGAGGGTGTGGGAACCAGCTTATAAAGGGTCCAGTAGCAGGCAATGGTCGTGGAGAAGTTCCTTAGCTATGCAGACATAGTGGTTAGTGGTATTGTAGGAAATTTAAACTGGTGCTGAAAATGATGGGTCAGAAATGGACGATGGATGAGGGCAAGGGCTCTTGTAACTGAACAGAGGTCCAGCGGTGAGGGTCTGATGGTTCTCCTTAGGGGAGGAGTGTCAGGAGGCCAGCAGGTGATTTTTTTTTTTTTTTTTTCAAACTCTCTTTGGCTTTGTGTTAGAGCCTGCCAAGGGTTGATCCTCGCCGTGGGAGTGTTGAGGGCTGCTGGCCACCTGTCCCAGTTGTACCAGTTCCCAGGGCTCTTTCTCTCTTTTCTTCTTTATCACCACCTTCCCCACTGATGCTTGGGTATAAAGAGGGGGCTGGCCCTTCTCCCTCACGCTGTACTTTCACAAAGCAAAAACCCCTACGTTCTTAAATGATTTGATAATATGTTGTATAGGTCCAATCCAGAAGCCAATAAAAATTTGTGAGGAAGGAATATTGACAGATGTATCCTTAAAAACATTTGCCACATGTCTACAAAGCCTAGATTACAGAGGAGGATTTATCTCGCAAAGAAACAGCTCATCTGGGTTTGCGCAGTTTGTTTTCATTATCACCAGCCTCTGGCAAAGTAGGTACTATGTAATCGATATAAAGCAGAGAACATAAAAGGGTTAAATGATTTGCTTAAGGCCTTCAAATGTATAGAGTTAAAAGGAACACTAAAAGTCTTGTTGAGGTTCTTTCTTGGGGGAGGGGATTTACCAGGAGAACATTAATTTATGCATTTTTATAATAGTGCTTGTAAATACTGAACACAGATTTTGATGTTCATTGACTTGTTGGTATAGCAACTTAATTTCTTTCTAATAAAGTGTCATAGAAAAATTCTGGAAGACTGTACATGAAACTCAGTATGGGAAATAGAACAAGGGGAATGGGTAAGCAGGAGAGGTCATGGACTTCTATTATTTACTTTATACCCTCTATTCTGTTTGAAAATTTCCCATGCATCCTTTTGTAATTAAAACACCTAGTTAATAAAAGTTTAAAAATAGAATTTAGGTCCTTTCTTTATTGCAAATCTCAAAATTAAAAAAACAACAACTGTGATTCCAAGTGTCTTACATTTCTGGTGTATGGACTATTTTACGTCCTTGGGAGCGCTAACACAGTTATACAATTCCAACCTTCTGACAATTTCTTGAAATTCTACTGTTAAAACTCTCCTGCTTGGCACAAAACTATGTCCAGGCTGTCTCTGTGGGTAAGTGATTTCTGTTGCCTAAGTTTACAAAAGGAAACACTTTTTTTTTTTTTTTTACCCCCGGTGTGCCTTTGGAATGCTATTTGTATTTATGTAGCTAAGTAATAACAACGGCAGCCACTGGGATGCTCGTTGATAAATGGTCCTGCACACCATGGCCAGAACAGAATCTGTAGAACTTTAGCCCTTCCAGACGGACTTGCCATGGCAGTTTCACTGCAAACCTGATTATTTTTGCAAGCTGCATGAAAGAATTCACCACCAGGAAATATTTTAGATTTCGTGATAGTTAAGCAACAACAACAACAACAACAACCTCAGAACCAATAGAGCAGCTGCAAAAATAAGTTGCTTGCAAAAGGTCTGCCTTTATTATTATTATTTTTTAAGAAATTCTGCAATTGTGAAGGAGCAGGTGGTTGGGTGGAGAACATCCAGAGCCCTGGAAATGTGGTTCAGTTCTATAAACAAGTCAGGATAGTGGGCTAATTAAAGTCAGACAATGGGCTATTTTGAAAGGCATAGATCAAGCATTCATTCAAATGAGTGCCAAGGACATAATATGTACCTCTTGTATTCAAACATTGGCATTTTGAGTTTAGAAGGCATTGCCTGCTCAGAAAAAAAATTTTTTTTTCTTTTTTAATTCTTTCTGGGCTCATGAAGGGGGTTGGTTGGCAACGTTAACAAGCAATATGCAAAGCGCTGAGCTGTAAGAGGGAGCAAAAGGTTAGGGGCAAGACACTCCCAGGGTGGACCCTGATCACCTCGAAAACATTACAAATAAATGGAACATTACAAATAAATGGATCCGTCTGCTGGCAATTCAGAAAAAAAGTAGCAAGGGCAAGTGAAATGTACTTATTAAAGAAAAATTATAGTTTTCCTAAGAGATTTAGTAATCACCACAAAGAGAGCAAGTACTTCTAAAAAATAAGAAAAATAAAACACTAGCAAAGCAGAAAGACACACACTGGGTCATCCGATGGCCATCTGCTGTGCGCAGGCAACTGGGGAAATCTTACTGAAGTAAAGTCACATTGTAGGATGAGAGGTGACATAATTAGGAGAGTTTATTTTGAGAGAGAGAGAGCATGGGAGGGACAGGGAGAGAGAGAGAGAGAGAGAGAGAGAGAGAGAGAGAGAGAGAAAATGAATATCCCAGGCAGGCTCTGCATTAGTACAGAGCCTAACACGGGGCTTGAACTATCAAACTGTGAGATCATGACCTGAGCCGAAGTTGGATGCTTAACTGACTGAGCCACCCGGGTGCTCCAAACATAATTTGTATAGTAAGTTTTAAGAAAGCAGGGAAGAGAGTATGGGTATTTCTTGCACTTTGTATGTCTTCAGAGCTTGGGACCACTGTCCAAATCGTACCCTTCTTCTAACCATGGATTCAATTTAACATATACATGCTCTGTTCTTAGATTTGACAAGACAGTACTGCAACGGCTGTGATTTCTTCCTTGAAGAAGGAGGGTGTGGCCAACTCCCTAAATTTAAAGCATGGATAATCAGTTCGTAGTCTCATTTACAGCTGCTTCTTTCTTCTTTTGGTGTCTTCATTGTTGTAGCACCACCATTAGAATACCATAGCGAAGTAGCCCAAGATATAAATTGTCCAAGTTCTAGTAGGTTTGGGGAGGTATTTCTGGATTAAAATGAGATTTTGATATCAGTCAAGGCTTCTGTCTGTCTTTAGCATGGAATACTAAAAATTGGCTTAGTGTCTAGGAAATGAGACCATTGGTGGTCCCCTCTCTTCATCTTTTCCCATACTTTCATAAGAAGTTGACAGCATAAGGAAATTACTCTCCCCTTTCCTTAGTGGCTATTATATTTGTTAGGAATATGCACAGGAGCCTTTAGTGTGTAAAACTATGGGAGACCGCATGGAAACTGGGAGAGCATCTAGACGGTGGATCACCAGGGACAGCAGGCCAACTCAGATGGTAAGCTCTGCTTTTCCCTAGGTTCATGGATCTCTTTCAGCCCTCAAGAGGGAGCCCACAGGGTCTCTGCCTTCTCACGTGGTGGAGTGGCATTCTACATCCATTCCCAGGACCAAGCCAGGGGATACCAGCTTCTCAGGCAGCTAGATAATACTAAAGAAACTGCACTTCATTGAAAGTCACAGCAAGAGAGTAATCGATAGGGAAGAAGAAAGGTCAGGGAGAAATGGGTTGGGTGAGGAAGGACCTAGGGATCTCCAGGAGGGCAGCAAAGGGTGCTGCAAGGTCAGATGGTATGCTGTGACTCCGGTTCAGGAAATGTTTTCCTCTTTTTATAGAGAGGGCCAGGTGCCATGGTGAGCCCAAGAGACCAGAGGTGCAGGAGTGGTGGGGAATGACAGGGAATATTCTGGAAGCAAGTTCTAGGACAGAGCTAGAGATAGGTTCTAGAAGGAAATTAAGAACTTTTTGTGTCTAGTTCTTTCTAGGATGTCTGGGTGTCACGGGAAAGGAGAGTGCTGCTTCTGGTTCAGGCTGGGTGTGGCATCATCTAAACAACCTACAGAAGCACTGCAGGGATGGGTGGGTTGAGAGGGAGCAAAGGTCATGACCAAGACCCAACATCATGTATGGAATCTGAAGCAGAAGCCCTGAGGCAAAGTGGTTATTCCAAAGCTAGTCCTTCCTTGGACCAGAAATGTAAATTAAAAAGGCAACAGGAAGCAATCCAACAAACCTGGGTCACATCTAAGCTCCATCACTTTCTACCTGACATTTACTCTTCTCATCTGCAAAACAGATGTGAGTGCCATCCTCTCAAGGCCACTGGGCTTCTTGTTGATAAATGACATATATTTTATTATCAATGACATATATTTTATTTTTTAAAAAAATTTTAAGGTTTATTCGCTTTTGAAAGAGAGAGACAGAGCACAAGTAGGGGAGAGAGAGAGGGAGACACAGAATCTGAAGCAGGCTCCAGGCTCTAAGTTGTCAGCACAGAGTCCAACACGGGACTCGATCTCACGGACCATGATCATGACCTGAGCCAAAGTTGGACGCTTAACCGACTGAGCCACCCAGGCGCCCCAATGACATATATTTTAAAGTATATAAGTGAAAATATTTATAAGTCTATCAGTAAATGATAATGATTATTATTAAAAATTCTCATCTGCCCCAGAGAGAACTGAGGTGACAGAAGGAGATCTGGGCTTTGAAGTCACCTCAACTGTCTCACCCGTACTGATCTTTGACTAGATATTAAAGTTAGTGTCAGAACATTTGCAGTGTGCATAATTGGTCTTGGGCTTTCTGTGATTTTTCTGTTCCCTATTCCCTTGAAAACTCAACTTGCAAAGCTCTACCTGAACCAGAGGAAAGGAGATATATCTTTCTCAGAACAAAGAGGGGTTCAGCTTGGCTTTGGAAGTTGGGGAGAGGGTGTCAGTGGGTGGGACATGTTCTGAGGTCAGGAAAAGCTATCAAGTCAAATTGAATACTGAAATGGGAAGAATCTAACCCTCCCCTTCTACTCACAAGGACACTGAGGCCCAGAGAGAAGGAAGGAATCGCCCAGGACCACTGAGAGCCAGAAGGAGGGGTTGAAACAGACTGAGGAAGGAACTTTTCTGTTTTGATGTAGAAGAGATGTCTTGGATGTGTTTTCCAAAGCTTCAGAGAAACCAAAGAGATCTTGAGATGCTATAATAAACAGTTGCCAATTCCATATGTATATATTTTTTAACACTTCACAAGAAATCCAAATGCAAGTCACAGATATGGACATCCCAGTGTTTATACTTGGTGGTAACTGAAGTGTGCATGTGATTGATACTGCAAAACAGCAGCTGGATATATAACTAAACAAAACTCTAACTAGCAGTCTCGATCGAAAGGCAGACAGTTATGATGGATGGCGCTAGGCAACACACATCTGGCTCACAGAGGTTCGCCATCTCTCCATAAAGATCAAACACTTCCAATTACCCTATGCCATAAATGCACTATCTGGCACCCACTTACCTGCTGTTACTCCAAATTTGTCATCGATATGTACTATTGTCAGACTTCTTCCTGTGTTTACAATGTTTTCCTTCCAGAAATAATTAGGACATATTGTGAACCAAGACACCCAGCTGACAATATGGCCTTATCCTATGTGTTCGGGGCATGGACGTTTTATCAGCTCATTTAAATGTAAGGATTTAGGAAAATACACAAAACAAAAGCAATTGTAAGTAGTTATGATGTGGAAAGCAAACATTCGAGGTTGATGTGAAAGAATCATGACAAGTGGAAACAGTTAACTTTTGGTTTGTATATGTATAATACATAGAATTCAAAATATAATCCAAATCCATTTCCCACTTGGGATTTATCTCCTTAACATTTTCTGTAGTTCAGGCCTTCCAAAACACCTCAGAAGTCTTCATGTATTTTCCCTCACATTTACGTAGAATATTAATTTAAAATAACTTTCATATCTATTTCCTTGTTGGTCCTCACTATAGCATATTTTGAGGAGTGAGCAAGAGAGTGATTAGGATGTCCATAAACCAATAAAATAGACTGAACAGCAGACCCTGATCCCAGGCTGTTCATAATCTCTTCCAAACTGCCTTGTAAGTCCCCATTCTGCGGCACAATTTTTACTGCAAACTGATCTCTGCTTCCTAGTTAGTAAGTTGAAATTTTCCCCCTCATGCCAGCTGTTATGTACTCAAGGCTTTTAAATGAATCTTTATGATAGCTTAAGAAAAACTTGATTAGAAAGCTCAATAGCCTGCAAATTGTTCATTGGATTTCAAAGCAAAATGAAAAATTGTCGCTAGGAGCCTCACTGCATCTTCTTGTTAAATCCTTTTTTTCCTGTACTATAAATAACTGAGAGTTAACTAAATTTTGTGATGTTATTAAAATTTTTCAATGATTTGCTTTTATGAAACTCAAGTGAAATAGTGTAATTGAAAAAACATGCAAGAAAAACCTACATCAAAAGTCTCATTATTTATATTTTTTGGTACTAGATGTGGGTGAATGGCTCACAGTTTAAATATTCTGCTAGAAAATGTAGGAGTGTGGTAAAGGATGACCCAGAAAGATTTGAGGAAGAAAGAGAAAAACCATTATTTAAAAACAGATGTCCACAGTAATAGTGTGAAACCACAGGATCATGGCTAAGTTGTATAGAAATGGTTTTAGGTCCAGTCTTTGGTGAAAATCTCTTTGGTGAACGGGATTTCTTTCTTTTTGATTCCTACTGCAAAGATGTGAAAAACATTAAAACATTTCACGGTATCAAAAACAGATGTTCTGGAAGGAAATTGCGGTAACGATGGACTAACACAGCCTATGTAAACTTATCAAAGTGTTGTCGCAAAGAAAAGAACACCAATTTGGGCATCAGATGGATACTTCCTAAAGGATACTTATCCAGAGGGAAGTAGCTTTCATCATATATGTGCATTAGCTTCCTAGGTCTGCGGTAACAAATGACCATAACCTGGGTGGCTTAAAGAGTCAGAAATGTCTATCAGTTCTGGAGGTCAGAAGCCCAAATCAACGTGTTGCTAGGTCTGTGCTCCCTGTAGGACCCTAGGGGAGAATCCATTCTTTGCCTCTTCCAGCTTTTGGTGGCCACCCACATTCCTTGGCTTATGGCTGCATGACTCCAGCCTCTGCCTCCTGACCCCACTGCCTCTTGCTCTTTTGTGTGTCTTCTCCTCTGTGCGTGTGTCTCTCTCAAACCCTCTCTTAGAAGGATGCATGGGATTGCATTCAGAGTCATGCAAGACAAAATCTACTTGGATAATCTGAGTAAGTGCCTCCTCTTAAGATCCTTAACTTAATCACATGTTTTGCCACATAAGGTAACATTCATAGGTTCCAGCGTTTTGATGTGGGATCATTGGGAGGGTCCACTTTTTGGCCAGCACACTCTATGGTAAAACCGCATGGTAGGGTCTCCAACCTCCTCAAGTTAGCCTCTGATTGGTTATTACCCATGCTGTCAGTAGCCAAGTTTGAACATGGTCTTGTTAGGATGGCTTCCCTAACCAAACATATTCAAGATATTCAACCCAGAGCTGCCTAGTGTATTGGCGTGAAAAAGAGAAGGTAGGCTCAGAATCATCCATCCAGTTAGAACCCCAAGTGCCCACCAGCAATGTGATTCTCCATGATTCCTGCTGAACAGGTTAGCATTTGCAATGAGGACAGTAATAGGACCTCTAAGGAATATGGTGTCTTTCTTGAGATACGCAGATATTCTAGAATAGTGGTTGACAGATGAACAGTGAAATCAATTCATGGAGGTAACTTAAGCCCAAATAACCATATTTTGGGAATATAGACATTTAATTACCCCAATTTAAGAGGTCATTCGAGTAGAGGATACGAGTAATACACTAGTGTTGAGACCCAGGTAAAAATATATGCAAACCTGTAGACAAGGCTAAGTTCATGCAGCCTATGCATTTGGTGCCTGAGAGTAAGTACCAGAATTAGGGTGGCTTTGCACCTTTCCTGTCCTAGAAATTCTTTCTCGATGATATATTTTCCTATATTTTGATTTTCCTTGTCTGAATATGCTATGGTCTGAATGTTTGTGTCTTTCCAAAATCCATATGTTGAAATCCTAATGCCCAGTGTGATGGTATTAACAAGTGGGAGGTGAGTAGTTCATGAGTGCGGAGCCCTCATGAATGGGATCAGAGGCCTTATAAAAGAGCCCCCAGAGAGTTCCTTAGACCCTTCCTTTATATGAGGGCATAATCAGAAGTCAGCAGTCTGCAACCCCGAAGAGGGTCCTACCATAATCTAGCCACGCTGGCACCAAAAACTTGGGACTCCCAGCCTCCAGAAGTCGGAGAGGTAAAATCTAGCTGTTGATAAGCCACCCAGGCTGTGGTGTTTGTTACAATAGCCCAACTGGACTAAGACAACATGAATCGGACCGTTCTACCTCAGATCCCAGTGATCTGTCCCTTTTAAATGTTGAATCAGGAGCCAGAAGACCTGCCATTTGCTAACTATGAAGCCTGAGAACAATCACTTCCCATCTCTTCTTCTCTTCACTGTTTCCATCTGTTCAATGGGAAACCACGTGAATATCAATCTCACAGAGTTCGTGTGTCTGTCTGATGAGACGACATATGAAGAGGTGCCCTGTAAACCGGATTGTAGTCTTCCTAGCATGTGGCTATGCTCCTGGTCTTTCGTCTTTAGTCTGATGCTTGGTTATAGGGTCTTATATATATATTTTAAATAAATTGTATTTATTTTGAGAGAGAGCACACCTGAGTGGGGGTGGGGCGAAGGGCAGAGAAAGAGGAGAGAGAGAGAATCCCAAGTAGGCTCCATGCTGTCAGCACAGAGCACGACGGGGCTGGAACTCACGAACCGAGACATCATGACCTGAGCTGAAATCAAGAGTCAGACGCTTAATAGACTGAGCCACCCAGGTGCCCCTAGTCTTATATTTTTTAAATGGATACACAGATTTTCTTCTCTACCAGGGTTTTTGGTGTTTAATGACATAGACCATGTATTATGTGTTTTTTGTATCCACTTTCACTATAACCCTTTCAGTGTCACAGGGCCAACAGCAATAGCTCAGCAAATTGTAATCTGGGTGGAGATAAGAACCTTGGCTGTGTGAGCGAACCCCTGCTCTGTACTCTATGGTAAAGTTCTCAACCTCTGGCGAGCAAAGGAATCGGCCAAGGGGCAGGTTGAAAAATGACCATTCCTTGGCTCCTGTCCAATATCTCCACATTTGTACATGGGACGGGACAAGGAATCTGCAGTTTAAAATGAAATCAAACAATATGTTTATTATGAATTATATTTATATTGTTATAGCACTGAGAGAGTAAAAACATCAAAAATTAAAGAAAACATACTATTTGATAGTCACAGATCTTGAGCAAAAATTGTTAGGTAGTTTTAAAAAGAAGAATATATTTATATATACCAGTTGGAAATACTATGATTTCTTGTTTTTTTTTTTTTTTTTTTCTTCTGTAATTCTGTCTGGGATGGGATAGTGCCTTATCTTTGTATGTATATCTTGATGATGATGATGACGCCAAGGAGTGAGTTATAGCCTCACGCACACTGGGCAGATACAGTATCTGTTCCTTGACTGTGTTTTAACATCACTGTGATTCCTGTCTTCCCAATGCCTAGAACGCCCATTAGGTTTCACAATTCTGACTGTAGCTGTGGCCAAGACATCCACATTACTTCCACAAAGCTGTGGTTCATTAGAAGAGACTCTGAATTCTCTCTCTCTCTCTCTCTCTCTCTTCGTTTCTTGATATGAAATTGGCATGGATATTTGTAACACACACCCCAGATGACTCTAAGCAGCCACTAAGAAACACTGTACTAGGAATAGACAAGGAGCCGATGATTTTGATTTTCTTTTCGTCAGCTAAGCTCCGTTTGTTGCACCAGAAGAGAGGATGTGGTTTAAAATAAAAGAAGACAGAAGATGTGCAGTGAAAGCTCTTGGATGGGAGGAAACAGGATCTGGAGTTGGTTCATTTGAAACATGTCCCAGAAATTTGATCCCAGAGCAGCGTTGGATGCAGTGCCCATATCCTGAGCAGCCACAATGGAAGAACGGGTACCCATTGTGTACCAGCCCCTGTGCTGGGCGCTGTACATCGTTACCACATTTGCTCTCATGTCCTGCATCCAGCAACGCACGACAGATGCCTGACATTCATGTTGTTACATTTTGCCAATAGACTAAGTGATTATAAACCCATCTTGCTAGCTAATTGCTATTTCCACTCTAGGAGCATTTTTGGAGATCTGGGTGCAACTACTTAAACATTTTAAGTGCAGGGTAGAGCTATTTATGAAGACATGGATGGCAGATAGAGAGGTTTCAGACTTAAGACATCTCCAACTCGGATATTTCCATCTGATTTTGCTATACGGAGGGTTTTTCTAAGTTGTCTCCATCAGATTTAGAATAACGTGTCGATGAAGATTAGCATTGTCCCCACCAGCTAAGCCTTCATTAATTCACGATTGGGAGAAATGAAAAAGTCAGGACATATCATCCATTCTTTGCCATGAGCTGAGACAGCCAGCCAGTAAGTTCACAGAGCTCTCCAGGTTTTTGCCCATGGGTTGACATTTGTACCCCAATATATATTTTTTATCGTTTATTTATTTTTGAGGGACAGAGAAAGACAGAGCAGGAGCAGGAGAGGGGCAGAGAGAGAGGGAGCCATAGAATCTGAAGCAGGCCCCAGGCGCTGAGCTGCCAGCACAGAACCCAACGTGGGGATTGAACCCACGAACCGTGAGATCATGACCCGAGCTGAAGTTAGATGCTTAACCGAATGAGGTACCAAATAATGTTAATAATGGTAATTATATAGTGTGTGCTAAGTAAATGAGGGCTTTGCCATTGAGAATATGAGACTCAAGAGGAAAGAGCGGAGATAACTAGCTTTCAAAGAGGACTGAGGCCCCCAAAGACTTCAGAATGAATTAAATCGAGACTTACATTAAATCTTGAGTTACTTGTCTGCCTGGATCGTTTTTCCGCCAGTAAGTCTTTGACCGTGTGCTTCACTCTCACGCCTTGATACACGCGTTTGCTGTAGTCTCCTGTGACTTAAGCAAATGGAATAGTAACAATCAAATGTGGATAGAGTAATAGGTTAACCTCCCCAGGGACGCATTCAAGGCCTGACAATTGTGACACTGTTTGCTCACTGCAATGATAGACTTCTTGAATTTGCAGTGGCTCCAAAAGAGGACGTTTAGTCTTCCCTCCTTGATAGAAACTCATCCAAGTTCTGTGTAGGCAGAAAAAACTCCCCCCTATTCCATCTTCTACGCAACAGCTCCTCAAAGCGTCCTCTTTTTTGTACTCTGACTTGTCAAGATTTATTCCGGGAAGGCTTATAATTTATGCTTTAATCGCAAGACAGGAATCAGATGCAACTTATTACCTGATGCAAAAGTTAGATTTGCATGCTTCAGTTTATGGAGTGACAGTATTCTTGCCGTATTGTATTTCTACCTGATGTGGGTGAGCAGGTCACCTCGACTGTTTTCAGATTGGGTTCCTGAGAAGAAAATCATGTGTTCCTGTTTACTGCACTAAATTAAGCAGTTTTTATTTTTGAAAATACAGTCTTTCGACACGGGGAGTTGCTGCTTTGAAACTAGGTCAAGGATAAGGGAAGAGTCGTTCAGTCATTCAACAAATATTTGTTAAGCACTTACTACAAGCACCGACTGAACATATTACAGTGCTCAGTAATTTACTTGCATTATTTCACTTGAGCCATTTTAAAACTTTTTTTTTTTTTCTTCAACGTTTATTTATTTTTGGAACAGAGAGAGACAGAGCATGAACGGGGGAGGGGCAGAGAGAGAGGGAGACACAGAATCGGAAACAGGCTCCAGGCTCTGAGCCATCAGCCCAGAGCCTGACGCGGGGCTCGAACTCACGGACCGCGAGATCATGACCTGGCTGAAGTCGGACGCTTAACCAACTGCGCCACCCAGGCGCCCCTCACTTGAGCCATTTTAAAAAGGAAGGACCTGAAGTCTGGGGCTCAGTTATCTGCCAAGGTCTCATAGCTGCTAATAAGCCATAAGAGCTGGGATCCAGACGTGGGTCAGATTCTAACCCTAACAACTGGAAAAATTAGCTATTTTTTACCATGAAGAAATTACAGAGAGATAACAGACTATAGAGAAAAATGTGTCCCCAAGGTTCTGAAATTGACAACTCTGTTTCTGGGGATAGTGAGTTCCTTGTTAGCGAGGACGGTCAAGCAACGGTAGAAGAACCTTTTGTTTAGTCAATTGGAGAAAGCATTCAAGCAATAGATCGTAGTTAAACTGCAGGAATTATAAGATATTTTGTAAGTCTGAAATCACTGTTCTATTGTAGGTTGGATAGTTTCAATTCATTTTAACCGAGCTGTTGCTGGTGTATTAGCAATGCCACCTGGATTCGGTATCAGTGCACTAGGCAGGATGTACCCACGTGTACGCACATGTATACACATATCACCAAAAATATTCTCTAATCTGCTTAAACTGGTAGATAGTCTAGGATATATTTGACTTATGAGTCAAATACCATCACAAGGAGAATAAAAGGAAGGAAGAAAGGAAAAAATAACACAATCCAAACCAAAAGCAGAGCGACCCATGGGATGGAAGAGGTTGCTGGCCCAAAAAGCAGTGCCTACGTGAGCACATGTTACTCTAGTCACTGCGCCGGGACAATCGTAACCTCTCAGGCCCATTTTCTTTGTCTGTAAAATCTCTCTGCAGCGTTTTATAAGACAGGCATATGAAAATATGCCAAACTATTAAGTGTTATACAAAATGCCTATACAAAATTAAGAGGAAAAAAAATCTAGGTTCCAAGGCAATGTATCATTTAGTTTAAATGAAGCCACCACACAAATGATTTCAGCAAAATAAAGTTATTTGAATGGTCCTTTCGGTATAATTTTAACAGGGTCTAATTTTGGCCTATATATCTTTTACTCAAAGAGGCTTGAAGTACTTTCAAATCAGCCTCCAATTTAAAACTTGATGACTTTACGTTTGTTGCGAAGGAAACTAAGCTCTGATTCTAGAGTGTATGCTTCGCTTTTGGAAAAGCCTAAGGCTACATTTACTCATCAATGATGCATTGAAGTATTTCCTGTGTGTCAGGCATCCCGTCAGAGCTGGGGATGCAAAAGAATTTGCTATCTAGTGGGAGGAGAGAGGAGCTTAAAAAATAATTGTAGCGCAAATGTGCTAAGGGCAACAGCAGAGTCACGCCTAGGATATTCAGAAAAACACAGATGTGTCAATTCCTTATGAGGGCGGGGAGGGGCTGGGAGAGCAGGGGACAACACAGGCTGGAGGGATGCTGCGTAGCGATAGGAAGGTGGGCAAGAATATTCCAGACATTGAGGACCACAGGGGCAAAATCCTGGAGGCAGGAACAGAGCAAGGTGTGTGAGGGAGTGAGGGAGGGAGGCCAGAAGAGGAAAGAAACAGCCTCAGTCATGAAGCTTCTGGTGGGCAAAGGAGTTTGGACTTCATCCTGTCGGCAAAGAATCAACGGAGGCTTTTAAGCGAGGGGCCAATACGGTCAGATTTGCATTTTAGATAGGCTTTTCTGGCAGCTGTGTGGAGGGTAGATGTAAGAATCACAAAGCCACAGGGAGATCAGTCATGAGGTTCTAGAAGAATTCAGGCAAGAGATAATGGGGTCTGAGTAGTAGATAGGAGGGCAAGGAGCAGACACTTGAAAATTATTTCGGTGTGGGAGAGAAAGAAGAGGGAAGATTCGAGGGTGATTCTCGAGTTTTCCCCATGGGATCGATCTGGATACATAAGTTCTGGAGCCATCATGACGCTGGTGGTAAAGGAATCAGGAAAGAGGATGGAATTGCTGGTGGGAGGGGGGAGTGCTTGAAAGGTGGAGTCACGTGACGGCACACAAAGAAACGATACCGTCCCGCACACCAGCATAAGCAGACCAGGCTGCTCCCATGGCCTGGGAGGATCAATATCTTGGAAACTCCTATCATCCTCATTCCTGACATACTGGTTGGGGAGCTCTGGACTAAATGGTTCCAGACAGAAGCCTGGGAGCATCCACAGGTGAAGTGTGGTCAGAGGAGGAAGAGAGACATGAAGAAGAACATAATTGAGGACATAGTTGGAGAGGAACCAGGAAAAGCCAGGGGAAGGAGGCATCACAGAATTCAGGGGAAGAGACTTCAGGAAAGAAGGAAAAAGTAGGAAGGGTGGCAGAATGGTCCAGAAAGATAAGGAAAGCAGGGCACTCACTGCTTTCAATTCAGTCAACCTTAGAAGAGAAACTCTGGAAGCCTAGTTAGAAGCCAGATAATAATGTCAAGGGCCAAGACAGGGATGGAGATTTCTTCTTGAAGCTTGAATGAGAAAGGGAAGGTGGAGCTGGATGATAATTGCAGAGAAGTACAGGGTCAGGGAGAGGTTTGCATATATATAAATATACAATATATACATGTATATATATGTATACATATACACTATATATGTATATATATACAAGCAGAAGAGGGGCAAAGAGAGAGAGAGAGGGAGACCCAGAATCCGAAGCGGACTCCAGGCTCTGAGCTGTCAACATGGAGCCCAACGTGAGGCTTGAACTCACAAACCGTGAGATCGCGACCTGAGCTGAAGTCGGATGCATAACTGACTGAGCCACCCAGGCACCCTGCTTACATTTTTATGTCTATATATTTATGGGTGGCAGAGATTTGAGGATATTTGAGTAGGTCAGAGGAAGGGACTAAAGATTTAGGAAAAAGGGAGAAAATGAGGGAATGGGGTTGAAGAGGAAGCAAGAAATTGGGGGCAAGGGCATGAGTTGGCTCTCAACCCCCGAGACTAGGATAAGGAAAGGCCAGAGAGGGGTGGCGGCCATGTGTGTGGTCAGTGGCTGAGACAGCTCCAGCGTGCAGGGGAGCAGCCTGGAGCAGGAGAGTGACTAGGGCACGAACAGTCAGAACAAGGCAGGGGGCAAAGCCAGACAGACAGGTCAAAGTGAGAAAGCACCCCAGTGATCCTCAAAGTGTGACCCCCGGACCAGCAGCACCAGCATCGCTAGGAAATTGCTAGACGTGCAGATTCTCACGCCCTTACTCCAGATGTACTGAGTCAGAAACTTTAGGGCTGGGGCTAAGCAATTCATGTTTTAATAAGCCCCCCAGGTGATTTTGATGTTTTCTGAAGTTTGAGAATCACAGGTATACATAACAGTAAGGACTTTATAGTGCTCCTGTTCGGGTGGGGGCCAACCATAGGTATTTGTGTATTCCCGGCGGGGCCGAAAGAGGAACGTCTGGTGTCTGGTGATTACCAGTGGGAGTGGACACAGGTCTGAGAGAGAGGAGGGGGTGGGGCTGAAGGGGTCCAGCCTGGATCCCCTGTGGGTCTGCAGACAGAATTGGCTTCACTCTTCCCTGAAGGGCTTTTTAATTGGTGATTTCAATCTGACTCACCAATTTGTGCTTTATGTGTATGCCAAAAAGCCTAGAAGGAATACACCTATTTTAAATAAGCTTAACAAATAACCACACGGTAATTAATAGAGGGAGAAAGTTCGTGAGATGGCAAATAAACACATGAGAACTTCTGAAGGTTTGTCGTAAGCAGTCAATCTTACACACCAGTTGGCACGGACTTAGTGCAAAGCAGGGGCGAAATGCCACAGGGGATGCAAAAGAAGTTTAGAACATGTAGCAGATGTCCTCAAAGAGATCTCAGTTTGGTGAGAGAGGTGAGGTGTTCACATGTGAAAGAGTAGGGGAGGGGCAGAACACACATTGGGTGGTCGGTGACACTTTTGGGGGAAGGGACGTGATTCAGGTGGACATGATTGCATGTGGATGAGTTAGGGACAGGGAGAAAGGTCTCTAGGGCGTCAGGCACGGCATGAAGGAACACAGAGGTGGGCAGGAACAAGGCAGGTGCGGAAAGGGTAGGGAACTGGAGTAATGGGGGTTAATGCCATCTCCACATAGATGAATTTCAAATGGGCATCATCCTTTAGCCCAGACCCATCCGGCCCGGACTTTAGACTTGGATGTCCACGTTCACACAGCTGTCTGCTGGACATCGGGAACCCCACGCATCCAAACCTGAACTCCATCCCCCACCCCTCCGCATTTGCTTCGTCTGGAGACCTCCTTTGTCTCAGCTGGTTACTCCCTCCACGCCGCTGGTTACTCACTCCCAAAGCTATCGGGATCCTCCTGGACTCGCTCCCTCTTGTACTTCACAGGCTGTCCTCGAGGAACTCATGATGGTGCCGACTGTTCCCCGCCTGCACCGCTATTGTCTTGCCATCTGTCGTGTAGATTACTGCAGGAGCCTTCAGCATCCCTCACCCCCAGTGTCCCAGTCTATTCTCAGCCCGGTAGCCAGAGAGATCCGTGAAAAAACAAAGCACAACGGTGTCACTTCTCTTCTCAACACCATACTGAAAGGGCTCCCCATTTCAATCAAAGCCAAAGTCCTTAGAATGGCCCCAGGTAACCTTGCTGCACGATACCTCTGATCTCACCTCCCAACACTCTCGCCCTGCTCACCGTACTCCCATCAGCCTCTGAAATGCACCATGCACACCACTTCTGCCTTAGAACCTTGGCACTGGCTGTCCGCTCTCTCTGGATTATTCTTCCCCCCGTTATCCGCGTGGCTACACCCCTGTGTCCCCTTCACGTCTTGGCTCCAATGTCATCTTTTCAACGAGAACACATTTAAAGTTGCATCTTTCCCACGAAACACTCCTAACCTGCCCCACCCCACTTTACTTTTTCTTTCTATGGACCACTTGTCACTTTACGATGGCCTATATAATTTCCTTATGCATTAGGTTTATTGCCTACTGCTGTCTGCTGTTTGCTAGAATGTAAGCTCCACGAAGGTGGGGATATTTGCTTGTTTTCTTACTCACTGAAACATCTCAGGTGCCAATGCCTGAATGGTGTCTGGCACATAGTAATTATTTTTAATTATTTCTTAATTATTTGTTGAAAGCATCCTGTTTTTTGGAGTCGGGGAGGGGTGGTGGTGACATTAACGAACATGTTGAAGGTCTTGAAAAACAGACTGAAAAATTATACTTTATGTTGTAAGTGATGGAAACCACTAAGCGTTTTGAACAGGAGAATCTTGTGATTTTATCATTTGCGGAGAAGATTTGGAATACCGTTTTGGAAGATTAATCTGAAGACAGAGCCTAGGATGGGTTTGAGGGCGAGGGACCACAGAGGATGGGAAAAGGTAAAATAGAGGCTAACCAGAGACAGTGGAAATGACAAGGAAGAGACAGATTTAAGAAAACTTTCAAAAGAAAACACACACATGCACATACATACACACATGCATATGCACAATAAAAAAAGACCACCAGGATTAAGAAGAACAATCAGGAAGGCAGGGAAGAGAGTCGGTTTTGATGGGGAAATAAGAGTTCGGTTTTGAACACGGTGACTTTGAGGTTGTGCTGGCATAATCAAACTCAAATACCCTATAGATAGGATGATGGCTTTGACCAGCACTTCTAAGAAACACCTTTAAAACTATGGTAACCAAAACTACAAAAATAAAGGGCTCAAAGGAAGACTTTGTGGCAATAGGAGGCTAGGTATCCAAGCACTGAGCCTCAGTGGCAGCTACAGTTCTGATGTCCAGGGGACCGCAGGGGACAGGGAAGGTGGAAGTAGGGAGGAGAGGTCAGAAATGAAGGCATATATTGGGGTGCCTGGGTGGCTCAGTCGGTTGAGCGTCCAACTTTAGCTCAGGTCATGATCTCACTGTTGGTGAGTTCGAGCCCTGCATCAGGGTCTGTGCTGACAGCTCAGAGCCTGGAGCCTGCTTCGGGTTCTGGGTCTCCCTCTCTCTCTCTCTCTGCCCCTCCCTTGCTCACGCTCTGTCTGTCTCTCTCTCTCTCTCTCTCTCTCTCTCTCTCTCTCTCAAAAAAGAAATTAAAAAAAAAAAATGAAGGTATGTAATGTACCAGAGTGTTAGCATCAAGGAAGTGAATAAAAGATGGACTATAGAGAAAGGAATAACCAGTGGTGTCCAGAACCTGGCACCTAGTACATGATCAATAAACACTTGTAGAGTAAATAAAATGCCTTAGAGGAAAATGAAGCACAGAAAGGCTATAAGGTTTGGAAAGATAAATATTCTCAGAATGTGGGAGACAGCATTTTCATGAGAGGGGGGACGAAACCCTGTTACCGGGGCTTCTGAGCCATCAGCACAGAGCCTGATGCGGGGCTCCAACTCATGTACCGCGAGATCATGAACTGAGCCAAAGTCAGACACTCAACTGACTGAACCACCCAGGGGCCCCTCATATAAGTTTTAATTAAGCAGTGGAACCTGGTACAATTTCTTTAAACTGTCACCTGGACTATTCTTGGTGTTTTGAGGATTCTGGAAAGTTCTCTAACTTTTCCTGCCCTCCCTCTTTACAGAGGAGTCAAAAATTCTATCAGTATTCCTTTCCCCAAACATTTCCCCCCATGTGCATTGTCTATTTAAAGAATCCACACCTGCATAAACCAGGAGATGCTTGAGAGTTTTTATTCAAATACCCTTAGATACAAACTTGCATTCAGATCAGTTGTCGAGAGAACAAAGACCCGTGTTTCCGGAGAGAAAGCACAAGCAAATTTATTATGAAGAATCAACTTATCCTTTAGAATTTGGAAAAAAAGTTTTTTGTATTGCCATATTGTCATTATGTACATGCAGCAAATTGTCTGAGTCACGTCCTCTCCTTATTGCTGTCTATTCTGATAAAGAATTTGGCCCATAGTACACTTAATGGTACTGTTGCTTTAAAATTGTTTTTGAAAATTAAACATTTTCTCCATTAAAACAAAATAATATAAATTTTAAAATGTAAAATATAAATTATAAAATATATAAAAATATATAATATATATAAAGTTATATATATAAATATATAAAATATAAAATAAAATACATATTAAATTTATATTATAAAAAACACATTTATAGTGTTTATTTGGAGTAAACACCGTATTATTTTACTACTTTACTATTTTTGATAACACCTGTCTGGAATACACTTCTTTGCTGTCCCTAAGCAGGTGCTTGTTATCTAAGGTAAGGGAACAGAGATCGTTTGAAACAAACAAACAAACAAACAGAGAATAAAATAGAAAACCATCCCATAACTTCAGGAAAGAGCAATTCATATTTTGAGTTCTATCATTTGGTGACAGAAAAATTCAGATAATAGATGATGGGCTCGCACATGCTCACTCAAGACAGATTAGAATAAAAATTCTGAATGATGGGTAATTGATGGACAACATCCATGCTTGTACCATTTCTTGGCCTGCCAGCGAAGTACCAAGAATGAGGTCCGGGACAGTCCGGTGTCCCTATGGTGTGTGGCTCGGGGGCCCCTGACCACCGCCCTAGCCCAGCTCAGCCTGCCTCACTGAGGATCAGAGCCCCCTTGCCGAAGGGAGGCAGACACCCACGTAGGAATAAAATGTGCTAGCTCTACACTCTCTAGGGGCTTGGTGTTTGTGATTCCACTCCAGATCTGTGGGGCTCCTGTCATGTCAGGGTTATTATGGGAAACCCCCAGAAGGATACAAGGAAAGGCAAGTTCAGCAATTAATAATGAAGTGCTCAAATATCAACTGCTAGGCAGAAAATAATATATACTATTTATGAAAGCTTCAACTGGAAAGAAAGACTAAAATTTTTAAGTGAGGCCAAATTAGTTAGCATGTTAGGATTTTGCACAAGTTCGGTTCGCTCACAGACCCCTCCCCATGACGACCCTTCTCCCACCCAAAGCCTCACGGCTGCATCCAAAACTTAACACTTGTGTCAATAACCCATTCCGTGCCGCAGCACATGGATGCACTTGTGTGATGGCTCTATCCGCTTATTTTTTGAGATCAGACTTTGAAGAGCTGAGGCATTTACAAAAAATACCAATTTTTCCTTCAAGGTACCTCACAAGGCATTTTTTGAAATACTCTGTCATTATTTGTTAACACTTAAAATTCTAATTTTTTAATCTCAAATTTGTTCCTGGATGGGTGGGTTTTACTCCATGTTGCCACTCACATTTGTGTCCTCAAGAGTGAACAAACTGGGAAAGATCTATATTCAGTTTGAACGCATGAGACAACAGCTCGGGCTGTTCTCTATCACACGTATGTGGACCGCCCTCCATTCTTAGGCTAAGAACCTAAATCAAGATGCATGAGTAAAAGACCTTTCGAGTTCTCTATAAATCTGGATTCCTCTCCTGCACCTTCCTTAACTTTGAGAGCTTACTGAGAGTTGTTCCATTTAACACAACGTTTCGCTCGCCTGGAAAAGAGTGCTGTAATACCTAAGTCTTTGTTGTATAAAAATGATGTTCAGTAGAGCTGGTCTCCAAAACAGATAGCTACCTAAGCTCTAGGCAGCAAAAGTAAACCTAACAATCAGTAACCAAATGTGAAAGAATTATGAAATTGTTACCAAGAGTTCTAAATTGTTGGTCTCTAGTCGCGTTTTTGTACTTTTATATGTTCTAGCCAGAATTTAGGGCTATTTCTTCTTGCCCTTTGCTCTGCATTATGACTTTGTGATGCCAAAAATAAACATTAGGATTATTAAAGTTTTTTTTTAATTTTAATAATTGAGAGTGACTCACCATTTTCCATTCTGGATGGTTCTGGTGAATCTCCTTCTTAACGGCAATGTAGGATATCTGGTGAATGTGTTCTCCTTGATAAGGGATCCTAGTCTCTGGAAAGGTCAGCCTGGTCCTGATGGGAAAGGCTTCTGTACCTGTCAGTGATGCTTCTGAAATGACTTGCTTTAGATTTGATTAAATGCAAATCCTTTGGTGTCTGTTTCTCTACAATTTGCATCCCCAATGTGGATTATATATAAGGTATTTTTTTCTTCCTCAAGATTTTTATTTAGTAACAATGAATTTCCACTAGGAACAAACTCTCTTAAAAGTTTATTGTAGAAGCAAAGAATGCACGATTTGTTTTCTGAACAACAGCAGCTTTTTCTATTTCTTTAATTTAATTTGGAGTTAAATTTCAAAAAATAGTGCTTATGGAAAAGCTCATGTGTCCCAATTAGAAATATAGGTTCTATGCCTGTATATACTTAGGGGTATGTATCACGAGTATACAGTTTTTAGGCATCTTTCAGATATAGATAGAATTCTAGGAAGACACAAAATCAAAATGAATACAAAATAAATACATTTTAATACAATTGGATAGCCTTATTATACACAAAACATAAATATATGATCTAAGGTACAGGTTCTTAAACCTGGTAGTACCTCAGAATTAGCACCGGAGCTGGTAACAGGTAGCACCTGTGCCCATGCCCAATTCTAATTCAGAATCTTTGAAATAGGGCCCAGATAGCTACATTTTAATTAATTAATTAATCTATTCGTTAAAGTTTATTTATTTTGAGAGAGAGAGAGAGAGAGAGAGAGAGAGAGAGACAGAGCACAAGTGAGGGGAGGGGCAGAGCCATAGGGAGAGAGAGAATCCCAAGCAGACTCTATGCTGTCAGCACAGAGCCCGACAGGGTGCTCGATCCCAGGAACTATGAGATCATGATGAGCTGAAATCCAGAGTCGGAGGTTTAACCGACTGAGCTAGCCAGGTGCCCCCAGATAGCTCTCTTTTAAAACAAACTTGCTATTTTTTTTTTAAAGAGTCTTTTTGATGTATACTCAGTGTCATAAACTCCTCTAGAGCAAAAACAAAACAAAACAAAACAAAACAAAAGACAGATTTTAGGTACTTTCTGACATTTCCCTTATTCACCTTCAAGAACCCAGAATTGCTTCTTAACGTAATTTTGGTTCTGTCTCCCAGTCCCGAATAGAGTTAGTTCCTGAACACCTTCAGAGTCAGCCAGGATTGGCATAAGACCAACCCTGGAATTTCGGGACTTGACACAGGTATGATCTACTGGTCCTCTAACCCGGCTGTATCTCTCACATGGCCTTACCCCATTTCGGATCAGTGGGATCTGGAGAACAGCATCTGGCAATGTGCCGGATAATCTGCGTTTGAAACGTGCTCCTGACCCCACGAAATTCTTAATAAATACTGAAGGTTGCCCCCCACCCCCTGCGCTTGCTGTAGCTGATACCTCGGGGGTTTTCAGATAAGTCATCGACTTTCACATCTCTTTACCTTTGTTTACAGTATTCTCTCACATTGAAGCATGCTGCCCTCACTTCGGGGGATTAAAGGTCTACAAATCTTTCAAGACTCAGCACCAATGCTATCTTCACGGAGATGAATTTAATGGCCCATTTCATGGTGCTTCTCGCTTGAATCTCTCCAAGGGCACTGATTTCATGCTGCTTTCCATGCAGGTCAGTGGTTTGCATATCCGTCCCTCATCCCCGACCAGACTATCTTTCTCTTCTTCTCGATATTCCCATAGCACTTCACTGTGCTGGCGTTGGTGGTGCTGTGCACGTAGTAGGTCCCCAGTGAGGGCCGGCCATGCTGAGGGAGCCCTGCCATAGAATCCACCAGAAACAACAGTTTCTGGGTCCAAGCAGCAATATCAGGGGGATTTCGTTCTTTTGCACCATAAAGAAATGTTACCATGAGTATCACCTTTGTCTTTCCATGATCTGAACACACCACTGAAGAGTTTGTAACCATTTCCATATAGGCTGGTCCTGTATCCAAAACTCAAAGACATGATGATTTTCTAGAGGCAGGTTAATGGAGAAAAGCCCAGAATCCTGCAGAAGTTTTTCAGATATTAGATGTCATTGGAAAAGCTGGAATGCATTGACCTGCAACAGATGCTTGCTTGTACTTTAAAATACCCTTTAGGGGAGCCTGGGTGGCACAGTCTTAAGTTAAGCATGTGACTCTCGGTTCCAGCTCAGGTCATGATCTCATGGTTTCATGAGTTCGAGCCCCGCATCGGGCTCCATGATGATGGTGCAGAGCCTGCTTGGGATTCTCTGTCTCCCTCTCTCTCTGCCTCTCCCCCACTCGCATTTTCTCTGTCTCGCTCAAAACAAATAAACTAAAAAAAAAAATCCTTTCTTGTGCTGTATTTGCGTACAACTCCAGAATTGTTTCCATAGAATTAAATACAAGCTAAATAAAAATTAAATGAAAAGATCCCGGAAAGGTTGCTTTCTTATCCCAAGGAAACAAATCTTTGCAGCTTGGAGTGGATGGCTGTTGCTGGCAGGGTGTGGGTTGGCAACAAGTTTTGTCTGTGTTTACTCCAGTTGCTGGTGGGTTCAGAAACATGGCACAGACACAGCCAGGCAGGACGCTGGGTCGAAGTCAGATCTAGTGATGGTCTGGGGCAGCCCGCTAAGGAGGAGGGTAAAACAAGGGTATGTTTTGGTAGAATAAACACAGATCCACATAGCTCAGGCACGATTAGTATTTGTCTCCTTTATCTTGTATTGGGAACACCCCTCAGATATTCCGACCACAATGTTTCTGTATCAGCTTTTTTATTCATTCCAGGACTGGGCACCTGCTGCGTGGGTTGGGTAGCTCCTGACAACCTGGCAGGGGCTTCAGTGATACATTTGCTCTAAGGTGGTTATGGGTGAGGATGTGGAGGGCAGGTGTGAGGGACCCCAGGGCAGGCCTGCCAAAGCAGGGACCAAGGCACCCTGTCTCCCCCACCCTGCCTTTGTTCCAGGGCTTCCCTATTTCTCAGGCCTGTCTTTAAGGGATGGTTACGGGGAGCAGGTAAGGCTGCTCAGTGGCTGTGCTGTACTGGTATAGTGCATAGGGGTCCAGGGACACCCTTATTATAGGCTGTGGGAACAGAAGGGAGAGGCTTCACATGCCTCTCAAATGGAGAAAAGAATGGGCATTGTGACATAATAAGAAATATATATTTGGTCTCTGCCCGTGGTTCCTGACACAGAGCTCCTAAAACCTTTGTAATTTCCTGAATGACAGGGACGCTAGGAGCATTTTGTTTTTTTCTAATATTTGGTCTTTGACTCTGGTTCCTGGCTTAGAGCTTCTAAATCCCTTGGAATTTTCTGGATGGCAGGAGCATCTTTTGCTCTAACGAGGTGACTCTTGGTGGGCTCCTAGGTAGCCTCAGGATAGGAGCTGGTCACCAGAAAGACAAGGCCATGATCAGAGGAATTTTCAGCCTCATGCTCTATCCTCTGGAAATGGGAGAGGGGCTGGAGACTGAGTAAATAAGTGCTTTTGTCTGTATGATGAAGTCTCCATGAAAATCCCTAAACTACATGGTCCAGAAAGCTGAGGGGTTGGCGAACATGTCCAGGCACTGGAAGGTGGCACCCTCAGAGAGGGCATGGATGGAAGTTTCACACTCCTCGGCTTAGGTATCTGCTTCATTCAACTGCATCCTTTATAATAAACCAGGAATAGTGAGTAAACCATTTCCCTGGGTTCTAGAACCATTATGGCAAATTTATTGAATCCAAGGAAGGGCTCATGGGACTTCCTGTCAGTCTGGCTTCAGTCAAGGGTACAGGTGACAACCTGTGACTTGGAATTGGCATCTGAAATGGGGGGGGCAGTGTTATGGGACTAAGCCCTTAGCCTGTGGGGTCTGCTCTCACTCTGGGTAGTTAGTGTCAACATTGAGTTAAATTGTAGGATCCCCGTTGGCATCTGCTGAGAACTGGAGAATTGCTTCGTGTGTGAAAACCCACACATTTGGTGTTACAGGTGTTGAGAGCAGAGGGAGGAGACATATGTCTTTCCCTTAGGCATGAGCAAGCACATGCCCAGTGGGCCCAATGGGGTTCTCACATGCAGACAGAAGTTTCTTTTCTCGCTATACTTGGATAGGTGTGGAGATTGGTGGGGCTCTGGCGGCTATATGTCTGCTTCTATGGCACGGAGGCAGGTTACCGGGTTCTGCTTCATTGAAGATGGGGTCATCGTAATCCTGATGGAGACCGAGCAGAGGAGGGGCTTGGCCATCATAGTTTGCCAAGTAAAGGTGAGGACAGCTTGAAGCGGACTTGAGGTACAGAGAGGGGCAGGCTAGGTACCAGATACGGCCACTCTAAGCCAGCTGAACTGTCATTTAGAGACACCTGCCTGGGATTTGTAATTGTGTGTGTGTGGGGGGGGGGGGGGGGTACTTGGCCACTTATCATTCAGTCCTTCTACATGTGGCCAGGTTCATGGCCATAGCTTTCCCTTGAATCTGAAAATAACGATTTTGCAAATACTCTGGCATTTGGGCATATGGAAGCTTGGTTGGTAGATTTTCTCCACTAGGTGGGGGGGGGGGGGCACTCAACAGGCAGCTTGTATTCCTCAATTTGCATGGGAGGAAATGCAGCCCTGGACCTGCTAGGTCAGAGGAAAATCATTAAATTGATCCTGCTGTTTTGCTGGAGGCACAATGGAGTTACAGCCATAACTGGTAGGGTCTGGAGGCCCCTCCCCAGGGGGGCTTCTTTGGCAGCAGGACATGCTTCTGGGGGAGGCTGATCCATAGCCATAGGAGAGGGCGAATGAGATGGCCTAAGAAGCCTTCGGGAGGCAGTAATTTTATTTCGCAGGCTACACTATTCTGTGACACCCTTGGGACTCTCCAAGAAGCATGAAAGCGCTCAAAGGATCTCTTCGGCACAGGGGAAGGGGGATGGATTTATCTGCTGAGAAGTACACAGGGCCAGAAGAGAGCTCTTGGACTCTGAGCCTTACACTTGAAGAAACCAGTCCTTTCCCTGAGCCTATTCCCAAAATCCCTCAGAGAGGGGATCTTAGGGATTGGGGAAAAAGCTGAGGGAGCTGGTATGTTTGTGCTGAAGGTGAATGCCTACCCATTCCCATCCCTGGGAAGGTAGGTGAGCCCACTTGAGGGATTCTGGCTTCCTGGAAGGAGCTTTGCCTGAAGCTTGGCCCGAGCATACTTCCAGGAGGAGCTTGGAGGACGTGATGAGCCGCCATAACAAACAGATTCTCGTCAGGTGCAGCCTGGTCTGCAGTGATGAGAAGGTCTTTGCCTTTATTTGGATATTGTCTCTCCCTGAAGCTAAGGCACCAATGATTGTAAGACAACCATGATTTTGTGTGTCCCTGCCACTGTGCATTCAACTGGTTGCTAAATCTTGTCAGTCCTGCCTCCATTGTGGGCTCCCATTGAAGGCTCCTTCTCTGGACCTTTAACTTGTTCCAGTCTGTGTTTTCTTGTCTCTGGCTATTGTGCTGGTTTTCTATGAGTTTCTCTATCCCCAACCACCCCCTTCACTCCCCCTATCCCAACCAACCTCAGATCTATGATCATTCATTCCCCAACTTGAAATCCTAGAAGATACCCTAGAGCTCACCAAGTGCAGGAACAGGTTCTCATCTGGTCTTCCACAACGGGGCCCCCACCACCCCCTCAGAATCTTGTTTCGCTTGTACCTTAAACCCTTATGCTCACTGCTTCCTAGGTTTTCCCCACATTTCATTATCTTCAAGCTTTGTCTCACACTGTTCTCTCCACTAGGAACATTTTGTTCTCTTCTTTATCTCCTGAAAATGTTCGTATCCTGAGCTCAGCTTAGAACAAAGGTGAAGAAGCCACACTTCACTCGAGGATGGAACCAACGTTGAGAAATGAAAATAGAGGTGAGCCAAAATACACAAGAGAGAACCTAGTCAGCAGAGCCTGGAGGTTTAGGAACTTGAGCAGAGAGACTAACAGGAAGGTGAAAGGTGGACTGTGATGCCAGTCCAGATATGGTGAAGGGCAAGAACTCTTGAGGCTCAAACAGGGGAAGTACTGTCGTCTGCCTTGGTCTGAGTACCGGGGGGGCTTGCTGGGGCTGGGGTGCCTGTAGAGTAGACATAATCAAGTCTAGGGGCTGAAAAGAACAGTTGGAGGCTCATTCTGAGAATACGTTCCAGAACCTTGGTTCCTGCAGAGTCAGGGGGCTATTACACTGAGCACAATGCTAACCTCAACTGACTTGGGACCAATCTCTGTAGATGGACCACCACTGAACCTGGCACTGATAGACGCTACATTTGGCTGCTTCCTGGATCTACTTTCGTCTGTGCAGACCTCTCCTGTCTGATCCTTTGATTGCTTGGACTTTCTCCATTCCCCTTAGGTTTCTAGAGGTAGAGAGGAGGGAGCCCAGTCAGCAGCCTGGTTTCCTGGGGCTGGACCCTACCATTCTGAATTGACTTTACCAGTTAACAGCCTTGTCTGTATCAGACGCCAAAGCACGAGCACGGCTCTGCATTCTAGAAGCTGTATTTACATGCTCTTCTCTCAGACTGTATCTCCTAGCTGCCTCTCTTTCCTGTAACTCTCCAATGTCACATGCCTGATCTACAATAGACTTCTTCTGGAGGTGCTGACCTGGCCTGCGAACTTCTCTCCTGCAGAAGTGCACGGGCAGCCTTGGTCTTGCTTGGTCTGTAGGGCCTTGGTCTGGCCTCCTTGGGCTGCTCATTAACATGTGCTAAGTAAGACACAAGGAATGGACACCCACTAACAACGCCTGAAAGAGCAAGGAAGGAGGGTTACACCCTGAAACCGTGCATTCTATTGCCCTTCTGTTACTCCAAGGTTTTTGCATAAGCTCAATGGAAACTGTTCTTTGAAAAGAAAGAGCCTTCTCTTTCCCATTTTCCCTTTCTTTCCCTGCTTCTTCACTGTCACTAACTTCTCTACTGAGTCTCCCCCAGATGCTGAATAAGGCCCAAAGACCTCCAGGGTGGTTTACAGTCCTGGGGAGAGATCTTAGGAGACACAGTTTTTCAGTCTATTGGGGAGTATGGGGTTGAGGTCTCCTGGGGTTTGGGGTTCAGGTCTCCTGGATTCTAGTTCTTGCTTTTTTCCTGATAAACTGGGTAAACCCTTAAACAGGCTAGCAAAAGAAATACATCTTTTAATGATGTGTGGCTATAGGCTACAGGGAAATATAGAAAGGCTTTGAGTGTGGGTAGGTTTTCTTCTCAGTTCCCTTTTCCAGCCTTGGACAGATCACAGTTCCCTCCTTGCCTTGGATTCTCCAGGGATATCCTTAAGGGGTGTTTTCAGTTTAAACCACTAGGTGGTGCATCAACCCTATCAGTGGCTCATCAAATGGCTGGCTCTGACAGCTGGGTTTTAGGACAAGGATTTTTTGGGAGGCCAGGACTGCAATGTATTAGAAGGAATGTTACTCTTTTCTTCCTGAAAATCCTGGAAGTCAACCTAAATATTCTTTCTATGACTTCCTGCGAAGAAGGAGGCCATTTCCCCAACTTCTCTGTCTTTTCCCCTGACTCGTTCCACCTGCCCTTTGCTGCTAATTGGAGTAGGAAATAGGACATACAGGAGGACCGTTCTTTGGGTGGTCCTGGGGTGGGACCTCTTCTCTTGTTCATGAGAGACAGCAAACCCAACTGTTCAAGCACAGGCTCTAGATTTATTGGATCAGATTTAAACCTGCCTCCACTTATAAATTTGTAAACAATGGTGAGTCACATAACTTCTCCTTGCCTCAGTTTCCTCATAGATAAAATGGGGATAAAGAAAGTGACCTGCCTCAGGATTGTTACACTGTGGTAGTGTACCTTTTATTTATTAATGCTGTCCAGATTAGATATCAGATCAAACCAAGCAAGCTTTAGTTTTTGGTAGGTTCAGTCTGCCATCTTGCTGGCCCTGGTGAGAGAATGTCTTTTCTAGTCTTTTCTCCCAGAGGGAACTTCGGTATGCCTCCTGCCTCCAGGATTGGGGGAGCCCTACCTATGACCACAGAGCTGGTAGAAGATAGTCAGCCTGTTCCTCTGGGCTTCAGTTTCTTCTAGTTGTCCATGCCCTTGGAGGCAGAGCCTCCAGACCATACGCCAGGGCCCCAACTCAGGGACCACACGCCAGGGCCCCGTACCCCTGTCAGCCTGCTCTGGACACCTCCTCCCTCTGTGACCATCATGCATTTCACTTGGTATTTTTTTCTTTGCATTTCTGGGTCTTCTGTTAGATATAAGACTCTTGGCGTCAGTTTGGTTTCAAACATTTATTCGGTGGCTCTTTTGGTCAGACGCTGGATAGTATATTCTATTCCTGCAAGGGCACTGTTCCTGGAGCTCCAGTAGCCTGGGAGCAGGACCCAGCCCTCTGCTCCTAGTGAACAGTAAGGACTGCAAAGTCCTCGTCAGTCCATTGGGTGACCGCGGGGAGAGAACGGCCCTCTCTTCTTGACATCGGGCTGTCCCATATCCGGAGAAGTCTCTGAAAATCACAGAGGGAATATCCTGTCCTCGACTGATAACAACTCTCCTTCCTTAGATTTATCCGAAGTGTCTGCATTTTATGTTCTTCAGATTTGTCTTCCAGTTAGTGGCTTGTTGATGGAATTTTGGGGTCACGTGGGGACTGGAGGACAAAGGGAGACTGAGCATGAACTCCCTGAGGTACCAGAGGAGGCACGGTGGGGGGGGTCTGTTCTCTGTCACCAAGCAGCTGCTTGCCTTCTTCAGCTGGACAAACAGTCCTTCCCTCCTGACTGCCTCACAAGAGAGACGACCTTTTGGACAGGAGAGGATTTCTGTGCCTACACGAGAAAGATGTATCATCCTCCTCATCGCTGACAGACAGATTTGTGCCTCAGGTTTTGTGGTAAAAATATTGTCTTTTTTTTTTTTTTTTAGAACATTTTAATGTTTATTTATTTATTGAGAGAGAAAGCACGAGCAGGGAAGGGGCGGAGAGAGAGGGAGTCAGAGTCCAAAGCAGGCTCCAGGCTCTGAGCTGTCAGCACAGAGCCCGAAGCGGGGCTCAATCTCATGGACTGCGAGATCATGACCTGAGCTGAAGTTGGACGCTCAACCAACTGAGCCACCCAGACTTGCCCTGCCAACTTTTTTTTTTTAAAGCCACTTTTTTTCTGTAGAAGACTGCTGAAAGCTGTTGAGTGACCTTTCTGCTGAAACCCCGCAAGTGGGAGCTGGGCCCACAGCTGAAAACAACAGGCAGGAACTAACTGCCATTAAGGAGAGAGTCACCGACTCGTGGAGGGCCCCGGAAGCCACCTCCTCTCTGCTTATTAGGAAGTGATGAACAGTCCCTCTACACCACCACCTGCCCCCACCCACCTCCCGCACCCCCACATCTATGTAAGAAAACAAAGGAGTGAAGGAGGAGGCGGAGAGAAAACAAGCCATAGCCGTGTGGTATTTGTGCTGAGAAGTTATTTCCTCTCTGTGCCCTGGGTGATGGAGGAGTGGATTGTACACCACTCCTCTCCTCAAGCCCAGCGACAGGGAGCCTCCAAGGAAATTACCTGTAGAAGGTGGAGAAGGGGAGGTGGGCATCCTGGTCTCCAAGTGGGTGACTTGTTGATGCGCCCTGGCAGGTCCTGTCTGATCTCATCAACGGGGGGAAGAGGACTGGAAGACGGTGGGGCCCAGAGGTATGGCCACGGTGAAGCACATGTGTCTCCCATGGGACTGGAAAAAACTCTGGAAGGTAGCTGGGCTTGCATCACTTAAGAGAGCTGTCCTGAGAGGGGCGCATTGACCCTGTGGCCCTGTCTTCGGCCCTCCTCTGCAGGTGCAAGCTGTGGGCGGTGGGGGTGGGGGAGAGCAGGCAAGGGGCGGAAAAGGTGGAGCCCGGCTTAGGTCTCCAGAGTCAGAGAAGCAAGAGCTCCCACAAGGGTTCTTTGAAGAGCCGGTGTTTGAACGCCAACCCCATGGGGGGTTGTCTATAGCTAGTTAATGTCACCCTGAGAAGCAGAGCCGCCTTTGGGGAGAGGAGCCACAGAGGCCAGTTAAATAAGAGACGCCCTCTCTCTGCCTGCTTCCCCCCAGCATCCTAGAGACCAGACCCTGAGGGGGAGGGGAAGGCATCCCATGCCCTGGTCCTCTCTCAACTCCTGGGGTCTCAGGTTGTGATATGCAAATCAAGTTGGAGATTAGAGTTTCAGTTGGACTGAGTTTTAATAATAGAAAAATAATCAGAAAAGGTTTGAAACCTGCCTGGCATGTCACTAAGGAATGCAAAGGGCCGATCTGATCACGGTTGCTTGAAGGCAGTAATTAGAGAAAAATAAAACTATATCATGTTCCTATACCACTGAGTTGAGACAGAGCAATATACTAATTACAAGCCTTTTAAAAATGATTTGTACCAAAAGAGACATAGGCATCTCCAAAAGAAATATTCATAGTATTAATTAGAGATGTCTTTATTAGCAAGAAGTTACAAACGTTTCTGTTATAAGACACAAATGTTTCCTAACACGAATATCTTAATCAAAAGCAAATTATAAAAGACCACTTGGTGTTAGGTCTTAATAGATTTTCACACACTTTGAGATAAGAGTTGAGGGTAAGATTAAGGATTATTGAGTATGTGTCAACTATATTGCAATTAAAAAAAAAAAAAGGATTATTGGCCTAAACTTGTCTTGCTAGCCTTTTTAGAGTAGGCTCAAAGTCTACCAAGGATTCAAAAACTCATGTCGATTAAACATTCCTCAGCGCAGGCTTACATTATCAGAACATCTCTGGAGCTATTCTAGAATACATCCGTTTGGACTGATTCGGTCCAAATACTCAGTCTCCAGGAGCTTCAGTTCATTCTCTCAGGACAAATGGATGGGTTTAGTAACCGGTCCCCACCCTCCACCACCAAGTCAGAAAAAATGTACCCACCTGGTGGGGTCACCGTGTTTGTGCAGACACTAGGCATGCCTTCTCTCAGCCTATAATTATTATTATTATTATTTTTTGCTGGCCATTGGCTGTCAATTGTGACCTTCTTTCTGACTAAGATTCCTCTTCTCATTGTCCCTGACCATGACTTCAACTTAGTCTAACTTGTTAAATTCTCTTCTTTTCCAAGACCTTTGCTCTGCCTATTAAGGTCTGCTGTCTGTCTGCTTAAACACTTTCAAACTGTGTCACTTTTTGTTTTAAAGCCATTTTGGTATTAAAGAACATGACACGGGGGTGAACAAGGATAGCAGTTTTTGCAAAGAGGAAAGTCCTTGTGGCAGGGCTAGATCTCATTAAATCGGTGTTTTCTGACATATGTTCAGTATATCTTTCTCCCTCTACTCTCTCGCTGCTGCCCTGGGGGTTGTTTGCTCGTCCCCAGCCCACACAGAAGCAGAAACAAAGACTTAAAGGAGCCGCTGGCCTAACTCAGGAAGAGGAGACTGGGATGTGGGCCCATATTTAGCTGGGGTTTCTGCCACCAAGGCAAGGTAAGTCTGAAGGTAGGGGAAAGAGAAGAGCAAGTGGCAGTGGAGGGGCAGACCGTCGTATTTGAAGCGGGGAAGGGAAGAAACCCAGGCTTGGTGCGCATTAGGGATGCCAGGGAAGGTGAGGAATTTGGGCCCCCTGGGGAGAGAAGCAGCAGTAAATGGGGAGACTTCATCCACTGGATCTCCCTTGGGCCTGAGGAAACCATGGGCGTGGCCTCCTTGGTTCCTACTTTAGGCCAGGCTGAGCTGGTCTGCTAGCTTGTGGGCGAAAATGATGCATTTCACCTGAGTTTTAAGTTCTGTGTCTGCTCACTCTAGGGGAGGCTGATCTCTCAATTAAATATGTTAGTTTTGCAGATTCGAATGAATTACAGGGTACAAAATAATATTTTACCTGGGTATTACCATAGTTTTTTGGATGTTCCGTTTGCTCTGAATACAACATTCCATTGATCTTCAGGGTTTACTGCCTGATCTGGATCTTTCTGTTATGAGGGTCATCCTAAGCAATGCCAGCTTTTTAAGTGACTAACCAGTGGTTTAGCTGGACACTCAGAAGTCCAAGTCTGGCTTCAAATTATATGTTCCAGCGACAGATTCTTGCTTGATTGCTTTTGTAGAATTAAGTATACACAGATATATCATCAACACTCAGTTTCCAGTGTCTATTGAGTCAATTTTGGGATAGGAAGTGCATTTGTTCACCCGTGAATGTGTACACACATGTAAATATGTTACAAAGTAGTAGAAATTGTGATTATAGGAAGGGAGGGGTTTGTTGTTCCTGCAACAAAACAGGGTTAAACGGGAGAGAAAATTTGGTATAACTTCTGACTTCCCCCAAATGTAACCACTAATCACCTACTGTTGACCAGAAGCCTTGTCAATAATATAAAGAGTTGATTAGCACATATTTCGTTATGTGTATTATATATGGTATTCTTACAGTAGGTGAAGCTATAGAAAAGAAAATGTTCAGAAAATCCAAAGGAAGAAAAAATAGATTTACGATGCCAGATAGTAAAAAATCTGCATATGAGTGGATACATGCGTTCAAACCCGGATTGTTCAAGGGTCAACTATAATCTGGCTAAAGTAACTTATATAGGTAGTAGCTTTATACTTAGAATTATCTTATGGATAAATATTTCTTGGCCCCTGAATACGTGTTTATACAGAATTATAGCAGGACATGAACATAGAGGTGTGAACTAAGGCATTAAGATACAAAATATGCTGTCTACCAAAATGAGATGTGAGAAATAAATACATAATTAGAATCCTGCAGTAGGTAGCCTTTTCAGACTGGCTTCTTTCATTTAATGATATGCATTTAAGATTCATCCATGTCTTCTCGTGTCTTGATAGCTTGTTTCTTTTCATCATGGAATGATATTCCATTGTATGGATGTCGCAAAGTTTATTTATCCATTTACCTACTGAAGGACATCTCGGCCGCTTCCAGTTTTTGACAATTATGAATAAAGTTGCTATAAACATTTGTGTGCAGATCGTTGTGTAGACATGAATTTCTCAAATCACTTGGGTAAATACCTAAGAGTATATGAAAAAACTGTATTTAGCTGTCTAAGAAACCGCCAAACTGTCCTCCCATGCGGCTGTACAGTTTTGCATTCTTATCCACAATGACTGAATGTTGTTATTGTTCTGCATCCTTGCCAGCAATTGGTATTGTCAGTTTTTTGGATTTTAGCCATTTTAATGGATGTATGGTTATATCTCATCATTTTAATTTGCAGGCTCCTAATGGCAATGGGTGTTGAGCATCTATTCATATGCTTATTTGCTATCCATATATCTTCGTTGGTGAGGTATCTGCTCAGATACTTTGCCCATTTTTTACTTGGATTCTTTGTTTTCTTATTGTTGAGTTTTAAGAATTTTTTTTTTTTCTATTTTGAACACAGTTCTTTATTGGATAGTGTTTTGCAGAGATTCCTCCCTCCCTAGTCTGTGGCTTGTCTTTTCATTCTCTTAAGATCATTTTTTTTTGCAGAGCAAAGGTTTTTAAGGTTAGTAAATTTCAATTTATTATCAATTTCTTCTTCCATGGATTTTGCTTTGGATGTTGTATTTAAAAATTCATTGCCAGGGTGTCTGGACAGCTAAGTAGTTGAACGTCTCTCTTTTTTTTTTTTTTTAAACTTTTTAAAGTGTTTATTTACTTTTTGAGAGAGAGAGAGAGAGTGAGAGAGAGAGAGAGAGAGAGAGAGCAGGTGAGTGGGTGAAGGGCAGAAATCGGGAGACACAGAATCTGAAGCAGGCTCCAGGCTCTGAGCTGTCAGCACAGAGACCGGCATGGGACTTGAACTCACATATGGTGAGATCATGACCTGAGCTGAAGTCGAATGCTTAACCGACTGAGCCACCCAGACACCCCAGAACTCATATAGCATTTAAATAGTTGTTTCCTGCATTTGCGTTAGTGTGGGTCAAAGCATGTGCCCTCAAACACTGTAACTATATCCAACAAGTAAAAACTTGAAATGTATCATCAAGTACAAACAAATTATAAATGTTGATTCTACTCTCTGGTGCCACATTTAGGAAGGAATTATGTTGTATTTCCTATTCTTTATATTTTATAGTTATAACCCAAACACAATGTAAGTACTTCCAAATAATATTTCTGCTTTGTTTTCCTTAAAGGTATAAACTTTAGGTTTCCTCAGTAACATTGCAGTCTATTAATTACCAGCCATTCGTCAGGGCTTGTGATTTTTCCTGTGGGTGTATCACCACATCAATTATGGCTTCCTCTGTACAGCACAAGTACTTTAAGGTATTTTCTTTTTCTTTTTTAATTTTTTTTAATGTTTGTGTATTTTTGAGAGAGAGAGAGAGAGAGAGAGAGAGAGAGAGAGAGAGACAGTTTGAGCAGGGAGGGGCAGAGAGAGAGACAGACAGAGAATCTGAAGGAGGCTCCAGACTCTGAGCTGTCAGCACAGAGCACAACGAGGGGCTCGAGCTCATGAACCATGAGATCATGACCTGAGTTAAAGTCGGACACTTAATGGGCTGAGCCACCCAGGAGCCCCTTAAGGTATTTTCTATCTCTTATCTCAATATCTGAGACAAAATTATAATGTGCACCCTCCGATGTACTTTGGTTACAGGGTCTCATAGTTGGTATTCTTGGGAGATGTTTATGTAGTCTCCAGGGTTGTCTAGAACTGCCCTTGTCCCGTGTGAACGATGTGAGCCGTTAAGAACCGACCAACAATATTAAAGTAGTTTGGAAACGATTAAGCATCTGCTCAGTAACATGATTATTTGACATTTTTCCATGTTTGCATTTCAAAAAAAGAAAGATATTGTTGGAATTCACCTCTTTGCGGAAATAAACCTGTTTAGCTGAGAGTGACTAGTTAACCTAGATCAGGGGTAGGTTAACTTTTTCTGTAGCTGTCTCAGGCCTTCTGGGCCAGACAGTCTGTCTCAACTACTCAACTATACCATTGTAGCATGCAAGCAGTCATAGATAATATGGAAACTAATGAACTGAATTCTAATAAAACTTTATTTATAAAAGTGTCAGCATTTGGCCTGCAGGCTGTAGTCTGCTGATCCCTGGCTTGGAGAGTAGATGTCAGCTTCAGACTTTGTTTGCATGTAAGTGGAATTAAACGCTAGTAGGCAACTTGTAAAATCTAGCAGGGAGTGGTAATTACGATGGATGCTTTTGCTACCTGCCTGTCAGGAGGACTCTAAGAAAACTTTCCACGTACCAGAATTTTATCTGAAAAAAATTTTAAGAATAAGAAAGAGCTAGTGTCAAACGCCATCTTGTCTGTTCATGGAAGGAAACAAAAGAAAGGCAAATTCCATCATGGTGCAGATGAGACATTGGCCCCATGTGTAGCACTGCCTTGCCATTTCCGAGGGAGCCTCTAGTGGCTTATCTGGGACATTGCAGAGGTACAAGAAACACACACACACCCAAACTTACACACTTCCTTCATAGGAAAGGCTCTACCCTGTCGGTCACGGTATATTTGTTCCTACTTTAGAAGAAGTTACCCAGTTTCTTAGTCCTGGATGGATGACAATCAGCAAATTAGAAAGGGAAATTAAGAGGGGCACCTGGGTGGCACAGTCAGTGAAGCATCTGACCCTTGATTTCAGCTCAGGTCATAATCTCACGATTTGTGAGATCGAGTTCTGCATCAGGCTCTGCACTGACAGTGTGGAGTCAGCTTGGGATTTTCTCTCCCTCTCTCTCTGCCCCTCCCAGCTCACACGCGTGCCCCCCCCCCCTTCTCTCTCTCTCTCTCTCAAAATTAATAAATAAACTTAAAAAAAACAAGAAAGGAGGAATAAGAAAGGTGTTGCTGGAGGCTCACAACCTGCACGGCCTGAGAGTAAAGGAAAGACGTGAGCTTAAAAAAGACACACCAATTCAACCCCCCAGCCTTGCAGTCATTTACTGCTGGGATCAACAGTCCTTATGTACAGATTACTGCTATTGATTCTGGCGAAGATAATTATGAAATATGGACAAGATCAGTCGGAAGCATTGTGGAGATAAAGGGATATTGATGTATGTGTGCTTACAAATAGATGTTTTACTCAAGCTCTGTGAGACTGACTGAAGTAACGGCTTAAATGGATATGAAAGAGAGCAGTTTTCTGAAGAAACATTCACTGATTGTTTAGCATCCCAAAGTATGGAGGGAGCCACTACCACATATATTTCCTGGAGACAAAGGTGGGCAAGGGCCCTCTGGAATTAGAAAACAAAATGAGATTAGGAGCCTAACTGATCTTGACCCCAGGTCAACGTGAAAACCTTAAGCATATTCTGTCTACTATCTTAAGAAAAAGGAGAAAAACACCCACATGTGTAACAGCTTTCCAAAAATGATTTTGATCCAAGTGGTTAAAATTATTAATAAAAAAAAGTCTTGGCACTTAAAGGCATAAAATTATTTGAAACACTTCATTTCACAATGATGTTGAATAAATAAAGCATTGCTCTCCTTAAGTAAGGCCAGGTGTAGAAACAAATTACTTTTTTTTTTCTTCTCTTTCTTTTCTTTTCTTTTCTTTTTTTTTTTTTTTTGCTGAATGTTTTGGAGATTTGTACTTGCATAAGATTGTTTCCATATAGGACAAGGTGTGGTGGGGGATTAACTGTTATTTGGTAATTGTGATCAATATTAAATACCCAAGAATAATTGATTCTTCACATGAATTAATTTCATGCAAATAGTAAGCTTAGATACCTGACACCAATACAAGTAATGGAATAACTGCCAAACATCCTTCTTTTTTCCTATGTGGGAAGCATTTATATGACTGAGACATTATTTGAAATTCTTAAATTATCTAAGGTTTCCAATCTTGTTGGAAACCAGAATTGACTGCACATTTTTTTGTTTTTAAAACATTTACTTGTTACTCAGACTAATTTAATCTGTGTACTGTTCTTTCCTCCTTTTCCATATGATAGGTGAAATATAGTAGATATAGATGAAGACCCTGTACTCTTCCCTAGTCACACTGTTTCTTACCCCAGAGACAACCTTTATCCAAATTTGTGTGTTTATTGTTTTGTATGTGTATTTTAATTGCTATGTACTATTCCAGTGTATTTATAAGCCACAGTTAATCCTCTACCCATCTGTTGATGGCATTTGGGTTGTCATACTGGTATAAACAATAATGAAATCAACTTTCCAATGTGTTTCCATGCACATGTATCTAGAAGCACTATTTCTGGGTTTGTTTCTCTCCAACCTGGCTTTTTTTTACAAAATTTATCTCTACTGTGGCTGCACCAATGTACAGTCTACTCCGTGGGTGAGAATTCTCACATATCCACATCTTCAACACACTCAATATTATCAGGCTTATCATTTCAAAAATGTTGCCAATCCGATAATATTGAAACTGATGGGTTTTGTTTGCATTTGCTTGACTTGTTAGTAACCCTGAACATCTTAACCATATATTTTTCATGTGTTTGTTAAAGCTCATATTAGGGTCGCCTGGGTGGCTCAGTCGGTTGAGTGACTGACTTTGGCTCAGGTCATGATCTCGCGGTCTGTGAGTTCGAGCCCTGCGTTGGGCTCTGTGCTGACAGCTCAGAGCCTGGAGCCTGCTTCGGATTCTGTGCCTCCCTCTCTCTCTGCCCCTCCCCCACTCATGCTCTGTCTCTCTCTCTGTCAAAAATAAATAAACATTAAAAAAAATTTTTTTTAAAAGCTCATATTAGACGACAGAGAATGATAATGAGTTGGGGGGACCAACTCATGTCTAGGAGTTGAATTATTCAAAAATGATGGAAGGGATTACAAGTTGAGGAGACATGAGCAGTGAGGAGAGGGAGAAGGTGTCATGAACCTCTCAGAATCAAGAACATGTGAACAGTGGTTTGGGAGGAGCTCTGGGGACCCAAAGACCCTTACCAGAAGAATGTGGGGCTGTTGGCAGAGGGCTGAGAAGGCAGGGGGCCACAGAGTTTCCATAGGACACAGCCAGGTTTTCATTTAAAGCAAGAGAAGTCGAAGGCACAGGAGAGTTTGCTGATGGAGGGTTGGGAGGTCCAAGGACCAAGCTGAAGGATTTGGTCAAAATTAGTCACAGAGGGAACAGGACAGAGATGAGATTTGGGGGCTAATGGGTATAAGGCATGGTAGGATTGGCCTTGACATTCTTTTAGAGGAGGGTGGAAGCCTGTGTAATGGGATGCTCCTCCCTGGATGGTCTGACAGCTCCCAGGGAGAATGAAGGGGATTGTTGCTTTCACTGCCATTTGGGGCCTGAGAACTTTACATGGTGCCTTCGTCTGGGCCAACATTTCCCATGCTTCCTGCCTGCTAAAAGGCCCAGCCATCTGCAGCCAGAGCCTAGAGCCAGAAGCACTTGATAATCTCTGTTTCTAGAGTAGGATTCGCAAAAGGAATTCAGGACTTAGAAGTAAAATTCACTAAGGAGCTACCCAAAAAAGGTTTTAAAAAATATTTCTGTTTTAGCTGTATAAATATGAGTTATTTTGTTTTCAGTTCAGCCTTTATCAAAAACTTCACAGGGAAATATTTTTATTATTTAAACATGGCTTTCCAGTGGGATTACATTCTATGCAAACATCAGTTCTGAGTGACTCAGAGATTGTTTGTCTTTGTATTCTGCATAAAGTAGACTGTATTTACTTTATGCACATTTATCTACAATTATAGGGATGCATTTGGGGAATATTTGTGACTAGGAGTACTCGGTGTTTATAAAAAAAATCAAATTTTATACATTTCGCCAAAACTTGGTGCTGTTGAAAAAAATATGTCTTCTTCTGTTGTGTTGTGTCCAATTTGTAACAGCAAAGCAAATTGCAGGCATTTAAAAAATACCCAAATCGTAAACCTCCTAAATCGATAGAGTATTCATCGTTTCTTGGTAATTAGTGAAGACTTCCAATTTGCCAAGAGTCAGCAATGAGTGTAGACAGAGGAATTAAGGCTGGAACCCATTTGGCCCAGTGTCCCACGTCACTGCAGATGATGGGAAGGCACATCCCACTCCTACAGTTGGCCTGTCACCATGTGGCCAAGTCTTGTCTTGAGTGTCTGCTGTGTTTGCCCAGACAGAGACAACACTTTTCTTGTAATGGCATCTATTTACATACTGAAATGTGTATTTAAATATTCAAACTTTTGGTTTGATAAAAACTATTGTAAGAAATGAGAGAGCCATCATTCGAGAACAGTAGGTCTGACTCCCAATTAATCATCAACTCTACCCTCTAAGTTTTCTGTATTTATACCATGAAACTGGTTTTTCATTTCCAATGTTTCAAAGAAATGACACTTGCCACTCAAATAAACATGCATCTAGCTCACACTTTTGGGTCAAGTTGGTCAGTACTCAAGGCTGGGACACTTAGCCAGAGACAAAGTAGCATGCTTCTCGAAGGCTCTAACTGCTAATACTCATTCATTTGACACATGCTCAGTAAATGCCTACTATGTACCGGCACTATAGACAGGCTGGGGAGACAGCAGGGAAGACATCTGCCATGATCCCCTGCTTTCAAGCTTGAATTCAGCACCAAAAAGTATCTGAACAGAGAACCCGCTTCCTGGTCTTCTCACAGTGCCCTTGAACTTCCAGCTGTCTTTTCTGGTCAAAGCCCGGGACCAAAGAGCAAGAAATAGCTTTGCTTTATTTACCCTGAGGACCCTGGCACCAACAGAATGTCAACCCTTGAAGCATCCTTGTGAGCATCTTAAGAGAAAAATCCCAGTTTCACTTAAAGGGAGGAGCATTGGTTTCTTAGAGCTGTCACAAAAAATACAGTGGACCCTGAACAACCTGGGAGTATGGGTGCTGACCCCCATGCAGTTGAAAATCTGTATATAACTCTTGTCCTCCCCAATACCTTAACTACTAATAGCCTACTGTTGACCAGAAGCCTTACTGATAACACAAACAGTAGATTAACACATATTTTGTTATACTATATGTATTATATACTGTATTCTTACCACAAAGTAAGCTAGAGTAAAGAAAATGTTACTAAGAAAATCACAAAGAAGAGAGAATACATTTATAGTACTGTCCTATAGTTACAGAAAAATATCCATGTGTATGTGGATCTGTGTGGATCAAACCCACGTTGTTTAAGGGTCAACTAAACTATGAACACAATGGCTTAAAAGAACAGAAATTTATTCCCTCTAAGTATTGGAGGCAAGATATCTGAAATGAAGGTGTCAGCAAAGCCATGATCTGGAAAGATCCGGAAGAACCTTCCTTGACTCTTTTAGCTTCTGGTGGTTGTGGGCAATCCTTGGCGTTTCCTGGTTCATGGCACCATAACTCCAGTCTCTGCCTCCAACTTCATATGACCTTTTCTGCATGTCCTGTGTGTCTTCAAATCTCTCTCTCCTTATAAGGGCCACCCAAATCCAGGATGACCTCATCTTAGTTGAACTATATTTGTAAAGACCCTATTTCCAAATAAGGTCACATTCACATATACGGGGGTTTGGACTACAACATATATTTTGGGGGAACACAATTCAATGCACAATAGAAGGGAATGGAAGAGACATTGTAAAATGGGGCCGAGGGAAGAGATGAGCTTGTTTAGAGTAGGGTGAGGGCTTCAGGGATTCCACTAAGGATCAGTGAGGGATGACTGGTCAGAAGGCAGGAAGCAGGGAGGAAGAGTTGTAGCCACGATGCCCATAAAGCAGGGCTCTCATGCTGGGATGGTTGGGGGAAAGGTCAGCTCCTATCAGGGAGGAAGGCAGGCTAGATGGGGAGAGTGGTGAATGGACTGGACAGCATGTATTCATTTTGAAGGAGCAGTCAGTGCGCCGCTCCAGCTGGCTGTTATCACAAGAGAATGGGAAGCAACGTTGCCAAATTTTCCCATTTTCTAAGAAAAAACCCTGTACACCAAGATTATGCATCATGTCCTGAATTTTAAGTGATGGCAGCTAATTGACAAATGTTGATGCATTGTAGAGATTACAAGTCCCTAGGCAGGCTGGGTTTAGACCGCGATGGTCAAGGATCACGTGACTAGGGGAGGCAGGGCACCCGGGACAGGCAAGGAGGACAACAATGTAACAGGCATCTCCGGGTTCTCACTGGCATGCTGCCTCTCCCTGATTGCACAGTGACCTGTTCGTGTGCAGAAGCTAAGCCCTGGGCAGTGAGAATTACACGACAGCTTCTGCTGAGCAGGCTGCTGGGAATAGGCTGTCTTCTCGGCTAGAGACAATTATGGCCCCTGACTTCCAAAAGCTTACTGTTCCTTTGAGTGGACATCACTAGTGTACCCAAGATGGAAGGTTTACTGTATAAACCACCCGTGTAGCCCCAGCCTTTACAGCTGAGAGGATTTCCACACACAGAGGAGGTGGCGAGAGGATCCTTCCACATGGGAACAGAGAGGGGGAAGGCATGTGCCATAAGAGCGAAGAGTACGCTGTGACTACAAGATGTCCGGAGATCAGGGACCGGTCTCTCTGTGCTCCAGATTCACCTGCCTCCTCACTCTGTGTCCCAAGAGGTAGACCTCCATGGACTGAATCAACCCTAAGCTTCCTTGCCCTTTGGCATCTGGTCAGGTTCAGCCAACGGGAGAAAATTAAAGTTGAAGGAGAAGAAGGTCAAGCTCTTTATTCCCCCAGGAGCCCTCATTGCTGGGTTGTGGGTTGGCAGTGGCTGGACCAGAGGTCATGGTTGCTGTTGCCCTGGGCAGCCCTTGTCTTCAGCTACAGGTCTCACTGAATTTCTGTAAATGCTTGTCCCTGCTTGGTCAGGCCAAGGGGTGGTGAAAGCTCTCTGCGGTTGCTAGCTCCAAGATGCTCCACTGATCCTGCTTTCCACTGACTCTGTCATCTTTGTGACTAGTCCCTTCATGGAAGTCTCCTCAATTATTCTGTTTGAGTGTACCATCTGTTTCCAGCTGGGTCCTCCCAATTCCAAATCAGAGCTGTGGTCTCTACAGTCCTCTGAGCAGCAAGATGTCTGCTTCCACAAACCCCTTCCTGGCCACAGAGCTCTTGATGAGTAGCTCCTACCTCGGTACCAGGATAGCTCTGAGATTGCCTTCCTGGTTCTCCCTGTCTGTCCCCCTCCATCTTTCTCTCACTCTCTTTCCATTTTTTATTTCTTGGCTTTCTGTTCTCTAGTTCTCTAGAGCTCAAAATTTTCTCTTCAAATCATGGTTTCTTTCCTCCTCTTTTTCTTGCAGCTTCTAAAATGATTTTCCTTCCATTTCCTTTTTGTAACTATTATTTTAATTCTAATGTAGCTAACAGAGATGTTAGTTTCAGGTATAAAATATGGTGATTCAACAATTCTGTACCTTACTCAGTGCTCATCATGATAAGTGTGCTCTTAATCTCCTCCACCTGTTTCCCCCATCCCCACCACCTCCCCTCTGCCAGCCACTAGTGTGTTCTCTATAGTCAAGGGTCTGTTTCTTGGTTTGTCTGTCTTTATTTCCTGTGTTTGTGTCTTTGTTTCTTAAATTCCATATATGAGTGAAATCATATGGTATTTGTCTTTCTCTGACTGACTTATTTTGCTTAGCATTATACTCTCGACCTCCATCCATGTTGCTGCAAATGGCAAGATTAAACTCCTTTTTATTACTAAATAATGTTCCATGGTGTGTGTGTATATATATATACACACCATGGAACATTATTATGTAATATATATATATATATATATATATATATATATATACACACACACACACACACACACACACACCACATCTTCTTTATCCTTTTATCTATTGATGGATACTTGGGCTGCTTCCATAACTTGGCTATTGTTGACAATGCTGCTATAGATATAGGGGTGCATATGCCTTTTTCAGTTAGTGTTTTTATAGTTTTTGCCTGTACTACCTGAAGCAATCTACAGATTTAATGCAATCTCTATGAAAATACCAACAGCATTTTTTCACAGAGCAAGAACAATCGTAAAACTTGTTTGGAGCCACAAAGACCCTGAAAAGCCAAAGCAATCTTGACAAGGAAAAACAAAACTTCAGGTAACATAATTCCAGATTTCAAGTTATATTACAAAGCTGTAGTAATCAAAACACTATGGTACTGGCACAAAAATAGACCCATAGATCAATAGAACAGAAATAAAAAGCCCAGAAATAAACCCATGCTTATATGGTCAATTAATCTTTGACAAAAGAGGCAAGAATATACAATGGGGGAAAGACAGTCTCTTCAATAAATGATGCTGGGAAAATTGGACAGCTACATGCAAAAGAATGAAACTGGACCACTTTCTTACACCATACACAAACATAAACTCGAAATGGATTAAGGGCCTAAATGTTAGACCTGAAAACATAAAAAGCCTAGAAGAGAGCCCAGGCAGTAATGTCTCTGACATTGGCTGTAGCAACATTTTTCTAGGTACATTTCCTGAGGCAAGGGAAACAAAAGCAAAAATAAACTATTGGGACTACATCAAAATAAAAAGTTACTGCATAGCAAAGGAAACTATCAACAAAACTAAAAGGCAACCTAATGAATGGGAGAAGGTATTTGCAAATTACATATATGATAAAGGGTTAGTATCCAAAATACATAAAGAACTTGTACAGCTTAACACCAAACCCCCCCCCAAAATAATCCAATTAAAAAATAGGCAGAGTACCTGAACTGAATAGAAATCTATCTTCCTTCCTTCCTTCCTTCCTTCCTTCCTTCCTTCCTTCCTCCCTCCCTTCCTTCCTCCCTTTCTTTCTTTCTTTCTTTCTTTCTTTCTTTCTTTCTTTCTTTCTTCCCTTCTTCCTTCCCTTCTTCCTTCCCCCTTCCTTCCTTCCTTCCTTCCTTCCTTCCTTCCTTCCTTCTTTCCTTCCTTCCTTCCTTCCTTCCCTTTCTCTCTTTCATTTTATTTTTGAGAGAGAGAGAGAGAGAGAGCATGAGACAAGCTGGCTCCACATCCTTAACAAAGCCTGCTGATGTGGGGCTTGATCCCATGACCATGGATCATAACCTGAGCCGAAATCAAGAGTCACATGCCCAACTGACTGAGCCCGTCAGGTGCCCACGAATAGACATTTTTCCAAAGAAGACTTACAGATGGACAACAGACACATGAAAAGATGCTCAGTATCACTCATTATCAGGGAAATTCAAATCAAAACCACAATGAGATATCACCTCACACATGTCAGCATGGCTGTAATAAAAAACACAAGAAAGAGCACAAGTGTTGGGGAGGACATGGAGGAAAAGGAACCCATGTGCACTGTTGATAGGAATGCAAACTATTAAAGCCACTGTGGAGAACACCTCAAAGGTTCCTTAAAAAATTAAAAGTAGAACTACCATGTGATACAGTAATTGCACTACTGGGTATTTACCCAAAGAATATGAAAACACTAATTCAAAAGGATACATGCATCCCTATCTTTTCCTTCCATTTCAACACAACCCTGGTTAGGACCAACCTCCAAACTACTAGACTGTACTGGGTGTGCCCAGGGGCTATGTCGGCATTCCTGGGTCTCCTTGCTCTCTTTGCTCAACCACTAGTATATAAACAGGCAGACATATAACCCAGATTGCCTTCTCATTGCTTTGGCCTCAGTTGGGTTGGTTTCTCTTGAATTATACAAGGAAACCGGGTGTTGTGAAAGGGAATTATGTTGGCCTATAACTAAGTGTGACGTGATTTCCATAAAGTCATTTGTCTCCTCTGGGTCTGAGTTTCTTTATGTGTATAATGGAAGGAACTGGAGAAGTGTTTTTAGCAGTATACTCTCTTCTCAAACAAAATGTTATATGTAAAATAGTTCACATTTATAATATTTACACATTATAAAGTCAACCAATGACAACGACATTAAGTGACAATTTAAATTGGGAGAGGTGCTGGTGGAGAACAGGTGATGGGTGCAAGCTCAGGTGAGCAGATGTACATCTGGGATCGTGGAACCTGCCCAGAACTCTCCACAGAGACCTAGGGTTCTCAGAACACAGTCTGGTGGCTACTGGGCTGGGAGATCTCTGACACCTGGCTGCCCAGAGTGTAACCGTGGAAAGCAACATCAGCTTCACCTGGGAAGTTGTTAGAAATGCAGAGTTTGGGCCTCACTCCAGACCTACTGAGTCAGAATGTGCACCTCTGCAAGTTCTCAAGTGATTCATTGGCCCTTGAAAAGTAAGGAGAATGAATCTGGAAGACTGTTTCTCAAACTTGGCTGCATCCTGGAATCACACAGGGCTTCTCAAACCTTAAGTCTCCTTATGCCTTAAAGAGGTTCTTTCCAGCTCTGAAGTTCCATGGTTTTATTTTCTTATTAAAAAAATTTTTTTTAATGTTTATTTATTTTTGAGAGGGGGGGACGGAAGGGACAGAGAGAGGGAGACACAGAATCCGAATCAGGCTCCAGGCTCTGAGCTGTCAGCACAGAGCCCAATGCAGGGCTCGAACCCACCAACTGTGAGATCATGACCTGAGATGAAGTCGGACACTTAACCAACTGAGCCACCCAGGTTCCCCTGAAGTTCCATGATTTTAATACGTAACCTCATGAATTGGGGGTAGAATATGATATTTTTGTTAAAAACAAAACTAGTTTGATCATTTGGTCCTGTGTTTTGTTTTTTCTTTTTAAGCCAGAGGCTGACAAGTGATCTAGATAGTAAAGGAAGTCTATGTTTTCTGAATGTGTGAGCCACCTTTATTATCTTTACTCTATAACTAGATAATCTCTAGGACATGAAAAATTGACATCTCGTGGCCAACAATACATGAAAAGATGCTCAACAACCCTAACCATCAGGGAAAGGCAAATCAAAACTACAATGAGACATTGCCTCACACCTGTCAGAGTGGCCAGGATCAAAAAGAGAAGAAATAACAAGTGTTGGTGAGGATGTGGAGAAAAGGGACCCCTCATGTGGACTGTGGGTAGGAATGTAAATTGGTACAGACCCTGTGGAAACAGCCATAAAAAAGAATGAGATCTTGCCATTTGCATCAAGGATGGACCCAGAGGGTATTATGCTAAGTGAAATAAGTCAGAAAGAGAAGGATAAATACCATATGATTTCACTTATGTGTGGAATCTAAAACACAAAAACAAATGAACAAACAAAACAAAACAGAAACAGACTTGTAGATACAGGAAACAAACTGGTGGTTGCTAAGGGGCAGGGAATGGGAGAAATAGGGGAAAGGGATTAAAGAGTTACAAACTTCCAGGTATGAAATAAATAAGTCACAGAGATGTAAGGTACAGCACAGGGAATTTAGTCAATAATATTGTAATAACTTTGTATGGTGACATATGGTAACCACACTTATGGTGGTGAGCATTTCCTAAGATATTTAAATATTGAATCACTATGTTGTACACCTGAAACTAATATAATGCTGTATATCAACTATACTTCAATTAAAACAAGAAAACTCACTGAACTGTACCCTTAAGATTTATGCATTTCACTCTGTGTAAATCATACCTCAATTAAAAGGCTATCTAAAAAAGTGACATCTTGGTAACTTTACAGAATGTATCAAGGAGAGACATCCTCAGTATAAAAGCATTTTCCCTGGTGGGTCGAGGGGGATAACCCTGAGTAACCATATCTTAGACTTCTCACTTCTGTTTTTATTCTCATTAGCTATCTCAAAGTAGCTATCAGAACTCAACGTACTTTATTTTGAGAGAGACACAGGCAGTGCAAGTGGGGGAGGGGCAGAGAGAGAGAGAGAGAGAGAGAGAGAGAGAGAGAGAGAGAATCCCAAGCAGGCTCCACAGTGCCAGTGCAGAGCCGGATGCAGGAGTCGAACCCACGAAGCCATGAGATCATGACCTGAGCCAAAACCAAGAGTTGGACGCTTAGCCAACTGAGCCACCCAGGTGCCCCATCTTCTAATGTCAATAAGGGGGAAGCATCTGTAATTGGCCGTCTTTTTGATATTTGAGAAGTGCTTACTCATTTTTATTTCCTTTTAATTTCTACCATAAGCTGTACTTCAATACAGATGCAGCCTATGAATTTGATAATATTGAAAGCCCTGCTTCCCCACATTCTTTCCATTTGTAGAAACTGTATGTATAAAGAAGCTGAACAGGAAGCAGGATGACTGATGAAAATAGCTATTTTTACCTAAGCCAGGAAGCTATTCCCAGAAGAATTACTGTTGGCAAGAAAAATGAACTTTTCTCCAGGGACGTCACTAACACAGTCGGTACATGCTGTCTGACATCTTAGGAGGCAGCACTCAAGTTTCTGCCTGAATAAAAGGAACCACGTCTATCTCTCAGGTTCAAGGCTAGTGGACAGTAGATTTTTCAATCTTGAATCTTTAGATCTCAAATATCAAATGGATGAATAAATTATAATGATCCGACTACAAAATGGAGGCTACCACACTTGATGGAATGAGAAATTCACTGACTAGCCTTTCATTTGAAGGAAACTTTGTCTTACTGTTTGTGACATCAGATCTGTCTTTATTATGATGTTCCAAACACACTGTCCTTCACCAGGAGGGAGTCAACTACCACCTGCTTGTTAGATTACAAACGGGTCGTGATCTTGCATAAACCAAGGCCAGAAGTTTAAAAAAAAGTATCAGGGCACCTGGGTGGCTCAGTCTGTTGAGCGTCCGACTTCCACTCAGGTCATGATCTCAGGGTTCGTGAGTTCGAGCCCTGCATTGGGCCCTGTGCTGACAGCCCGGAGCTTGGAGCCTGCTTTGGAGTCTGTGTCCCCACCCTCTCTCTGCCCCTCCCCTGTTTACACTCCATTTGTCCGTCTCTCTGGAAAATAAATAACATTTTAAAGAAAGAAGAAAAAGTATCAGTGTACCTTAAAAAAACCCAAAATGTTGTATATGGAGGCAAAACAAATGAAATGGACAATCATGTTTTGGAACGTTTGTCAGTATGAATTTAGGAAGAGTTCCAGCTATCAGTGAACTTTCTTCTGTTCACCCAACAAAATTTGCATCTTCAATAACTATTGTGTTAAAATTTCTGATTTTTTTTTTCCTTCTAAGAATTGTACTCGTACCGACATACTGGGTGTTACTCTTTGCTGAGTGAATAGATCTACAGAGCTGCAGTCTAAGGGGCTGTATTTATATTTATAAAAATAATTAGGCTAAGATCAGAGGGAAACTGTGGGTCCTTTCTACTCCTCAGGGGCTGAATGCAGAGCCCCTTGTCTCCATAGGAAGAGTGGGATATAAAGCCTGCCCAGGAAGGCTTGAGGCACTCCAAGGGTTGAAACAGCTGGAGCTGTTTGTCCATCAAAGGAAAGTGTAACCAAAACATAAGGGAAGAGGTATTTTTCAAGATGGGGGATGACTCTAGCTGAGAATGACCACTCATCTTCAGTTTAAACTTGTACGGATTCCTGTTGAGGGGCAGACTTTTGAATAATTAGATAACTGATCTAAACCATCTGTCTTAAAAACACTCTGCTCGTCTGAAGAGATGACATTATGCTCTGTTAGGGAGGTTGAAACTGTACCGAAAGCCAGATTCATGGCTGGTTACAAGTCTATCTGAAAGCTTAGGATTTCCCCAAGATACCCTCTTTTTGGAGGAATTGCCTAAAATGAGCACACTATATAGTATTAGGAATAACAATCATTTATTTAAAAAAAATTTTTTTAACGTTTATTTATTATTGGAAGACAGAGCATGAGCATGGGAGGGGCAGAGAGAGGGGAGACACAGAATCTGAAGCAGGCTTCTAGGCTCTGAACTGTCAGCACAGAGCCCGACACGGGGCTCGAACTCATAAACCGCGAGATCATGACCCAAGCTGAAGTTGGATGCTCAACCGACTGAGCCATCCAGGCGCCCTAACAATCATTTATTAAGTGTTTACTGTGTGCCAGTACAGCACGAGTTTTTGATGCTCTCTCTTTTTATGTATCATCCAATTCTTTCTCTCTCAAATTAAAATCTGAGCCACCAATTACACTTCCTTCTATGTCTCTCTTAGCATCCACATGTACTTTACTTTTGATCAAATCTTAGCTCCTTGACATCAGAGACCGGATATAGGACACTGACCTTGGAATGCTAAGGCAGGCAACACAGATACCCTTTGTGCCTCACGGAACTTACAGTCTGTCCTAAGGACTCAGCTTTTCATTATGGCTCAAGTTTGCTGAACAGATGAGCATATATTTATACAGATGACACACATTTGCCCCAATAATAGCCCGGTGCTGAGTTAATGAAGACCGTTATGTTCATAGTACATCTGAATTACAGCCCTCGCCACAAAAATCACTTGTTTCTCATTTCTCAGTCCATGAGGGGAGACGAGCAGTTTTACGAGAGACCTTTGGCAGTCTTTCTGAGTTCATGCTGTATCACTGTCACCCCATTATGACTGACTTTCTAACACCACCTCTCTTGTGATTTCTACTCTCACTGATTCTGGTGTTCTAAATGTTGTCTCTTCTAGTTATTGCCATCAAGATGTAAAGAACAAGTCCCCTATCCGTTGCTGTTAGAGTACTGATCCTCGAGCCACGCACACTCATTCATTACTAGCCCCTAGGTTGTTGAGCTCTTGTGTTTTACTTCCTCTTGGTTTACTCCACTTCTCACTTCTCACTTTTAGACACGTACCTCTGTTTCATATTAAAACTGGATATATTTCTTGCTGTGGTGTTCCAATTTTTCTCCTTCCATAGTGAGTTCCTTGTCCATCTGGTATACCGCCCACATTTTTTTCCTTAAGAGGTAGCCATTATCCCTCATTATTTAGAATTCTTGACCCTGAGGACCTGATGCTGGCACTAATCCCCCTAATTATTCTGAGCTCACTGGACTCTTCCTGGACACCTGCCTGGCATCACCGTAGATATGAAGTTTAGGCTTTGGCTCTGTGACCTTCTCCACACATACACACACATACAAATTGTAAAGTCCCCAGTTATCAAACGCCATCAGTAACAAATGAATGTTGGGATTAACTCAAACGACTGAGATTCCAAACACTCCACTCACCCCTCCACTTCAAGAGAGGATCACTATGTTGAGAATCACTACCTAAGGTTTCCAATTTTCTTATGAAGTCTCCAAATCCAATAGGTATTTTTGGTTTTCAGTCCTTGTTCTACTTGTATTACTTGACTGGTAGCATTTCACACTTCTGACCACTTCCTTCCTGAACTTGTTTACTTCTTAGCTTTTGAGCTACTACTTTCTCCTGGTTGTCTTCCAACCATTTTGGTATTCCCTCCCAGTATCCACATTATTTTGTGCATCCCCTAAACGCTGGTCCTCCTTAGGGTTCCATATTTGACTGTCTTCTTCACTTCTGCTATATACCTTATTTGATTAATGTATTTGGTTAATCCCATTACTTCCAGGGCACCAAACTTCCATCTTTACGTAAATACCTAAATTGGTATATTATACCTGAGTGCCAGACCTAAACTTCAAAGTGCCTAGTAGATGTTGCTCACTTAGATGTCTGTGAGCATCTGAAATGAACATTACAATGGATATGTCCCAAAGTGAACTTGTTTTCATGTCATTTCTCTTTCTCCTGTATTTGCCAACTTTGGTTAAAGGCATGTCATGTCTATTCTAGTTGCTCAAGCCAGAAGCTTTAGACTTCCTCCCACTCATCACCTTCAAAATCTCAAAATCCAAACACTGCTGAGTATACCCAACTTCTCACACTGGCCCCTCTTCTCCATCCTTGAAGTCGTTTCTTGCCATTTCTCAATGGTGGCTCCAAAAATTGCCTTTCACGTGTCCTCCATGTATGTGGTCACTTTTGTTTTTATCCCTTTTCTCTGCTCTAGTTAGAGTTCTACTTCTCAAATGCAGACCTGAGGATGACTGTCCTGCTTAACGCTATTCCACGCCTCCTTACTGACAATCAGACAAAGGTTAAACCCCTGACCTGACCCATTAAGACCTCTCCACATCTCTGGCTCTTCCCTGCCATCCCTGCCACACAGGCTATGTGCCTCAGTCATACTGAAATTGCTGCTGCTCCCTGAACAGGCCCTTCTTGCACATGATATTGTGTCTTCAAATTTCCCTAAAAACTGTGTGGATTGAAATGTGACCCAAGATGACAGGCGGGGTCACGATCAGAATGGGTCCCTGACGACGCCGGGGCAGTGAAAGGGAGGATAGTCTACAGCAGGATGTGTAACTTGGGCACAAACCTTGAACATGCTGACTTACTCCTTGTAGAAGTGGATGGAGTCTTTTCTAGGAAAGAGGGGGATCTCTAGGGTGATGAAGATATAAAGTAGCTTGTGGGGGGTCAGAAGCAGAGAAGATAGAGCTCTTGAGAAAAAAAGGTAGATAATCTGCAGCTGTGGGGTCTATACAAGGCAGGGGCCAGGTTATACGATCTTAAAAGTGAGAGCAGGTCTGAGATGATGACACCCTAGGGGCTAATAGATCCTTACAGCAGAGCTTACCACCAGAAAATCTTATGTTGAGTTCTGGGTTTAATGAGTCAGGATTTCACCAATAGACAGAACAGTGTCAACCCGAAATTGAGGGGTGTATCTGCCACTCAGGCAAAGAAGAAAGTATTTTCTGATAACTAAGGGGTATGACTAATAATAATAACACTTAGAATTTTTGAGTGTTTATTCAGTACTAAGCATGGTTCTTTTTTTTCATTTTTTTTAATGTTTACTTATTTTTTTTTGAGACAGAAAAGGAAAGAGAGAGACAGAGTGCAAGTGGGGGAGAGACAGAGAGAGAGGGAGACACAGAATCCGAAGCAGGTTCCAGGATCCAAGCTGTCAGCACAGAGCCTGATGCGGGGCTCAAACTCGCAAACCACGAGATCATAACCTGAGGCAAAGTTGGCCTGTTAAGCAACTGAGCCACCCAGGTGCCCCAGCACTAAGCAAGGTTCTAAGAGTTTTATTCTACTCATTTCATCTTCACAAACTATGAAATAGGTACTGTTGGTAGCCCCTTTTCACAGATGAGAAGCTCGAGGCACAGAAAAGTGAAAACAATTGCCTAAAGTCACAGCCCTATGTGATAGAGTCAGGATTAGAACCCAGAACTCTGTCCCAGAGCCTATTCTCTTAAGCATCTTGGACTAGGAGGCAGGAGTGAAACCAGGAGGAAGCATCTGGAGCAGAGAAAGAACCTATGAAGCAGAGAGGATTTGTGACTGGTCATTTACCACTTTCACACATGCACATGTATGCAGACACACATACTCATGTACACACACACATGCACATATACATGTTCATGTACATACAGTACACACATATGCTCAAGTGCAAACACACATGCACACATGGCTCCCCATATTCACATACCTATGCACACACACATGCTCATGTACACACACATATACACACATGCACGCTCATGGATGCGCACACGTGCACACACACACACACACACACACACACACACACACACACACACACACATGGTAAAGGGCATACTGGGATTTTGCCTTTGAAGAAACCCTCTCATTTCCAGTAACAGCATCCTGATGTTACCCCAGCAAGCCAAAATAGGAATGATGTGTCATCACAGTTCCTTTTATATTTTTTCTCATCTATAGATTTTTTTTTAGCTTAAAGCTAAATATAGATTAAAAATGAGAATTCTGAAATGTGGTAATTCTTGTCATAGCTATTTACAGTACACTTTATTTAAATTTTTTTTATTTTAGAGAGAGAGAGAATACAGGCGTAGGTGAGGGGCAGAGGGAAAGAGAGAGAGAGAGAGTGACAGAGAGACGAAGACACAGAATCCTAAGCAGGCTCCACACTCGGCACAGCCCAGAGTGGGACTCAATCCCACAACCCTGGGATTATGACCTGAGCTGAAATCAAGAGTCAGGTGCTTAACTGACTGAGCCACCCAGGTGCCCCTTATGGTACACTTTAAAACAGAGTAAAAGATAGCTTTAAGATACAAAACTAACGGGAGAGTTTGGTAGATAGTTTGGTCTGATGATGTACAGAGTGATATGAAAGACAGTCCAGAGGCTCTTCAGCTCGAACTAGAGCACATTCCAATTTCTACCTACGGCCCTGTGAGGTGATGTGGGACTCCCTACCTCATACTCTGCCAATAGCGATAGCTATGGAGATGTTGGGACGTCTGGGATCTGGCTTCTGATCTTGTCTGTGGCTACACCTTGTTTAAGAATGACACTTGGAGAGGTACTACCCTGTCTATGCCTCTGTGGGGAGCAGTTGTGTTAGTTGGGATTGTTTGATGCTGTGATGTTTCTGGTTCTCCCCAAATTTGTATGTTGACACCTGACCCCCACTATGATGGTATTGGGGGATGGGGCCTTTGGGAGGTGATTAGGTCATGAGGGTAGAGACCTCCTGAGTGGCATTAGTGGTCTTATAAGAGAGACTGCAGAGAGGTCTGTCAACTCCATGTGAGGACGCGGTGAGCTGGCAGCCATCTACGAACCAGGAGGCGGGCCCTTACCAGACACTGAATCTGACAGCACCTTGGTCTTCGACTTCCCAGTCTCCAGAACGGTGAGAGATAAGTGTTTATTGTTTAAGCCACTCAGTCTATAATATTCTTGTTGTAGCAGGCTAACAGATGAAGACAGCTGCCAAGAATCAGAATGCCATGTGGATAAGCTTAAGCATGTGTGAACATCACTGAAAGGATACAGGGGTACCTCCCTGAAGCAAGGGTAGGAAGTGTAGCTGGCCTCCTCTTCCCTCCCCCTGCTCACGTCTCTGCCCCTCTCTCTGCCTACATCACAGTTCTCTATTTTTGCAAAATGGCTCTTTCTTCTTTGCACATGCAGGACCTGACTCTAGGTTTATATCCTTTAAGTTCGTGCTGGAGTCTGACCTGACTCTGAATTTCAGAACCGTGGAAGAGAATCTGATGCTTGCGTTAGGCGTCCACTCCTGGTTCAGTCAGCTGTGGCTGAGCATGGGGCTGACTGCCTGGCTCAGTAGGATCGTCGGTGCAGAGAAAGGGGTGGGAGGGATTAATTTAAACTGATTTAGAAATGATTAGAAAATGATTTAGACACCTATCATACAGCAGAGAAAGGGGTTATTTTGTATAAGTTACTTGAATGCGCCAACTGTTAAGAGTAGGTTTGTATGAATGGGCTCATACTGACTTGAATGCCTGAATACTGAGGCACAGAATGTTAAAACACTTGCCAAAAGTCACAGTGCTACATGGAAGAGTCTGGATTCAAGTCCAGCACTAAGGCCGTCAAGCTCCAACAGCATGGGGCAAGAAAATGCCTCTCCTCTGTGTTGTATTTACCTGGGGACAGGATGGGCTCTTATGGATCCCATGGACCTGGTGTGTTGCAGAATTGGGTGTGATGGGTCTTCCCATCCCCATGAGGCACCTTTTTCCCCAGGGCCACGCATGCTGCTTGGACAGCTGGGTTCAGAAGAGTTCAAGAATCAGCCACCCTCTGCAACGACTCTCCTTGTGACCTGCCATGTTGCTGATCCTCTCTGCCTGCAAATTTTCTGTTTGATTCCTTCCTCCACTGTGCTAGTCCATCATGAATAGCCGAGCTGTGAATAGCTGAACCCAGTATTGGACACCGTATAGCTTTTATTAAAACGAGGCTCCTCAGGACACCTGGGTGGCTCAGTCGGTTAAGTGTCCAACTCTGGGTTTTGGCTCAAGTCACAATTTCACGGTCCATGGGAGCGAGCTCCGTGTTGGTCTCAGTGCTCACAGTGCAGAGCCTGCTTGGGATTCTCTCTCCCTCTCCCTCTCCCTCTCTCTCTGCCCCTTCCTCACTCATGTTGTCTCTGTCCCTCTCTAAATGAATGAAGGAATGAATGAATGAAAAATAAAACGAGTCTCCTAGTTTCCATGTAAACTAGTGATTGCACATAGATATGGGTATGTGTGTGTGTGTGTGTGTGTGTGTGTGTGTGTGTGTGTGAGTGTCGCTTATCACTAACTCCACTCGATGGACTTGCATCTCGTCCAATGGGGACTCCAGATGCCCGCAACTTGCCAGATGTTGTCTCAGAGATGCGTGAGATCTCTAGCTTCCCTACGGGCTGTGCACAAATCTTTCACATACACCACAGGCCTGTACTGGTGGTTGATAGTGTACTAGTATCCTTTAGGCATGGAGTTCTTGGATTTGTGGACCCCTGAGGTGTGCTTAGGTGAGTACCAAGAATCTGTGATTGGCGGTCTCTAAATACTCATGCACTCGGAATATATTTGATCGCAGTATTGCTCAGAAAACAAAATTTTAATCAGAGGCCCTTGATATTCCCAAGTGTTTGAACACAGAATGTTATTGTTGTCTCTCATTCATTCATTATAGTGATGGCTTTTATTAATAGATACAAGACACTGTCTATTTATTTTTAACTCGATCTACCTTAAAGATACAAATGGGACTGTGTGTAGGGGTCATCAGGATTTCTCCCTCTTGCTAATAGGCAAGGTGGTGCAGTAGACTCAACTTCTTACTCCTGATTAACTAATTGTATAATCATGGGTCATTTAATTTGTCTGGTCCCCTTTTTCCTTCATTACGACATGAGATTAGACTAGATTATCTTTAAATTTTTGAAGTACCGATATGACTCCTGACATTGTTTATTTTTGGGGGGAGGGGAATAAATAGTACATAAATAATGTCAGGGAAAGTTTTTAAAAAGATACATTAATTCTAATCTATTTCTCAAAGTAGCTTTGACTCCATGGTCTACTTTCTAGAGCCTTCTTCAATGTAACATAATCGATTCAACTAATGTGTTAATAGCATCTATTAAGAATACATTGGATACTAGTGGCTTCTTAACCATATGTAATATCTACTAGTAGAAAATTTTAGTTCTTTCTCTTTGTTCTTTTAGTGTTCCATATAATTGGTTAAGTCAAGGATCATAAAATAGATCCACAGTTCATTAGTAGACCCCAAAGCAATTTCAAACAGATTTTTTCTTTCTTCGTACCTGTTTACTTTAGTATAAACACAGAAAGCACTTTATATTCCTACCTTAGAATTAGCAGCTGGAGGGGTGCGTGGGTGGCTCAGTTGGTTAAGTGTCTCACTTCAGCTCAGGTCATGATCTTGCAGCTTGTGAGTTCGAGCCCCGCATTAGGCTCTGTGCTGCCAGCTCGGGCCCGGAGTCTGCTTCAGATTCGCGTCTCCTTCTTTCTCTGCCCCTCTCCTGCTCACACTCTGTCTCTCTCTCCTTCAAAACAAGTAAACATTAAAAACAATTAAAAACAAAGAACTAGCAGCTGGAGTTCCTACTATTCATGGATTAATACAAGTTGGATTTTTAAAAGGATTGCAAATTAAGCAGTTTGTCCCTTAGAGTTGAGAACGTACAAAACTTATTTCAAATTTATATAGTTGGTTGTTCCTGTTTTGTTTTTTTTTTTTTTAAATAAAATTTCTCTCTGAGGCTGACTTATTTGTGAAACCATTTGCACTTCTTCACTACTAAGCCCAGGGTGATGTGCTCCAAGGTAGGCAGTATGCTTCTTTCTTTAACACCTAGGGAGGCTTGCTTAACAAGACAAGCCCACAGTGATTCAGTCTCTGTCCCAAGTGTCCTTGCAGACAGGACATCTAGGGTTGAAAGGGAGGTGTTGCTCTTGATCATGCCTAGGGCAGAGTGACTGTTCTCAGTCCCCACAGCTTGGAGACAATGTTTCCCAAACTTCCCTGATGGAAGAATAATGGAAGGTACTTGGAAGACAGATGGCTCCCCAGGCCACCATCTTGGAGGTTCTGATTCCACAGAAAAGGGTTGGGTCCCAGGAATTTGTGTCATTAATGAGAACCTCAAGTAAATTTTTTTCATCAAGAAGTTCGGGAAAACACTTCACTCTGATGCACCTTCTTCCTTCCTTTTTTATTCCTATTAAATTTATCTAAAATCACAAAATTACCACATGATTATTGTGATCAGTGATGCTCTTACTTTCTGAATGCTTGCCTGAGTTGCTGCCCTTACATCCATCATTCATTTTATACACCATCGCCAGCTTATCCTTCTGGAAATTCAGTCCTCATCACTATTTTCCTGCTCAAAGAACATCACGGCTGCTCTGCTTCCTTGTAGAATTATATCCAGATTCCTCAGCCCGGAACTTAAGGAAGTCAATAAATTGGTCCTCACTGGTCTTTTCAAATTCTTTCTCATCCATTTCCTTCATACAGCCTGGGATTCAGCCATGTGTGGCCATTTGATTGTCCCCATACACATTCTTTAGTGTCCTAACTCTTTGCCTTCGTTTATGCGGTTCTCTCTGATTTTCTATATATGTCCATACCTTATCTATCTTTCAGGGGCCAGCTCAAAAGTTACCTCCTGTCTGAAGTGGGACCTCATTCTATCGGTCAGAGAATAAGAATTTCTTGACTGCGAATGGTATGTCAGGCATTGTGCTGAACTCTTCGTATGTATTGGCTCATTTAATTTTCAAAATAATCTGTGAGGGAAATTTCCCTCTTCTGGACCCACAGTACAGTAACTCATTTGTTGGATTCCATATTTGTGAATTAACCCACACACTTTTATTCCTAACCCTATAACCAATACTCATGGCTCCTTCCGGTTCATTCTTGAATATGTACACAGTGGTGAAAAATTCAAATCACCTGACACACACCTTCCAGCTGAGGTCAAGCAAGGTGACACTCTCTCTTCTTGTTTCAGCTTTCATGCTGTAAACAGTGTCCTTTTCTCCATCTGTTTAGTGACATGCATTTTTTTTTTTTTTGCATTGTGTTTTTTTGTTAGCAAATTTGCTGTTTAAAATGGCCCCAAAAGGGGCACCTGGGTGGCTCAGTTGGCTGAATGTTAACTCTTGATTTTGGCTCACGTCGTGATTTCATGGTTCATGAGATCAAGCCCCATGTTAGGCTCTGGGCTGACAGTGTGGAGCCTGCTTGGGATTCTCTCTCTCTCTCTCTCTCTCTCTCTCTCTCTCTCTCTCTCTCCCTCTCTGCCCCTCACCCACTCTCTCTCTCTCCCCCGCAAAAAATATTTAAAAAAGAGAAAATACATGCTAAGTATTATACAGGAAAGAGTTATTGTGGAAGAGAGGATCCCATTATCATTCTTCCAGCAACAGTTTTTGAGAGTCTGTTATGAGATGGTCAGAAGCGGTGGATAAGATTGCGTCCCTGCCCTTGGGTAGCTTGTAGTCCAGTGGGAAAAACAGACAAGCAGGTGGATGTCGTCACAGTGATTCAGAAAGGCACAAGGAAGCTGGTGATTCATTAAGTGATTGCATCTAAGTCACAGTCTAAGCATTCAATGATTGGATCTGCCATTTAAATTTCTTTTAATGTATGCTCTCGCCTTGAGTTAAGTCCTTGCCTCTGGGAAACTTGGATTCTCTATCTCTGTCTCTGTTTCTATGCCTAATTTCTATTTCTTTATCTTCCTGAAGACCTGTGATAGTTAATGTGTGGTTTTGGGGGAAAAAAACCCCCACAAGACATCGGTTTACATTTTCTACTACCACTGACAAGAGAAACGTAGGCTTTCTTAGGTCTGGAAGAGGAGAATTGTACAGGCTCTGCCCTGCAAAGCTGCCAGCTCATGAAATAAGAAGACAGCAGGGACAAGGGCAGAGCCCTTGAGGCTGTGGCTATGCTGCCAGAGAACCGGCCATGCAGAGCATCACAGATAGCAATGCTCAGATGCAAAATCCACATGCTCTGCTGTGCAGAATACGGAAGGTGCCTGCACGCCTGGGTGAGCAGCCACAAGGCTCTCGTTCCAGCAGGACTTGGCTTTTCTACACTGGCCCTAACTAATAACTGTGGTTTGGATCAAGACTTTATGGTCAAATAACAAATGAATCACTTTCTTTCTCTTTCCTATTTTGGCAAGAATTGAAAATAATTAGTGATCTATTCAGCAATTCCAAATACCTCTGCTAGTCTGTTTGGTGTATTTGCTAGAATATATTTGCTAGAAGAACTCTGGCTGCTGTCCAATGAAGGCTGCTTTTCTAAGCCATTTCTTTTATCTTTTAAAGGAGGCAATTGCCCAGAAACATCAATTTTAGGGGATAAAGGGGAATGAGAATGAAAGGGAACCTGGGGTTGCTTTTAGGATTTTTCTTCTCAGCCTTCCCTCTTACGCGTTTTAGGCTTAGGCCTCCGACCTGCCTCCTAGACCTGCCAGATTCTTTGCTTCTGTGACCCTCCCCTTCTCCTTCGTATCTCCAGGCTGCTAGGCGGCCCCTCTGTGGCTACTCTAGTCCCTGTGGTCAGTTAAAAGACCACCAATTAGGTGTGCGCCCTACTCTACTGTTGTGGTGTATGCTTCAAAGTTGAAATATGATCTGGCCCCTGACCTGGAGGAATTTATTGTCCAGCAGGGAAAAGTCACATGAAGTGATTGTAATGCTTTGTGATGTGGAGTGGAATCTGTAAAGCAGCAGAGTGGGTGAACGCTTCATCCCACTTGGAGGAAAATCTCACGATGCCCACAGATGCCTCCTTCTCCTGGGCTTGGGATTGTCTCTGAGTAATCTCTTTCTCTCTCTTCTTGGTTGTCTCTAGGTTTGGCTCTTGGAAGGACCCTCCGCTTGTGCTCCATTTCTCTCTGTCCCTGTTGGCCTCGCTGAAGTACATTCCAAAGCCATATGTCAAACTGATTCTTCCCTTTTGTAAAGCTGGCCCTTTTCTCCCATAGCTCTAAGCTAGGATTGGGCCCACTCCCACTTGGGACCTCATTTGTTGTAAATTTGTTTGCTTCCCATATATAATCTCATCTCCACAAAAGGATTATCAACTCCTGAGGCAAGACTATGGCAGTTACTCCCTTAATGTATCTTTCACAAAAACCAATGTAATTTTGAGGCCATAGAATCTGTTCCACGATAATTTTTGATCTTGTCAGTATGGCCCCAGCATTCACATGCTAATTCAGACCTATGGAATCTGATGAAAGCCAGTAATGCTGAGAGGGGTGGTCTGGGGAGATTTTTCAACCAGAAATCATTTTGTTTGTGTATTTCAAGCCTTATTATTTTTCATTTGACCCTGTAAAAATACCTCTTGAGTTTTAGAAAATAAACTAATTTCACACCCCCAGTGCTTTCCATACCGTGTCCACTTTGAGCAGACCTTCAGAACTAATGTGTAATGTGGTCTCCATTATATACTGACACAGAAGAAATGGAATTACAACTTTCCCCAACCTTTGATATTCTAAGTCAGGATCTTGAAAGTTGGAGGAAGGCTCTCAGAGTTCAAAATGTTGATCCATTTTGTCTGACTTTGGCCTCTGGGGAAAAGACATAGGATTCGCATAATCTTTCAAAAATATTTCCCTACGTTTGGTGCCTTCTGAGCTCAGGGGGTCTCATTATTCCCTTCAAGGGTTCTTGTGACCTATCAATTATCTAAAAGCTTTTTTCTCTACCCTGCAGATCCTTACCTTTCTTCCATCCCTCTGTGTGTGTGTGAGCTGCACTCTGATTTTTCCCTACTCATTAGCACCCCATAAAGATATGGACAGGTCATATTAAAATTAGAGCTATTTGATTTTTTTTTCATGGTTGTAATGAAAGGTTTGGTGAAGAAAAGGAATAAAATTACTGCTTTTAATACCATGTTCCCTGTTGGTAATTCCAAAAGCATATGGATTGTACTTTTTTTTCACCCAGTAAGGAGAAAAAGCTTCTTTTGTATATAATCCTTAATTAACCCTTTTTTTCTGTGAATAGGGTCCCTTAATAAAATACAAGATGGTTCACTACCCATGTTTTATATATTTCTCTATTGTTGGAGTCCCTTCTCAACTCAACCATGGTGTTCTTTTTCTACTCTTCTCCTTAAGCCGATTCTCTTATGTGAAAACGTCCCAGGATCTCCTAAAATGGTATTTTCAAATGCATTTTCTCATCCTCCCCTGTTTTCACCTGGAAAGCAAGGCGTTCTTTTTGGAGCCAAACCCAATGCTTCACTGCTGTTCTAACGGCAATATCCTTCACTTCTTCCAGCAATTATGTTAAGAGGATAAAATTGACTTTGTTACAGAGTAAGGAAGCATTTTCTAACACATCCCTGGGTATTCTCGTTCTGTAAAATGCTTCACAAATAAAGCTTCTGTGGCCATAGAAGTCTGGACACATGGCTTACATACTTATTCCATCCCCTTCTGAGCGATTTTCAATGCACATGTTGGGATATATTAAACATATTAATAAAACCTCTGAGAAATCCTGCCTTTGACAAACCTGTTTACTCTTGTCTCCTTGTCGTTTCCTGAACTATTCCATCACCAAGCCCCTTTCGTTCTTGAAACACATTTTATCACTTGGCAAGTCCAATTTTGGGAGATTCTGGGGAAGGAATTAGGGGATACAGCTTGCTCAGCTTGGATAAACTGCAGGAATGCGGCGGTGGATTCCTGTATCTGACCTCTCAGGTCCTATTTGCTTTATCAGTGAAATGCAAACTTCACGGGGGCAAGGGCTTTTATCAGTTTTCATCGTGTCACTGCTGCATCTTCAGTGTTAGAACAGGACCTGGCGTGTCTTTGCACCCAGTGATCATTTGTTAACTGGGAGAATGCATGCATCTCTGGGTCACCATGGACGCCATGATTTTCTTAGCTCAGGCTCAGGGGTGACCTTACTTTCAGAACGAAACTGAACTTTTACCAGTTATCTGAATTGTTTAACCGGTGTTAACATTCAGAACGTCCTGAATTCTTCATCTTCAGCAGTGAGTGGCACACATTTATCCTATTCATAGCTCCCCATCGTATTTTGACAAGTCTTTCTGTGTATTTGGGGAAATTCTTTTGTTAGGAGTCTTGCCTCTGAATCTAGCAGTCACCATTCAAATTTCTAGGCTCTTCTCAGGAAGACGCATGACAAATATGACAGCAGAGTGTTGGGAGCAATGGGCTTTGTTACAGACCAAGCGGTGCAGCTGAGGTCAGCTTTGATGCAGAAATAGTAGCATTGGCGGGGCCTTCGATGAGGCAGTGTGGATTGGTCTGGGGTGGCTGTGGAAGGTCAGCAACTGCCTTACAGGCCAGTTCTGCAGGGCGGTCTGAGCCTTGTTCCCGGAAGCTCAGCCAAGAGCCCGGTTTTCCAGGACCCAGAATTTAATGCACTCCAATACGTTTAAATGTCCCTGCTAAACATGATATCTACTCCATCCTTCCACGAGTTTCAAATTCCCATTTCAGAAGGCTGTTTGTCTTCTTCTTTTAAAAATTTTTCATTTCTTAGTTTTTTTTTTTTTTTTAATTTTTTTTTTCAACGTTTATTTATTTTTGGGACAGAGAGAGACAGAGCATGAATGGGGGAGGGGCAGAGAGAGAGGGAGACACAGAATCGGAAACAGGCTCCAGGCTCTGAGCCATCAGCCCAGAGCCCGACGCGGGGCTCGAACTCACGGACCGCGAGATCGTGACCTGGCTGAATTCAGACGCTTAACCGACTGCGCCACCCAGGCGCCCCTCTTAGTTTTTAATTTAAAAAATTTTAATTCCAGTGTCGTTAATATAGACTGTTAGGTTAGTTTCAGGTGTACAATATAGTGATTCAACAATTCTGCGCTCTCGATGCTCATCATGGTACCTGTACTCTTAATCCCCCTCCCTTATTTCACCCATTCCCCCCACCGACCTCCTCTCTGGTAACTACTAGTTTCTTCTCTATAGTTCAGAGTCTGTTTTTTCATTTCTCTCTCTCTTTTTCCTTTGTTCTTTTGTTTTGTTTCTTAAACTCCAAATATGAGTGAAATCATATCGTATTTGTCTTTCTCTGACTTATTTTGCTTAGCATTATGCTCTCTAGCTCCATCCATGTTGTTGCCATGGCAAGATTTAATGCGACTGCTAGGCCATAGGGTAGTTCTATATTTTTAATTTTTTGAGGAACCTCCATACTGTTTTGCACCAATTTGTTTCCCCACCAACAGTTGCACAAGGGTTCCTTTTTTCCACATCCTCACCACTTGTTTTTTCTTGAGTTTTTTATTTTAGTCATTCTGACAGGCATGAGGTGATACCTCATTGTGTTTTTTTTTTTTTTTTTTTTTTCATTTAAATTCAAGTTAGTTAACATATAGTACTGGTCAGGAGTAGAACCCAGTGATTCATCTCTTACATATGATACCCAGTGCTCATCCCAGCAAATGCCCTTCTCCATGCCCATCACCCATTTAGCCCATCCCCCCACTCACCTCTCCTCCAGCAACCCTGTTTGTTCTCTCTGTGATTAAGAATCTCTTATGATTTGTCTTCCTCTTTTTATCTTATTTTATGTTTCCTTCCCTTCCCTATGTTCATTTATTTTGTTTCTTAAATTCCACATATGAGTGAAATCATATTTGTCTTTCTCAGACTTACTTATTTTGCTTAGCATAATACATTCTAGTTCCATCCACATTGCTGCAAATGGCAAGATTTCATTCTTTTTGATTGCCAAGTAATATTCCATCACACACATATATATATATATATATATATATATATATATATATATATTTATATTTATATATATATATATATACACACCACATCTTCTTTTTCCATTCATCAGTCAATAGACATTTAGGCTTTTTCCATAATTTGGCTATTGTTGATATCATTGTGGTTTTGATTTGCATTTACTTGATGATGAGTGATGTTGAGCACCTTTTCATGTGTCTGTTGGCCATTTGTATGTCTTCTTAGAAGATGTTTTTCCTTATTGCTAAATATTTCTGTACTTTATAGCTGCCCATACCATTTTTCTTATTTCATTTCCCTCTTTTAATTAATTATATATGCACACAAACATTCCTCCTTTGCCTCTTTGTCTTGCCTGTTTTTCTGGGTTTTGATCACACTGTGTATGTAACTCTCCCCTTCTGAAGGCTAACGTCTATGATTTGCTTTTTACAATGAGTCTCGTAAATGACTTCTTTCTATGACTCTCATGTACTCCAGAGATTCTTCTTCACTGAAGTGGTCATGCTTAGGATCTATAGGATTCTGTTTCCCCTTAGGTGGAATCATCTAAGTTAAATTTTAATAATTTGGCTTAATATCACAATCATTTTATCTGCCAAACACAACTGGGAAGGGAATAGTGAGATAAGATTGAATTTGGTTGCTAGTAAGAAAGATACAAAGTAAAAGTAATTAAAATAGATCAGAGATGTGTTTTTCCCCTTAAAAGAGAAGTCTAGGGGCGCTTGGGTGGCTCAGTTGGTTTAGCGGCCGACTTTGGCTTAGGTCATGATCTCGTGGTTCATGAGTTCAAGCCCTGCATCCGGCTCTGTGCTGACAGCTCAGAGCCTGGAGCCTGCTTTAGATTCTGTGTCTCCCTCTCTCTCTGCTCCTACCCCATTCGTGCTCTGTCTCTCAAAAATAAAGAAATGTTAAAAAAAAAGAGAGAAGTCTAGAAGCAGGGTAATAAGGTAATAAGTCTGAGGGCCCAGTGTCCTTATTTCTGCTCTACTGCCCTTAGTAAATGGCTCTCATCTTCAGGGGAACCTGATGCTCACAAGAGGGTTGAACAGCTACCGCTCTCCCATTCCGTCTCCCATATAAGTCAGTCCCCTTTCCAAGAAACCACATGCCATGACTTCCACCCGTATCTTATCATCCACTTCTATCTCTAAGAGATGCTTAGAAATTTAGTTTTATAGTTGGGCAAATTGCCACACCCAGTGATGTAGGTCTCTGCTTTCATTCAAAGGAAGAAGGGAATACATATTAGGAAAACAACTAACAGTCTCTGCTTTGAAGATTTTTTTTTAAACTTTACTTTTTTTTGTTTTAAAAATTTTTACCATTGTTTTACAAAAGATGCTGTTGACTATAAATCCAATGGGAAGATGTTGTGAAGGTTTCTCACAAAACATATCTGTTATAGGAAACAATCATGGCTCAATTCTTTGCATTTGGAGGAGTGTCCAGAAATTTGTATGGTCTTGTGGGCCAGAAAGTGGGCACAGATTACCTGCATTTATAGTCACTGTGAGCAACGTTGTCCTCTAGGATATAAGCTGTGCTTACTTTGTTAGTATAACTTCTGATATGCACTTAAAAGACAGCCCAAGATGCAAAGCATGTTCCAAAGGAAGCATTTTAATAATGCTCCATCATAATTAATTCTTGAGATTATTCACAATTCAAGGCATTTTGAGCTTTTATAAAAGATTTACAACTTTGAACACAAAACAGAGTTAGCTTTCCCTGGGCTCATTATAAAAACCAAGTCATAGCCACCATCACAGAAAATAGTTTTGTTATTTCTTCTCGTTCCTGGGTAGATAATGGGAGGTTGGGTCGGGATGGTCTCATTTGGAGCAGGATCTGCTCGAGAGAAAGACACACGATGCAGAGAAGAAATAGTCAATGCTGGTGTTGCCTCCATAAGCTATGTTGGCAGGAGCTTTCTCTTACTATTTTTAAAGTGACAGGTTTAAAGCTCAAAACCAAAATCCAGCAATTCTTAACACTTCTGTTATATAATTACCCTTTTTTAAAAAAAAAAGAAAAAAAAAAAAACTCTACTCACTTGTAATCTACCAAAAGTCAGCTTCAAATCATTCATAGTACCCAGATATCCAAGAGTCAGAGTATTAAGCCATCTTTTTTTGCCGGGTTATTTACTTGAACTCATAACAAAGAATTCAGACTTCGGCAAAATGCTGTGTAATTCTTGCCTTTTCTCCTCCTTCCTCCCACATGGTTTTTCCTTGTGACAAACAACTGGTTCTGCTCAGCCAGAGTGATACATCCATAACCCCCCCCTGCTTTCCCTTCCTCTTGTGGCTGTCTGCTGTATAAAAGGAGGATGCAGTGGGGGTGCCTGGGTGGCTCAGTCGGCTAAGTGACTGACTCCTGCTCAGGTCATGATCTCATGGTTCATGAGTTCGAGCCCTGCCTCGGGCTCTGTGCTGACAGCTGGGAGACTGGAGCCTGCTTCGGATTCTGTGTCTCCCTCTCTCTCTGCACACCGCTCTCCCACTCATGCTCTTTCAAAAATGAATAAACTTTAAAAAAATTTTTAAAAAGGAGGATGCAGTGATGACTGCTTTATGAACAACTGAGGAGAACTCTGGCTTTCACCAAAATGGGGAAAAGCACTTATCATCCGGGGGCGGGGCATGACTCTGTGACCCATTTTAGAGAAGTGGAAACACAGTAGCACCATACTGTGGGAGAATGCAAGTTGCCAAGGAAACTGGTGATTATTAGCTGGATTAGTGCTGGGTGCACGGAGGTGCGCCTGAGCTTGAGTTGACACGGAGGAACCTGGGTTCAGCACTGACCTGTCTTCCCAAAGCAGCCCTGCGACAGGACTGCCAACAGGAGCCCTTCCTCGGGTTTCACTCAGTCGGATGTCTCATCAGCCCAAGAATCCTGCACCTCTCGCAGGTATTCAAAGAACAGGCTGGGTGCCAGAGAAGCAAAACACTCTTCGGCACTGGTGAAGTTTCCACTGAAGCCCAAGCATGGCTCAGCTGCGGTGGAGAACTATGCGCGTCAGGGCTGAGAAGTCGCTTCTCCGTGGGGTTTGGAGGCATCCCAGCAAGGGAGGAGATGGAGTAACGGTGGGGCTGGGAGGCAGGCAGGGTGCCGCGTATGCACCCAAGAGGCACACTAGGGCAGTGTTGGGCTCCCGGCCACACAGCAAAGGACAGAGCGGAAGATGTAGCTCCAACTCCGCGTCGGCATAAGCCAGGCTCATGACCGCTGATGCCATCCCTCACCCGTCTGAGAAAATCAGACTCTATGTGCTTTACAGATCTGCCTTGGCCAACTCTGTTCAAAGTTATTTCATCCTTGTATCATTTTTTTCTAACTTGCAAAGAAACAGATGCAATGAAAACACGAGCAAGAGGTGCTATCAACCTCTTGAGGAACGTAGAAGAGCAACCAAAGTTTTGTATAACGTGGTTGTTGTTTTTTTTTTCCAGATTTTACTTGGAGTCAGGCATCTGATGCATACGTCAAGCTAGAGCAATGATGATTTTGTTTTGCATTAAAATTAATTTGTCTATTTATCCGAACTCTAAATTATACGGGCCGGGGGGGGGGGGACCGTGGAGCTTAAATCATCTTCCAGTTTTGAAGGGAAGTGTTCACTGTTCATTCATGAAGCCTTTTCAGCAAGGTACCCACAGGCTTTTCAACTCTTTTTTTATTTTTTTAAATTTATTTATTTATTTATTTATTTTTGGGACAGAGAGAGACAGAGCATGAACGGGGGAGGGGCAGAGAGAGAGGGAGCCACAGAATCGGAAACAGGCTCCAGGCTCTGAGCCATCAGTCCAGAGCCCGACGCGGGGCTCGAACTCACGGACCGTGAGATGGTGACCTGGCTGGAGTCAGACGCTTAACCGACTGCACCACCCAGGCGCCCCGCTTTTCAACTCTTGAAATGAAGTAAAGTGCCGGTTAAAGCAGAGTAGAAACTCTGAGCTTAAATTCTGGGACTGGCCTTTTGCTTTTTTTCTTCTAGACCTTAGATACTGACTTTGTGCAACGGGCAGCCTCGTGAGGGGGAAAACTAACTCGAGCAGACTGATGAAACATTTGGAGGGGCAAGATCCTTAAAACGTAAAGTATTTCAGAATGTGGAAGATCACGAAGAAATGTACGGCGTGGGACGGTAGATTCTAACAGCTTGGGAGCTCTGATAAAACAAGGATGACACGGTCAAAACTATATTTTTCCTTTTCAGTGCACAGATTACGAAAGTTGGCTGAGAACAAGTATCTGCAGTTTCTTTTCCTAAAATCCTTTAGCTTCGCATTTTTCTGGGTAAGTCATTGCTATTCTTTTTTAAAAAAATTTTTTTTTTCAACGTTTATTTATTTTTGGGACAGAGAGAGACAGAGCATGAATGGGGGAGGGGCAGAGAGAGAGGGAGACACAGAATCGGAAACAGGCTCCAGGCTCTGAGCCATCAGCCCAGAGCCCGACGCGGGGCTCGAACTCACGGACCGCGAGATCGTGACCTGGCTGGAGTCGGGCGCTTAACCGACTGCGCCACCCAGGCGCCCCGAGTCATTGCTATTCTTACAAACTTTTCATTTATATCTTGGCTTGCTTGGCACCTGCCTTTCTCAGTAACGTTGACATGATCTATTTTTCTCTCTCTGTGTGTGTTTTATGTGTACACATCCCCTTTTATATAGAAGTTTATATAGAGTAGTTACATGGAAGAGAGAGAAGCAAGAAAATCTTCATTTACAAATAGGAAATCACCCTGGAATCTGGAAAACTAAAGAGACAATTTTATTTTCTTTCTTTTTTTTTTTTTTCAAAGTTTTTTATTTATTTTTGGGACAGAGAGAGACAGAGCATGAACGGGGGAGGGGCAGAGAGAGAGGGAGACACAGAATCGGAAACAGGCTCCAGGCTCTGAGCCATCAGCCCAGAGCCCGACGCGGGGCTCGAACTCACGGACCGCGAGATCGTGACCTGGCTGAAGTCGGACGCTTAACCGACTGTGCCACCCAGGCGCCCCTGGAAAACTAAAGAGACAATTTTAAAGGAGAAAGGGGGAATGTCTGGAACACAGTAGGCACTCAATAAATGGTTGTTGAATGGCAGAATAAAGGCAGCTCCTCCTTCATTACAAGATTGTTGGTATTCTCTAGAGAATTACACAGGAAAATGATGGCACACACGAACCCCGGCACACGCAGTGACCTCTTTTTCTCTGCCGTGTCATTCTTACAACCTCCTTGGGAAATGAGCCTGTCAGGGGTTGTGGCTATCCCCGTGCGGATGCAACCTGGAGTCTGCAGAAACTTGCTTAGAACGGGTCGGCGGCAAGGCTGAGCCACCGCCCGAGTTAGATGGTCCTAAATTCTGTGCGTTTTGTCACTTTTGATTTCTGTCCTGTGTGTGAGTGTGTGTGTGTGTGTGTGTGTGTGTGTGTGTCTGTCTGTCTGTCTGCCTATGTGTACAGTGAAGCACCCTAGTTCTCAGCAACTGCTCCGACTACGGTCTGAATGTTCATATTCTCCCCAAATTCACATGTTGAAGATCTCATGCCCGAGCTGATGATGGCGGGAGGCGGGGGCTTTGGGAAGAGACCAGGCCATGGTCTCTACCCAGCACCAATAAGATTTGTGTCCTAATAGAAGAGGCTCAAGAGAGCTCCCTTGCCCTTCTGCGACGCGAGGACACAAGAAGTCTGTGACCGAGAAAAGGGACCCTCACCCAGCCGAGAGCCTGGACTCCCAGCCTTCAGGATCATGGGAAGAAATTTCTGCTGTTTCTGAGCCACCCGGCCTGTGGAATTGGGTATCTGGCCAGAGAGGGTGAGGACAGCTAGCCGGCACAAGCCAGGGCGCGTGCTGGTGTCACCCCGAGGTGATCGTTTCATTTACATTTGTTTGCATTTTCCAGCTTCATCTTCGCCCCTCACACCGTAATGTCTGTTCTGTGTCGACATTACCTGTTCTGGAAGAGTCACTGAAAAACACGCTCTTTGAAAGGAGAAAGGGGGCTGAGAGCAGCAAGACAATAAGGTTTACGGCAGAGCTGTGGGTCTGCTGCCTTTGTGCTGGAGAATTTTCTTAGGCTAAAACACCCATCCCCGGCATCTGTCCTCTCACACATGTGCACCACATTTCAGAAGGACACGAGTGAGCTTAATAATAACAAACATTCAGGCCTCCGCGTCTCCCCTCTGCTCAGCGACCGGCTCTCGATTCTTCATGTGGAAACGACCAGTCCAACAACCAGCAGGACAGAGAGGCGGCGAGGAGTTTTTGGCAGAAGCAGCAGCTCAGAGAACTAAAACAAACTCCCACGCCAGGGCGATGTTGTTCCTGGACCTCGGAGAACACAGCTGAGATGAGGAGGTCTGAGTTTTACCAGGGAGAGCCTCTTTCTGAGCGTGACCTTTCCCTATGGCGTGCGACCTTTGGAGACAATGGAGCATCGGCTCCGTTTTTCAGATGGTGACTCCCCTTCCCCCTTCGTCCTCACACATTTGTGTAAGACTTAACATCTGCCGGGGTCTTACGCTCTTAACCTTTTCTTCAGTCCAGGAGTTGACCGCAGGGAGAAAACAGTACCATTTTCTGTTTCTGTGATGGATTGTGCCTGAGAACCGTTTGTGCTCTGGAGAGAACTCAGCGACGTGTCTGATTCTGCCTGCTGTCGTTCTCTGGCAACAAGGGCCCAAGCGCTCGCCGTCTTGGGAGCTCCTGCCTCTGCGGAGAAGGGCTGCAAAGAGCTGCTGCGTCCATTTTCAGGGACTCGGTACATACGGGGGTGGCCTGAGCTCTGGGGACCCACGCAAACAGGGAGATCTGGGCTTTCTTGTACCGGGGAGGAGGAAATGAGCCCGAAGAACCCCTCAGCCCTTGGCCCACTTAGTCTTCTCCTCAGGGAAGGGGCCAAAGGTACTTCCTGTCACCTACGCTCCTTTGCTTTCCTTCGTGGCATCTTGATTACGATGGATTGCACGAGACCCTGCACACGCTAATCTAACAAGGGCAACCATGAACACCACATGAAAGAGATATCGTCACCTCTGAGGTAGCCAGGCTCCATCATGAATATTGATTGGGATCTTCTCTTAGGGAGGTGTTATTTTATTTATTTATTTATTTATTTATTTATTTATTTATTTATTTTTAAAATATGATTTATTGTCAAGTTAACTAACATACAGTGTATACAGTGTGCTCTTGGCTTCGGGGTTAGATTCCCGTGATTCATCGCTTACATACAACACCCAGTGCTCATCCCAAGAAGCACCCTCCTCAATGCCCATCACCCATTTTCCCCTCCCCTCCCCCGGCCCCCCCCCCCCCCCTCACTTTGTTCTCTGTATTTAAGAGTCTCTTATGGTTTGCCTCCCTCTGTGTTTGGAACTACTTTTTTTTTTTTTCCTTCCCTTCCCCCATGGTCTTCTGTTATGTTTCTCAAGTTCCACATATGAGTGAAAACATATACCTGTCTTTCTCTGACTGACTTATTTCATTTAGCATAATACCCTCCAGTTCCATCCACATTGTTGCAAATGGCAGGATTTCATTACTTCTCATTGCCAAGTAGTATTCCATTGTATATATAAACCACTTCTTCTTTATCTATTCATCAGTTGATGGAGATCTGAGCTCTGTCCATAATTTGGCTATTGTTGAAAGTGCTGCTATAAATTTTGGGGTACATGTGCCCCCATGAATCAGCACTCCTGTATTCTTTGCCATAATTTCTTTTTGGGGGTTTTTAATCCCCCCCCCCCCCCCCCCCCCCACACACACACCAGTGAAACAGAGAGGGTAGGAGAGGAGCAAGAGGACATTGAAACTGAGTAAAAGACCACAAAACCCCTGAAGCAGGGAAGGAGGCAGACTCTGACAAGATAAGCTAGTCACCAGAGCTGTCACAGTATTTTGAGCAGTGATGACCCATTGTTTCCTTTCTGGATTGCATTTTTCTTTAAGAGCTATGTTGAGGTATTGTTCACATGCATTTAAAGTGTAAAATTCGATAGGCTTTGACACATGGATGCATCTGTGAAGTCACCATCACAGTCAAGATAATAAACATGTCCATTTCTTCTAGAAGTTTCCCCTTGCCCTTTTGGAATCCTTCCCTCCTGCCCTTCCCTGTCCTTTTTCTTTCCCTAGCCAAGTAGTCTGCTTTGTGCCAGTGCAAAGAAGTTTGCATTTTCCAGAATTTTATATTAGTGGGGCTATACCACGCTTGGTCTTCTGATCTCTCATCTTCTATGTAGCGTAATTTTGCCATTCATTCACATTGTTGTGTGTATCAATAGTCATTCCTTCTTCCTGTTGAGAAGTATATCATTGTATGAGTATGCCACAGCTTTGGTTTTTTAAGAAACCCATTCACTTGTCGGTGCACATTTAGGCCATTCCCAATTCTCTGCTATGACAAACAAAACTGCTCTGAGCATTTGTATACAAGTCTTTGTATGAATATGTGTAAATTTTCATATGATTATTTGCTGTTTATATATCTCAATATCCCATGGGTCAAAGAAGAAATAAAAGGGTGAGTATTCTGAACCAAATAAAAATGAAACTGCAACCATTACAATTTGTGGGATGCTGATAAACTGTTATTTAGAGGAAAATTCATAGCACTAAACACCTACAAGAGAAACAAAGAAGTTTTCTAAATTTGTGACCTCAGTTTACACATTACAAAAGTAGGGGAGGAAAAGCAAATGAAATCCAAAATACAGAGAAGATAGGAAATAATAAAGAGTAGAATGGGAATCAACGAAATTGAAAACAGAAAAACAATAAAGAAAATCAAGAAAAGCAAATGTTAGTTTTTTTTTTTTGAAATTGATCAAATATAACTGATGAAATTCAAACAACACTGATTAGGAATAAAAAAGAGAAATTACAAATTACCAACATTGGGAATGAGAGAGGTTTCATCAGTAAGGATTCTACAGATATTAACAAGATAATGAAGGAATATTATGAAAACTTTATGCCAATAAATTTGACAACTTGGATGAGAAGTACCAACTTCATGAAAGATACAAACTATCAAAGTTTATCCAAGAGCAAATGGGTAATCCCAACAGACTGTATCTATTAGAGAAATGAAATTTGATGCTCAAAATTGTCCTACACACACATACAAAATCCAGGCCCAAATGGCTTCACTGATGAATTATACCAAATATTTACATAATCAATAATAGCAATTCTCTATAAAATCTTCAAGAAATTGAAAAGGAGGAAATATGTCCCAATTCATTCTATGAGGCTAGCCTTACTCGGACATAAGTTAAAACATTATAAGACAAAGTGTGAACATTACAAGAAAAGAAAACTACATAGTTGAAAAGTTTCATAACAAAATTTTGTTAAATTGAATCCAACAATATACATGAAAAACAATACGTCATGACCAAGTGACGCTTATCACAAGGATGCCAAGTTAATAAAACCTCTGAAAATCAATCCATATAATTTGTCATAACAGACTGAAAAAAATAAAAAAAAGAAAAACTGATTCTCTTAATAGGTGCAAAAAAAGTATTGGATAAAATTTTAACATTTATTCCTCATAAAAACTCTCAGCCACTTAGGACTAGATGAAAACTTTCTCAATTTGATCAAGGGCATCTGTAGTTAACATCATATTTAATGGTGAAATGTTGAGTGCTTTTCCTTTATTTTTAAAAAAATTTTTTTCAACGTTTTATTATTTTTGGGACAGAGAGAGACAGAGCATGAACGGGGGAGGGGCAGAGAGAGAGGGAGACACAGAATCGGAAACAGGCTCCAGGCTCTGAGCCATCAGCCCAGAGCCTGATGCGGGGCTCGAACTCACGGACCGCGAGATCGTGACCTGGCTGAAGTCGGACGCTTAACCGACTGCGCCACCCAGGCGCCCCAAGTGCTTTTCCTTTAAAATAGGGAACAAAACAAGGATGTCTGCTCTCACCAATTCTGTTCAACATTACACTGAAGGTTCTAGACATGTAACACAGCAAACAAGAGATATAAGAGGCATGCCTTATAAAGGGAGAAAGAAGATTGTCTTTATTCATAGGTATATGATCATCTAGGTGGAAAAATCTTATGAAATCTACAGAAAAGGCATGAGAACTTGTAAGTGAATACATGATATAAGATCAATATGAAAATCAATTGTATTTCTTTATACTAAAATGAACAATCAGAAACAGAAAAAAAACCCTTACTATTTACAATCATATCAAAATAGGAAATATTTAGAGGTAAATCTAGTAGAAAATGTGCAAGACTTATAACTGAAAACCACATAATGTTTCTGGGAGAAATGAAAAAACCTAAGGAAATGGAGATATAGAGGTCACATTTATAAACTGGAAGACTCAATGTCATTAAGACGTCAAGTCTCCCCAAAATGATTTCTAGAAGACTCAATGTCATTAAGATGTCAAGTCTCCCCAAACTGATTTCTAGATTCAAACTATCCCAATCAAAATCCTTGCAGTTTTTTTTTTTTGTAGACATTGATTTTAAAATTCCTTCTGAGGGGCGCCTGGGTGGCTCAGTCGGTTAAATGTTCCACTTAGGCTCAGGTCATAATCTCACGGTTCATAAGTTAGAGCCCTTCATCCAGCTCTGTGCTGGCAGTGCAGAGCCTGCTTGGGATTTTCTCTCTCCATCTCTCTGTGCCCCTCCCCCTGTTTGTGTTCTCTCTCTCTCTCTCTCTCTCTCTGTCTGTCAGATAAATAAATAAGCTTAAAATTTTTAAAATTTAAAATTCCTTTTGAAATGCAATGGACCCAGAATAGACAAATAACTGTGAAAGGACAAAGGGAAAGTTGGAAGACTTACAGTACTGACTTCAAGATTTATTATAAAGCTGCAGTATCTGAGATATTGTGGTAATAGCATAAAGGTACCAATCTGCAATATGTGTGCACCTAATAACAGAGCTACAAAACAAATGAAGATAATGCTGATAAAACTCCGTGGAAAAATAGGCAAATCTACAACTGTATTTGGAGATTGCAACATTTCTTCAGTAACTGACAAAAAAAAGTAGACAGAATCTCAGAAAGGATGTAAAAGAACAGAAGAATATAAATGAAGCATCTTGACCTAATTAACCTTTACAGAACACCATGTGCCAGAACTATAGAGTTCTCATTCTCAAATGCATATGGAACATTCATCGATATAGACCATATGTTGGGCCATACAATGAGCCTCAGTAAATTTTAAAAAGAAAGAAAGAAAGAAATCCTACATACTACAATAGAATTAAATTAGAAATTGATAACAGAGCTATCTAATTTATTAATGGCCCTCTAATTTACTTGGAAATTAAACAACACACTTCTAGATAACCTAAGAACAAAAGGAGAAACCGGAAAGAAAATCAGGAGATACTTCATACTACACATGAATGAAAACAGAAGATACAAAAAACTTGTGGGGTGCCTCTAAAGCCATGCATAAGGGAACTTTATAGCTTTAATACTTACACCAGAGAAGAAGAAGAAATGATGAATTTTTCATTTTAAGAAGCTATGGAAAGAAGAGCAGATTCAACCAAAGCCAAAGAAATAATAAAGACCTAAGAGGTAATCAATTAAAATAGAAAATTTATGAGCAGTAGAGAAAGTGAATAAAGCTAGAAGGTGGTTCTTTGAAAATTTCAGTAAAATTGATAAACACCAGGTAGATGTATCAGGAAAAAAAAGAGAATATGCAAATTACCAATATAAAGAATCAAGAAGTAAAAGTACTACACACATTCAAAATTCTAATGCCCAGAGACACATGGGTGGCTCAGTTGGTTAGTGTCCAACTCTTGAGTTTGGCTCAGGTCACGATCTCCAGGCTGCGCTGATAGCCTAGAGCCTATTTGGGATTCTCTCTCTCTCTCTCTCTCTCTCTCTCTCTCTCTCTCTCTCTCCCCCTCTCCAGCTTGCACTCTTTGTCTCTTTCTCTTTCTCTTTCAAAAACTAAGTAAACATTAAAAAAAATTTTAAGTCCTTTACCTATGGAAAGCCCAGTTGGTTACATTGGTGAATTCAATGAAACTTTTAAGGAAAAGTAACACCAATCCTAAACAATTTCTTTTTGAAAAATAGAAGAGGAGATAATATTTCCAAGTTTATTTTATGAGTCCAGAGTTACTTTGGTGCCAAAAGTAATGACATTATAAGAAAACTACAAACCAACCTCCATCATGAATATACATGTATAAACTTTATCAAGTTCCTAGCAAATTTAATTCTGTGACACATAAAAGGGATAATACATCACGGCCAACTGGTATTTATTTCATAAATATAAGATTGGTCCAAAATTTGAAAATCAGGATCAGTTAATGTAACTTACCACATTAAAAAAAGGGCAAAAATCACACAATATCCATAGATTAAAAAGTATTTGTCAAAATTTAACACCCATTTATTTAAAAAAAATCAATAAATGTCTCAGCAGACTGCAAGTAAAAAGAAACTTTTTCAGTCTGATAAAGGGCATCTACAAAAAACCTATACCTAATATCATAATTATAATGGCATAATTCTGCTAATGAAATCTGAAACACTTGCCCATAAGATTGGAAATAAAGCAGAGATGTCCACTCTCGCTATTTCTACTTGACATTGTATGAGAGGTCCTACCTCCAGTAGGAGGTAAAAGGCATAGAAGAAAAAGTAGAAGGTAAAGAAATAAAAGGCACATAGATTGAAAAAGGATGAAAAAAGCATCTTTGTTCATAGACAACATGTTGTATACATAGTCCTAAATAATCTACATAAAATCACTAGAACTAATAAGTGGGTTCAGTAAGGTGGTGGTATTCAAAGTCAATATACAAAAAGTAATTGCATTTCTACATGCTAGCAATAACTTCTGTAAAATGAACTTCAATATCATTTAGAATAGCATGTAAAACCACAAAACACTTAGGATTAAAATTAACAAAAGATGTGCAAATTCTATATACTGAGGAAAAACAAAAATACGAAAACGTTGCTGAGAGAAAGGAATGAAGATTGAAATGAAATGAAGAATTATACCACGGTTATGGATTGAAAGATTCAATATGGCTGAGGTGATGGTGCTCCTCATGATTCCAGTCAAGACCCAGTAGGCTTAATGTGTGTGTGTAGACATTGGCATGTCATTGCTAAAATGCATTTAGAAATTCGAAGAATGTTGAATAGCTACAATAATCCTTAAAAAGAAGAGCTGTACTAGAAAGCTGCATTGTATAGACACAGTGTGCTGTCGGTATAAAGACAGACAGTGTAACATAATAAGAGTTCAGAAATAAAACTACACCTTATGCTAAGGAACCAAAGCAATTGAAGGAGAAAACCAAAGCCTTTTAACAAACAATGCTGGAATAAGTGGATATCCATATAGAGAGGTGACCTTGAACCTATACCTCACCCCATACACAAAAATTAATTACAGATGGTTAATACATTTGAATGTGAGAGGGGATGAAAATCAGCCCTTGGAGGGTAAAATTTTCTTAGATATTACAATAGTTTGTTGTCCTCCAAAGAATAGATACATAGTATATCTGTGGTTATAACACATTTCATGTTTGGGAGGTTGGGGTGATTAGAAGTAGAGTATCTAAAGACTCCTATGGAAGTATTGTGGGTTGAACTGTGTCTCCCAAAACTTATACAGAAGCCATAACCCCTGGTACCTGTGAAAGTGATCTTATGTGGAAATAGGGTCTTTACAGATATAATTAGGAAGCTTAGATGAGGTCATACTGGAGGAGGGGATGACTAGTGTCCTTATAAGAAGAGAAGAGATATAGAGATAGGGGAGAAGGCCATGTGAAGATAGCGCAGAGATTGGAGAGAAGTGTTACCAGCCAAGGAATGCCAGAGATTCCTGGCAAACCATCAGAAGCTAGCCAGAGGCAAGGAAGGATCCCCTCAACAGCTCTGTCAAAGAGAACAAGACTCTGCCAACCCCTTGATTTTAAACGTCTAGCCTCCACAACTGTGAGACAATGAATTTCTGTTGTGTGAAACCCCCAAGATTGCTACTGTGTTAAGGCAGCCTTGGGAAGTTCACATGGGGGATGAAAATGTAAGAAAGGTCAGGAAACATTGGTCCAGAAGAAAACATAGGAGAACAGTTTTGTAACTTTTGGTTAGGCAAAGATTTGTTAGATGGACCCAGAGAACACTAGCCATAAAGGAAAAAAATAATGACAAAGAGGACTTCATCATCAAATTACACACTTCTGATTACCAAAAGGTTAGATCTGTTAAGAACATTGTTTAGAAAATTAAGAGAGAACTCACAGACTTGGAGAGAATGTTTGTCATAGATAGCTGACTTATAAAGGACTTACAAACAGAATATATGGAGCACTACCATTCAATAATAAAGAGGAAACTCAATTCACTTGTGAGCAAAAGACTTGAATAGACAGTTCACAAAGGAAGGTATTTGAATGGTCAATAAGCACATGAAAAAATGCTCAACATCATTAGTCATCAGGGAAACACAAATTAAAACCACAATGAAGGGGGCGTCTGGGGAGCTCAGACGGTTAAGCATCCGACTGGATCTCAGCTCAGGTCATGATCTCATAGTTTGTGAGTTTGAGCCCCGCTTCAGGATACACACTGTCAGCATGGAGCCTGCTTGGGTTTCTCTCTCTCCTTCTCTCTCTCTGTCCCCCCCTCCCAAAAATAAATAAATAAGCTTAAAAAAAAAACCCCACAATGAGGTACCACTACATGCCCACTTGAATGGTATAAATAAAAAGACTGACGACACCAAGTGGTGACCAGGATGTGAAACTAGTGGGAGTACACAGCTACTTTGGAAAATGGTCTGCCATTTTCTCATTAAGTTAAACATATACCTAGCCTATGTCCCAGCAATTCTGCTTCTAGGTGACGACTGAAGAGAAATGAAGACAGGTCTACCATAAGAGATGCACACAAATGTTTATAGCCAAAAGCTGAAAACGACTCAAAAACGTCCACTCTCAAGAGAATAGATCAGCAGACTGTAGGGCATTTATATAATGGGTACCACTCAGCAGGAAAAAGGAAGAAACCACTGACAGTCTCAACAACGTAGATGGAGCCTGAAAACATCTGGCTGAGTGAAAGAAGCCACACTCAAAGTGTACCTACTCTACTCTCCCATTTATATGACGCTCTGGAACAGAAATTGCCCCACTCTACACTGACAGACACATCAGACCAAGGGATTCCTGCCTGGAGTGAGAGGCGCGGGGTTTACTTCAAAGGGGCACATGGAAACTTGATAGTGATGCAGCTGCTCCATCCACATCCTCATGGGAGTGGAGGCTGCACGTGTGTCCGCACAGGTTAAAACTCATGAAGCTAATAAAGTCGTTAATGACTGTGCATTTTGCTGGCCCACGTGGCTGAGGCCAGGAAAATGGCCATTTTCCCTGATGTGGCTAAGTCAGCTTGGAGAACCCCCGACAGGTGAGCGGGTACCCACGTTGAGGAAGCATCGAAATGTCTAAGAGTGGAAGCCTCTTTGTATTTTGACAGCTGTGTGGATGCAAGGGCCAGTGTCATGTGAGGACGTGGGCAGCTGAGTGTCAGAACGTAAACATATGTTCTCTCTCCTACGTCCAGGACCATCTCCCCAGAAGCCTAAACTCTTTCACACACCTGGTGGTTCTGTAGGTAAATCAAAGGAGGCACATCATGAGCCTGTGCAAAGAAAGTCAGTTCACATACTGACAAGCCTTACTCAAAGAAGCAGTGGAAGGGTCTAAGACTCCCATACAAGGGTGCCTGGGTTTAGTCGGTGAAGCATCGGACGCTTGATTACGGCTCAGGTGGTGATCTCAGGGTTTGTGAGTTCGAGCTGCGCATCAGGCTCTGTGCTGACAGCAGGGAACTCACTTCAGATCCTATGTCCCCCGCTCTGTCTATCCCTCCCCAGCTTGTTCTCTCTCTCTCTCTCTCTCTCAAAAATAAATAAGGAAATAAATAAATCTCCCATACGTTTACAAGAATGCTGACTGTGTTGAGACAAACACTTTCTACAAGGGACCCCAGAGTTTCTCTTAAAGAGTCTACATTTGGCATGATCATTATATTTGTCCCCCCACCCCCACCCATTTCTTGTTCACAAGGATTTTCCTGAGGGAAGTGGCAATCTACTCTCTACCACTTTTGTTTCCCCTTATCTTTGTGGAAAGGGTATTTTAGTCTCTAATTCCTTTTATAAAGCTGACTTTGATTGATGGTGATAACTATAGTTGTCCTCTCCCGCACAAAGACCTGGTTGGAGGAAAGCCACAGCTAGTAACTAACGAGCGCACGTTGTTATGGCTCAGGGTCAACATTGCAGGGGACCTGGGAGCTTACAATCAAATCCCACTTATTCTTTTCACCCTACTTCAGCAGCATTTCAAAAGCAGTTTATTTCATTGGCAGGTGGTATGATTGGTGGATTATTTAACATTTCTTTGTCAGCTTGTAAAGACTTTAGGTAATTTCTTTACTGCAGCTCAGTGGTTAGAATTGCATTACATCCAGAACCCAGCATTTGATATAATATTATCCATTCTATTATACCACATATATATGTGTATATATATATATATATATATATATATATATATATATATATAATTTCTTATTCAAATTACATTCCACACTGCTTTTCAAGATTAAGCCCATGACAACAACATGTATCTGTAAATTGTTCTTTCAATGAGGTGACATATATTCAGCTGAAAGCAAACTCTTCCTCCTCCAGAGTCCTGACTCATGTGGTGTCCTGCCTGGCCTGGGGTTAGAGCTGCTAAGCATTCAGAAGTGCAAGGCCATATTGCCCAAACCTGTTTGTAGTTAGGTAGTCAGCAAATCTCTCCCATCGCTCAAAGTGGCTATCTCCTAACTTGTAACTCTGACTTCTCTCCTGGGAGGGTAAGACAGTAATTTTGGTGGGGGCACAGGTGGAAGAGAAGATATACTCCTCTGGTCGTATATTCCATGGTCCATCCTGTGGATACCCTTTGACTGACCTCTACTGTGGGGTCTCTAGTTTCTTCTGTTGACTGTAACTCCTCTTTCCCCATTTCTTAATAGAATGCCACTCGGTATAGGCACAGTGTAGGCATTCAGTTTGTGTTTGATGAATAGACTGAATGCCTGCCTGTTTTGATAGCTTCCCTTCTTCTAAGGGATGTACAGAGCTCTCTCCTGGGAGGCACTGAGTTCAACACAAAGCTCTATTGATTTTGCTGGGCCTTTGCCAGTCACCCAGACACTTATATTCCAGTTACAAATTTGTTCTTTACTCATTGGCCAGAATACCCTGGCTGCTGTAAGTATAATCATTATAAATGTAAATATAATCTTTACAAACATCCCCTCAGGCATGTGCTATGGGAACCTTCTAAAATCTTTTCTCCAGGAAGCCAACATTTATTGAGCCAGGCAGTGTGCCCTACCTACATCATCTAGGTGTTTGACACTCATCATGTAATGTAACCCAAACGACTAGACGATCCCCATTTTACAGGTTAGGAAACTGTGGAGCGAGAAGCTCAAGGAGCTGATCCACGTTTTCAGGACAGGTAGTGTGCTACCAATGCTCTTTTCCACTGCTCCTTAAGACACAGGTTTCTCTGATATGGCAGAGGATGTAACATTTCTTTGTCATGGCAGGAAGCCTATTAAATATTAAGCACACAGTGCTGATGCAATTGAGTGATCCCACTCTGTTCTCTGGGCTCCACAGGGGAGGGATGTCACAGTGGTCAGGTCTGGGCATCCTGACCTCTTGTGAGGACAGTATGACCCATGCCCCCCCGCCACCCATGCCTCCTCACAAGCCTCAAAGTCACATTCTGTTTATCACTTTCCTTTAGAACCACTCCTAAGTGTTTCTCTCTTTAGGTGTTTGCAACCTGTGTTTCCAAAGTAAGAAGCAGGCTACGTACTTTCCTACGGACTCATTGAGAACCTGCTGTGTGATGCTCTTACCTGCCTGCTTATTACTATCCTCGGATTTCTGTGATCTCTTGAGTTTTGCTCTTTGGCTTAGGGCAGAGACGCATTACCGTCGCAATAATGTCATCCGGTGAGATACGTTTTTTTAATAGTCGCCTGTACCAACTCTGAGGAAGCCACAGGATTCACTTTGATAAGCAAAGTTCTTTGAGAACAGAAGCTTTGTCATATTTACCTAGGTGTCTCTGGTGCCTGGCACAGTCCCTGACACATAATAATCAACAAGTGTTGGCTTCATAAGGAAGTTAGATGTCATTGTCTGGTACGTTGGAAAGCAGGGTCGAACTCTAGTACCCAAATGAGAGGAACATCTGTTTCTGGAAAGCCACATTTGCTGCCTAGTTCCCCCTTCCATTTATTTAAGATTGAGCTGAGATAACATAATTGGCTTTAAAAAGGCCATTTTCCTCTACTGCTACCCCACTTTCTTGTATATTTCAAAGATGTGACCTGTTGTTTTTCTGAGTCCTTCTGTGTTTTCATTTCATGTGAGAGAGTTTCATTTGGGGAGCTATAGAAATTTAGAACTATGAAAATTCATGTGAATTCTGGAAACCTAAGCCTGGACAGCAATACAGACCCAGACTATGCAGCTATGTAAGAAAGTTCAATAAACAGTTCAAAAGGGTAGGATTGTTACAGAATACTTGGTGAAATACTTGTCTTTCTGCCTGGGCTCCCTATTGAATGGTGAGCTGACTATCGAACGGTGCTTCTCCAGGAAAGGGCCAGGCCTTCACTGATTTCTGTTTCCCCAGCTCATCACTAGCAATTTGAACATAGTGGGTGCTTGATGAGTGTTGACTGAATGGATTTGTGAGGGGATTAATGAAGGCATCAAAATGAAGTTTCTTTTAATTTAGAAAGTAATCTGGATCAAGAAGCCTAGAGATATAAGAGATCTATTTCTTGGGTGTATATTCTTTTTAGGTGTTAGAGGGCGAAGGGAATAGCTGATCTGTCTGGGTCAAGGCTTCTGTTCAATGCAGGCAATGTAGAAATGCCCGTCAGAGGTGAGCGCTCTGTGCTTGGCCCAGCTGGGCCATCTGTTTATGTAAGTGCACCCTCACCCCACGTGCTTAAGGAATATGGTACGTGTTAAGGGATGACGGATACCATTTGACTGCTTACCATTCGAAACACTCAATTTCACTTATTAAGACCAGTGGCCAGAAGGTCTGAACTCATGGCAAAGCTTAAGCATAGAACACCAAAAACAAACAGAGAACAAGTAAAAGCTGTGGCATCCAGGACTATTTACAATGTTGTCACATCCTAGCTTTGCCAGGGGCCTGGCTACTGCTTAGAACTGCACAGTAATAGAAAATCATGTATATTATTTATACACTTTGTATACAATGTATACGTTACACAGAATGCAGGAACATAAGCAAGGCTCCCAGAGGGGTGACACAGGGGTGGCTGAGTGTGAACGAAAAACCACCACCTGGGCTTAGATCATCAAATTCTAAAACAGAGTAGGATTGGTTTCTGCAAACACTTTGAAAGCATAATTCGGGGCATGTTAAGAGGAATGTGGTCCAGAGTTAGGGTTCTTGCTTTCTCCATCTGAGTTATGGGTCGTCTTCTTTCTCTACCCTCACCCCCAATCATCTATCATGTATCTATCTATTGCTGTCCATCTGTCGACCATCTATCTACGTATCTATGTATGGATGTATCTGTTGTCTATCTACCTACCCATCTATCTACTCAATGAAGTGGGATGAAATCACTTACAAGATTAAGAGTACAATACCATTATAATAACTTGGCCTTCTTACTCTTGTTCCAAACACGCATATTTGTTTAGCTTCTATTGCTTAAAACACTTCTTTCGGTGTGCAGTGCTCATCTGAACAAACTTCCCTCAAGTTTTATTTCCCCAAACATACCAACTCTTTAAATGTGGTATCAGGTCTTCTTCCCTAGACCATATGTTTACAAGGACAATGACTTCTTTGTGTCCCCTGCTGTTTCTGTAGACCTAGCCTAACGTTTTTATTGTTAGGCACTCATAAAGATTTATTCAGTGTAAGATTACAGGAACAAAAGGATGAAATGAATAAGCGAATTTAGCAAACATATTTGAAGACAGTAAAATACCTACTCCACTAATACCTATTAGTGTGGGTCTTGGAATCGGACGGACATGAGTATATATGGACCTTACTTTTTATTAGCTGTGGGAATGGGGATAAATGCTACCTTCTCAAAGCCGATTTCCCCATCTCTGATGCATTTTAAATAAAAAAAGCATTTTGATCACCAAGGCTGGCTCCCTGGCCTCCACTAATTACCTTTCTTTATTGCCTGCTAATTCTATACCATTTTACCATTATGAATATGCAAAGTTGGCAGAGTCCCAGGGAAATTTCACTATGGGTGGAAATATTATGTTCAAGAAAGTACTTTGATTAGCAAGCTTCCCCTCAGTAATCATTCCATTTAGTTTTTTTGGGAATTATCTGATCTTCAACAAAGGGTTTAACATTTTAAGAAAGCGATGTGGATCTTAACCTGAACAAGATATGATCCCAGCACACTTAATTACCAAGACTAATGCATTAGGTCTGTTGAATTTAAAGCAAAGGAGTGTATGCATGTATCATGGGGCCTCCCGTGGGGCTTGGTTCTGGGGAGGGGAGTAGTTCCTCCCCAGAGGTGAGCAGTACTGAAGGGGGCATTCAGCCTGGACCTCACATTTGCCAAGATCTCCCCACTTTACAGTTTTAGATATTGTCTTACATACACACAATCATCGTAATCATGTGTTAAACGTGCTGATTTGTTAAATATAACATTTAAAGTAATATTCCACAAGGTTACTAACTCTTTTTTGGCATTCAGATTTAAAAAATACTATTAAATCCTCAAGAAATAGAAATGGCTCGTTTTCTGTCAACGTCTGAAAGCCCTATCTGAGGCCACCTATGTGTTTATGAGATCAACTTTTTCAGAAGAAGATATGCTTTGCACATGCCATAGAGCTGCTCGAATTCCTTTTATCTTAGAAAAGTAAGGCAGAGACCTCTTTGCCACATTGCTTTTTTAACCACCCGAACACTAGGTGATATCCAGTAGTCGGATTAGTGACAGTTTCTCTTGACCCAAAATTAAGTGCTCTTGACCTGTGGCTTGCTATACGTAGCCCCTCTGTGCTGGATGTAGGACTTTCCTGGCACCGTCTGCCAGTTGCAGAAGCCTAAGCTCTTGAGAAATCTCACGTGAAATGTTTGCTTCTGGCAGTTTCTTTCTGTATCTAGGTAATTTGGACGGAATTGACATATTTTAGGAAGGTATTTTTAAATATGTACATTTGTCTACTTTTTTTATGTGTCACTTTTGCTTTATATACTTTGCTGTCAAATTAGTAGTATTATGTAATATAAATATAAATATATAATAATATAAATTTTGTATATATACAAAGTTGAAATCTTTATCTCTTCCTTTTGTTATTGTGAAATGACCCTCTATCTGCAGCAATGCTTTTTGTCTTCAAGGTAACTCATTACCTTTCTCTACAGCTTTTTTTTTTTAATTTTTTTTTAATGTTTGTTTATTTTTGAGACAGAGACAGACAGAGCATGAACAGGGGAGGGTCAGAGAGAGAGGGAGACACAGAATCTGAAGCAGGCTGCAGGCTCTGAGCTGTCAGCACAGAGCCCGACGTGGGGCTCGAACTCACGGACCGCGAGATCATGACCTGAACCGAAGTCGGAGGCTCAACTGACTGAGCCACCCAGGCGCCCTTCTCTACAACTTTTCTAGATCTACTGGGTTTTTCTTGGGTTGAACTAAAATATTTTGTGATGGTCAAAAAGTAGAGACAAGAAAGTTCACGGAAAGCCAGATTACCCTTATTTTATCCGAATACATTTACTACTGATGCTCTATGAACTGAACAACTGTGATCTTTTCTGCTCTGCACCCCTATGTCGATGGCTATTGTAAGAGCTGCTTTGTTCTCACGTGACCTCACCCCTGCAAATGAGCATCTGACCTGAGTGAGCCAGGATCATATTTTGCAGAGTTTGACTAGAACTGAGAATGCCAGTCCTTATTTGTGCTAGGAGCTATGAAAAGTACCTAAGAGATTTGGATACCCATGTTTCCCATTATGAGAAAGAGAGCTGGCTTTAGTGAGAGAGAAGAAAACTTAATCTGAGAGATGACGGGTACAGGGGAGGGGTAGGTGGGGTGCCATTTGCATTATTAGTTTCAATAGTCTGGGAAACCAGTTGGGTTTCTGCTATCTCAAAGGTCCTCATTTGTCTCCGTCTTTCCTGGATCCTGAGGCAATAGCCCCAACCTTTTGCTCTAACTAGCTGAAGTTGAATTTCTATCATTTACAACCCAAAGAATTTTTATGAATATGCTCGGCAATGAATTTTCCGCTTTGGCTCTAGGAAGACGCTGGCCATGGTTTTTAGAAAATGAATTTCGGCTAGAGGCTCAGTGGCACCAGCTACAGCTCAGCTCTAGAATTTTAAGAAACAAGATGTTAGGCAGGGCCATTCAGGAAAGTCCGTGTAACCTCTTTTAAGCAATGCTGTCTGGAAAAGTGTTTTATCTTATGGGGTGCACAAACAAAATCTTACCTTTGGCTTATGACCAAAGCCACTATGTGCAGAACCTCATCAGTGAGCACCAGTTGTGAAACATGACCCTACAGCGTGATGCCAACCTCTCTAGGCAAACACAGCAGTCAAGAGTGTGAAAACCAAAAAGAATGTGCATGACGAGCGGGTGAGGAAATGACTTTGAATTAGCTTCACTCTGAGGCTTTATATAACTGCAGCAGTATTTGGGGAGTATTTATCAAATCCTATTTCTTCCTTTTTGGGTGATATGAAATTACCTTCAGTGGTTGAAATCGGCTTTGCTCGTTGAAGGCTTGATTTTGTTACCCATGTTTCTCTCTCTCAGGACTCACAGATAGCTGCCCGGTTCCTACAGTCGGCCAATGTTCCACTCCCTGTGGCAGTAGAAAAATAACACAACCAATAAATCAGAAATATTCCAAACAGACTCTAGGTCCAATATTTGTTTGTGTCTGTTTCACTGTAAGAGTGTTATGTTTTGGGGGGGGCGCCTGGGTGGCTCAGTCGGTCAAGCGTCTGACTTCAGCTCAGGTCATGATCTCACGGTTTGTGAGTTCAGGCCCTGCGTCGGGCTCTGTGCTGACAGCTCAGAGCCTGGAGCCTGCTTCCGATTCTGTGTCTCCCTCCCGCTCTGTCCCTCCCCTGCTCAGGCTCTGTCTCTCTCTCTCTCTCTCTCTCTCTCTCTCAAAAAAAAAAAAAAGTAAATAAACATTAAAAAAATTTAAAGAGTATTACGCTTTTCCCCTTGTCAAAGAGTATTATGCTGTTTCAAGGAGGGGTGAAATCACAGGAAATGAGGCTAAGACATAAGTCACTCATGAATTACTCTTCTCATTTCTGCTTCTTAGTCTGGCCTGTCAAAGTAGCAGAAATTAGGAATTCAGATTATATAATATCATTGGACTTTAGAGAAATATTTACTCAGTAATGTCTTATGAAACTTTATTTGCAAACTTCAACTCCCTTTCGGTATGACTATAAATCACATGATTGAAACTGACACTGAAAAATACCCAAGTGCCACAAAAATAAGTGAAAATAAGGTTGAAATAGTTCCTTTTTTGCTACTGTAATTAGAAAATGAAGTATTCTGCATAAGTACATTTTCTAAATAACCGAATATAATTTTTTAAATTACTGAAACTGAAGATTTTAAAGATTTTTAAAGAAATGTTTCTAAGACAGATCATGCATTTCCTTGTCTTACTATGTAGAATAGAAAACACAATAAAACTTATTTATTCAATAAATATTTATTAGGCACCTAGTATATGCCAGGCACTGTGAGAGGTCCCCAAGCTATGAAGACACACATGATCCTGAACCCCATGAAGGTACATCTTAGCCATTTTCTAAGGACTCATGATTTTTGATGAATATGCATTACAGACCTGATACTTTTTTTAAAAAAAAATTTTGTAACGTTTATTTATTTTTGAGAGACAGAAAGATATAGAGCAAGAGTGGGGGAGGGGCAGAGAGAGAGGGAGACGCAGGATCCGAAGCAGGCTCCAGGCTCTGAGCTGTCAGCACAGAGCCCGATGCGGGGCTCCAATACACGAACAGCGAAATCATGACCTGAGCCGAAGTCAGATGCTTAACCGACAGAGCCACCCAGGCACCCCACAGACGAGATGCTTCTAAGTGCTTCTGACTTACTTAGGACTCAACACCTTGTTAGTTTTGTTGTGGTCAAATCCAACAACTTTGTTTTGCCTCATGACTTCTAATTTGGGAATCTTGTTTAATAAGACTTTCTACATGATTAGGTCACAAAAGAGATCTATATTTTCTTCTTTTCCTTATCATTTGATCCTTCCAAGTACAATTGTAGTCTAGCTCTGTACATTGTACAACAAAAGAATACAGTTTTATTTTTATTCATATCATCACATCATTTTTTTTTCTTCTGTAGAGGTCCTTATGTATTCTCTGTTAGGAGAAATCCAAAATATTGTATAGATTTTGCTGCATTTGACTATTACTGGCATAGAGGAATTTTACTGAATTTTGTAAGTTGATCCATCTGACAGTAAAGCTAACCTCTCACATCACTTTTTTTTGATTACTTGTTGATTCTACTGGCTTTTCTGGTTAGATGATAATATTATCTGCATATAAGAGTTTAGGTATTTTTTTAACATTCTTTATATCTTTGCTTTTTTGTCTTATAGTTAACTCACTAACCAGGAATTTGTAACGTAATGTATGTAATGTATGTAATGGCAAGCGTCCTTATTTTGTTTCCAATCTTAATGGAAAATTTTAAAATTTCTCTGCTAAGAATGATGTTTGCTTTAGGTTTTTGGTACTTCATCTTTATTAAGTTAAGGAAATTTCCTTTTTTATTGCCAGTTTTTTGAGAAGTGTTTTAGAATTATAAATAGTTATTCAATTATATCAAATTATTTTTTCGCCTCAGTCAAGATAATCATATGATTATCTCATTTAGTTTAGTCATATGGTGAACTACACTGAACCAACCTTGTGTTTCTGGAATCAACCCCACTTAAACATAAGGTACTATTTTGAAGACACTTTTGGGTTTCCTTAGCAAATATTTTTATTTAGGATCTTTTACCAGTGTTCTTGCATAGTCCTGCAATTTTCCTTCTGTGACCTGTTCTTACCTACTTTGGGAATCAAGGTTAAGATTGATTAGTCTCATAAGAGTGTTTAAATAGTGTTGAATAGTTGGGGCGCCTGGGTGGCTCAGTCGGTTGAGCATCCAACTTTGGCTCAGGTCATGATCTCGCCTGAGTTTGTGGGTTTGTGAGTTCGAGCCCCGTGTTGGGCTCTGTGTTGACAGCTCAGAGCCTGGAGCCTGCTTCAGATTCTGTGTCTCCTCCTCTCTCTGCCCCTCCCCTGCTCATGCTCTGTCTCTCTCTGTCTCTGTATAATAAATAAACGTTAAGAAAAAAATTAAAAAAATAAATCGTGTTGAATAGTGTCTCTTCTTATTCTACACTTTATAATGACATATAAGGATATGTTCTTTGAATATGTGATAAAAGTAATCTATAAAATTACCTTGAGACTTGGGGCTTTTGCTGTGTGGAGAATTTTACTACCATTTCACTTTTTAAATTGTTATTTGTTTATTCAGGTTTTAGGTTTTGGACCAATTTTGACATTTGATATTTTTCTTTTTATCCATGTAGTCAGGCAAATCAGTTACCATGTAAGTGTTATTCCCTTAGTTCCTGTTGCAGCTGCTCTTCTCTTTCCCATAGTGTAATAATTTATCTGTGCACTTATACAGTATATAATATCATATAAAATTTATGAATTAGAGAATAGTACATGACATAAACACACGTTATATGAGATACTACATATGATACATACACAATATACAATACCTATTACATAAAGGTAAAAATACACTGTACCATGTATGGTATGATATACTTCAATATACATGTTCAATTACATATATAAGTAAAATATATAATAAAATATATGTGCAATAATACACCACATCAAGTATAACTGAAAGTTAAAAGCTATTATATATATTATTCATAGTTATTCCTCTTCATGCTGTATTTATTGATCTCTGCACTGAGTGCCCCCTCTCACTTTCGGGGCTCCCCCTGCACATTCTCACTCTCTCTGCCAACGCTTTGTTTCTGTTGCACATTTCCTCGTGTAACCAGTTTCAGGTAGTTAGTCTTCTCTACTTTTCTTTTGTTCTTTCACTCATTTCTCCCTCTTATCTTTACTGTTTCCTTATTTGGTCCTCTGGGGGAGGGGTGTGCTTGTTGCTACTTTTTTCCAGATTCTTGGGTTGAATGCTTAGTATTTGTCTCCAATATTTCTTATTGCTGGCAAATGTGTCCCAAATGAGAAATTTCCCACTAAGCACTTGTTTAACTGTGTTCTAACAATTTTGGCTTGCAGTATTTCCTTGTGTCTCTGTTATAAGTATTTTGCAATTTTCCTTAGGATATTCTTTTTAACCAAAGGGTCATTTAATAGTACGTTACTTAGTTTTCAGCATAGGAAATGAAAGGAAAGTCTTGTTGCTGGATTCTAAGTTTATTGTATGATGATCAGAGAATATAGTCTGTGTGATGCTGGTTATTTGTAATTTAACACAAAGAGTTTTGTAAATATTCCATGTTTGCTCAAAAACAATGCACATTCTCTGTAGGGTATAAAATTCTCTACATCTATTGGTTTGAGCTTATCAATCATGTTATCTCAATATATAATGTTTTACTTGCTTGGTTTTTTGTTTTTACTCAATTTAAAAGCTTCTGAAAGCGCTGTGTTAAAGTCTCCAATTACTGATTTTCACTCTGCAGGACAATGCTTTACATATTTATAGAATATATTCTTAGGCACATATATGCTCATTATTCTTACATCTTTGATTTACCATTCCTTTTACTAACATATAACATCTTACACAACTCAACCAGGGAAATACCAGGGAAGTAAGAAAATTCTAGATGGCACAAACATGCAGGGATTTAGTAACCAATCCTATGTAAATGAGAAGATGGCTCCCATTGTTAGCTTGGAAATCTGGGTGGATGACAATAGGAATCACTAGGATAAGATACACAAAGGGCAAGCAGGGGTAGAAAAGATGAAATGAGTAAACCTTTATTCATCTATTTATTTCCTCATTAAGTAAATATTTATTGAGTGGTTATTATATGTTAGGTAGTATACTAGGCATATTTGCCCAGAAAGTTTTCAGGTTACGTTTAAGATAAATTAGCCCCATAACCTCATCAAAGTTTTGCTCACAAACCATCAAAGTATAAAGACAAATCATAATGTAGAGATTCATTTACAAGAAATTAAATGTAATGGACTTTCTATAGTGCATGGCACCTATAGAGAATTTCCAGGCTAGAAGTAGGTTTAAGATCAACAGATTAGCATGATTTACAAGCTACAACTTGATTCCAACTAAAAAATAATGGGTTTATTCTTACAAATGAAATGATCCTATCTATTAGCATCAAACTGGACCTATAGCATATCCTCTTTGAAGGTTTCAATCTTCAGTGAGTGCACGAATTACCTGGATGCTTGATAAAAATGCAGATTCCTGAACTTCAACCCCAGAGATTCAGGAGGTCGGGAGGGAGCCTGAGTGTCTACATTTAACAAGCTTCTCATCTTATTATGTATTTAGCAAGCTCCTCAGGTTACTACTGTATTTTGAGAAATGCTGCTGGACACTTTACTAATTCAAATTATTGGATGTTCATAAACAAAGAAACAGAATCCAAAAACTTACTGCCTCCGAGGCTGGGAATGGACAATTGCCAAACATGTAGATTTATTTATTTATTTATATATATATTTTTCAACGTTTATTTATTTTTGGGACAGAGAGAGACAGAGCATGAACGGGGGAGGGGCAGAGAGAGAGGGAGACACAGAATCGGAAACAGGCTCCAGGCTCTGAGCCATCAGCCCAGAGCCCGATGCGGGGCTCGAACTCATGGACCGCGAGATCGTGACCTGGCTGAAGTCGGACGCTTAACCGACTGCGCCACCCAGGCGCCCCCATGTAGATTTATTTAGATGAGATCTTGTTTCTCAGGGACCGCAAATTTGCTTCTTAAATACATTTAGAATGTTTAAAAAATGTATTAATATTGTCTAAGGGAAATAATCTCCATAGAAGGTATGAAAAACATAATTTTCTTACATTTCCAGCTACACGGTCTCCAAACTAGCCTTGTTTCTATATCTGCACAAAGGCTTTATTTTAATTTAATTTTATTTATTTTTAAGGCTTTATTTTTTCATTGCTAGGGATTCCTCTTTTAATAATGTCAGGCTCAGTGACCACACAGATTTCTTACTAGTCCCTTCCATTGTGGAAGAGGCCCATCTTGTTGTTAGTTTCCTGGCTTAGGAAAGAGAGGGTAATGAGCAAATTCTCTAGTTTTCTGTTAGCTGAGAAGATAAAAATTTACTCATTTTGACCCTGCTAAAATATTATTTTTCGCCTCTAGAAACTACCAAAAATCAGCAGCAAGTCACAGTGTCCTGTGATTTCTGGAAGCATCTTGGGAGCATTCTGGGAAAAAAACCTCCCATGATCACCCTTTATCCATAAGGAGATTTTTTTCTCTCCTCCCCACCCCCCAACTTAGGAAAACACTCTAATTTGCTTCCTGCTGACAACTGAAGCAGGTTTGGGAAGCTATTCAACTTTAATAATAAAAGACTCTATGTAGATTATAATCTGCTTAAATTCAGAACTGTTCTAGGATTAAGACACAGAAGTAAATTTGAAAATAGGGCTAAAATTGAATCAAGTTTAATATCCATGGTATTAAAGGGATAAAGACAATCATTATGTATTAGCAGATATGGACCTTTGGACTAGGATAACAAGGTCGCCCCCAAACTGAACACTCAACAGATAGTGTAATGAATCAGCGTATATGATAGGCCATTCTGTTTAGGCCATCCAGTTAGAGAATTATAAAAATTTATGGGCAAGCAGTGTACAAGGGATTTTTCACAACATATTCTGAGCTGACAACTAGATTAAATGGAAAAACATGTACAAGATTGGAAGAGGGCCATTGTGAATGGAAAAGTACACACTGCAACCAAAATGAGCATCATCAAGCATGGGGCTGTTGGAGGACTTGGATTTAACCCATCAACGAATGACCCTGCAGCAGAATGAAGGTGAAGACACACACCAGGCTGGCAGATGGAGGAGGACATAGGGGTGTCCACGATTTGAAAACCTAGGGGCACATAGTATCTCCCATGATGAAAAGCGACTGCTATGTTTTAGTGACGGTGTCAGGTGATTAGAGCCTACACTGTCTCTCTTACCTGCCGATCTCATGATGCCTTATCAAAATATTAATGATCTTTACTCAGTACGAACTGTTAATACTAAGCCCGGGGGGGGGGCAGTCAGTGATATCTCCAGTCTTCTAAATTCAACCACTTGGTTGATTAATTGTTCTGGAATTTTGACAGGGACTGGTACTGGCTTTACTGGCTTCTCACGTTTATAGCCCATTCTTTCTTTCTCTTTGAAAACCAGAATAACGTTTGCCGGTCTTAAGTCCTGGTTATTAGAAAATACATACTTAAACCACAGTGAGATCATCATGAACATGTACTGGTAATCATACGCTGCCCGGGGCCGGCGCCCGGGGGGTGGGGAATATAAAATGATTAAAATTGTGTTGAAAAACAGTCTGGCATTTTCTTAAAAAGTTAAACATACACTAACCATATATCCAGCCATTCTACTCCTAGGTATTTACCTGAGACAGTTGAAGACATGTACACACAAATATATATATATATTTATATATATAATATATATATAATAAATATATATAATATATATATTACTACTTAGCAATAAAAAGAACTATCTGTACACACAACAACATGGATGAATCTCAAAATTGCTATCATTTAGCAATTCTTTCATTAAGAACCAGAAAGAGTGTATATTACTCCACATATTTAAAACTCTAGAAAATATGAACAAACCTATTGTGACAGAAAAGAGATCAATGGTTTCTGGTGATAGGGGTGGACAGGAAGGGAAAGATGGAATTATAAAGGGGTACAGGAAACTTTTGGGGTGATAGATAGATTCTTGATTATGACACGGGCTTCACAGGTGTATACATATGTCACCAGTAATCAAAATGTATACTTTACATATGTGCAGTTTAGTGCATGTCAATTATGTCTCACTAAAGCTCAACAAAACATAAAATAAAGTGATTGCCTTTCACCGTTAGTGTTGGGAACAGAAAGAAGGCGTCGCAGTTAGACACGTGTAGGGAGGTCCAATAGCATGTGCAGCAAGAACCATTAGGGTTTCATGATCCCTGCTCAAACTGGTTTCACCCATAGTTTTAGCTAACAGATATATATTTTGTAGCTGGCAAGCAAGGTAAATTATATGATGACCATAAAAGCTTTGGTATGGTGACAGCCATACAAACAAATAACTAAGTAAATAAATGTCCCGTTAAGTGAAAAATAGCACCAACTTAAGAGAAAGACAACCGTACTTCCCGTTGGAGTTTCCTCTGACACATTATTGACAAGTGGCTCGTGTTGGATCGGGTGAGCCTCTGTTTGCCACTTTGGCATTGGATGATTATGTATACTAACTGGGCATAGAAATAGAATTTTGTGAAAACGCCCATCTTGTGAAGCTTCTTTGTTCTAATTTCTAGCATAGAGTGCCTGCTGCTTGAACCCAAAGTACATTCCCTCTTACTGGCCCTTAAGCCAGTGGTCCTTATTTTAAATGCAGATTCTGAGGCCACAGCGAAGACACTGAGAAAGTCTGAGGAAAGGCCCAGGAATGTGCATTTTATAAATAGGTGGTATGAGACAGAGGGTCTGAACACCATGCTTGATTCTCTAAGCCTGAGGACAAAAAAGGACGTCTCATCCGTACCATCCGTCCACATTACAGACTATCAAATCTACAAAACAGCTCCTTAACACGTTACCAGCTTTTTAAATCACAGGGTCTTTCCACATCTTATCCCTTCATGGGGAACACATTTTAAACCATTTGTATTGCTTCGCCTACCAGAAAAGTCAGTCAAAAACAGAAACTTTTCACAGCATTTACTGCTCTATCATCAGCCTTGGAGGTTTATAGATTACTGAAATAATTGCGATATTAGAGGATGGGCCCCCTGCTCTGCATCTGCTATATATTATTCTGCAGGCATAATAACCTCGATAAGCTTGTGTACAAGCAATTCAACTTCAAATGTGGGTTGGTGGAGGCACTGAGTACCCTAAGTACAGATTCCAGAACATGTTCGAAGTAACCACTACAAGATGTTCTGGAATTGAGCTATAATGTTAGCCTAACAGATATTGGCAGGCATTCTTTTTTATTTGATAAAACAAATAAGGCAGTGGAATTTATTGTACTATTTAGTAGCGGAAACAAAGCAAAAACCTGTAAGAGAAAACAAAGAAGCTCTTTTGCTTTTAACAAAGAAACTAATGTAAATGCCTTAAGAGGGGGGCTGCTTATCATCTTGGGCAACTTGCCCACATCTGGACCTCAGCATCGCGTGTGTGGACTTCCTCCTCTCCTGGGCCCTCCCCCAGCCCTCTCTCAGCCAATCGATTGCAACATCCTTATTGGACTGACCTGCACAGCATTTCTCAGCTCGTCCTCTTGTCTCCATGGCCTGTCACCTGGGTCAGGCCTTCCTCACCTCTCACCTGACCATTTGCTACAGCCAAGGCCAATGCAGCGTACGTCTCCACGTGTGGTCTTCAGACCTGCACCATCAGCACCTCCTGGGAACTCGTTAAGAATGCAAGTTCTCAAGCCCCTCTCCCGACCTCCTCCAGACTTCCTCCAGAGACCGTGGGGGTGGAGCCCAGCCATGGCTGATTTGACAAGTCCTTTGGATGACTGCTCACTCAAGACTGAGAACCATCGCTCTGAGCGTCATCCCCTTGGTGGGTCCTCTTCCTAGCCACAATTATTTTACCCATCACTGACAAAGAAAATTTCCAAAGCATAGATATGGTCATATCGCTCCCGAGGGTGAAAGCCTTCAACCTCCCAGATTGTTAATACCGGTAACATGGAACGTCTCCTGGGCACTCCCTCTGTGCTAGGCAGAGTGGCTCCGGCTGGGCATAATGGATATTTAGGACATGCACGAGGTGTGGATGTGTGACCACCTACTCTTTGTGGTATCTGCAGTGGTCCCCATCAGTGGCTCCCAGCCCTGGATGCACATTAGAGTCACCTGGCAGGCTTAGTAAAAATATACCACCCAGGAACAATTAAGTGGGTCTTGTATCATGTTTTCAGAAGCTCCCTGAGACAATGTGTGTGAAACTGGGGTTGACAGCCACCAATCTCTGTGACCCCTATCTTCTCAGCCTGATTCTCCCACAGCTAAGGTGGCTTTGTCCCCATCGGCAGTGGCGGCCACTGCCTTGCCTCTGGCTCTGTCATCCATCTCATTCTTGGACAAAGGAAGGTAAGAAACTGGGGGGCGGTGGCTGAGCTGACTCGGCATCCTGTCATGTACCATCCACCCAAGTGTCTCCAGTTTAGAAACTGCCCTGGCCTCTCTGCACTCCACTTTCTACACTGCAGCCTGAGTGAGCTTGTTTAAATCTAAGTCAGACCACAGTGGTCTTATGCTCAGACCCCTCCCTCCACTGGGCTTCCCATCCCATTGACAGTAAAAGCACGAGTTCACCCCATGACTTATGAATCTTCTCCTTGTCTCCCACCCCTCATGCCATTCACCTATTGCCTCTCTGGCCTTAGCAACTAGTACTCTCCCTCCGGCTTACTCCACTCCAGCCACCCGAACTCCTCACCATTTCTTAGGCACACTCCTGCCTCAGGATCTTTGCACGTGCTGCTTCCTCTGCCTGCAATCATCCTCCCCTACTTAACCACTTTCCTTCCTCCTTTACCTCTTTCAGGCCACAGCTGTTATCTCAGTAAGGCCTGCCCGGACCATTCTATTTAAAATTGCTAACATCTTCTCCAGGTTCCCTGCTTTCATCTTTGCTTTATTTATTTATGGTGTTTATTATCTACCTCTCAACACAAACTTCGCAAGGGAGGGAGCTTTGTCTGCTGTATCCCAGGACTTAGACAAGTGTATGCACATAGTGAGTGCCTAATAAATATTGCTAGAATGAATGAATGGCTGGGCCCATGCCCATCTCATAGTCCACAGCGGAGCCTGGGCCTCTGTCTTGACCCCTAGGTGGCCTCTCCTCTATCCCAGGCCATCTAAGACAGGATCTCTCCTCTGGCCTGGCCTACAGGGATGATAGAACGGCTTGGCACACCAGCCAGGGTGCTCATCCCTCCTGCCACATCTAGTTCTGCCTCTGCCCTGCCTGCACTCCTCTGTTAGCCCAACTGGCTCAGCCCAATCCTGCTGCCTATTTCCACAGGTGCCTATTGGCATGTGGTCGATACACTAAGTCTATTAGTCTGTACCATTCTGGTGGAAAACACCAGTGGGCAGGCCTGTCCCATTTATGTCGGGAGCTCTAACAGAGGATCCATCATGTATCACCAACACTGAACCAAGATCAAATGTTATATCTGTTTATCTGTCTTTCTATTGTCCATCCTCCCTGGACTATAAGCTCCAAGGGACAGAGATTTCCATTTCTTGTTGTTTATTGTGGTTCTCCAGTGCCAACACAGTGACTGACCTATCGTCGTCACACATTACATAAATATTTGTTGAATGAAGAAATGCATCCCACGATTATTGGTTAAACACGTCGCTGCCACTGCTGAGTTCTCAAGGTATGAAAATTAAATAAGAAAAGCAACACAGAGCACTGATTCCATTTCAGAGAATTTACAGAGTGGGCTGCCAGGATTCCTGGTTCACACCCTTCATCATTCACACCCTTTGTTGCTTGGTCCTGAAAGGGGAGTCAGCAAGAAATAAATCACACGTGTGGAAAGTCACTTTAGGAATGCTAGTAAAGGTATAAGATAACACAAATGGAGTTTCACAGCCATATATTACAAAATCAACAAGCACCTATCGCAAAACCTGAAAAATTGACATCTAGACATTTGCAAACTTCCAGATGTGAGATGACAGGTGGGACCAGGCAGATACGTAATTGATATTTTTACTTTTCATGGTGAGACGCAGCCTTAAGGAACTTAGAAGAACAATTGTAAAGTAAGCTACATTCTCTTATGCTGAAGAAAAATGGCGATTTATGGTGCTTTCCTATGACGATATTTCCTGGGCCACAACAGCCTTGGGAACAGAAAGCAAAACAAAAGAAAACAAAACATCTGACACTTCTGATGGTCACAGAAGTGCTGGTTCTTTGGCTTGCCTCTGACGGGAACAGGAAGTACAGGGACAGTGTCTTATTCTGGGGGCGCCGTGAAAGAGACTTGCGTACGTCATCTCATCTGGTTGTCCTAATTGTCTATGAGGAAGAAGTAATTATTCCCAAGTAAAAAATAAGGAAAATGAAGTTCAGCAAAATCTAAGCGACTTTAAGGTAGGAATTTGGGGACACCAGAAGGACGGACGTTCCCTCTGCTTTCCCTTCCCCCTGACCTCCACGCATCACCCACCCCCAGGCTCCTCCCCTCCTCAGCTATTTGCGTGTCTTGCTCATGGCCGTGGATACACTTACACTAACACGGAAGCATAAATATTTAGTGCAAACACAGGACATACTCATACTAAAAATCATTTATTGCTTATCTGAAATTCGAATGGAACTGGCTGTCTTGTATTCTTATTTTCTGAATCTGACAATCCTATTTCTGGTATTCCTTTGGAAAGACTTACTCTTTTTGTGCCGCGATAGAAGAGGATTTAACTAAAAATAACAGAATGTGGAGGAAAACCGTAGGAAGTACTTGTACATCCTAACCTATCATCTCTCTCACCTCATTAGCCTGCAGTGCCACTAACCAGACTGGGTCTTAAACCACCATTATTTGTGAGCTTGTTTCTCCCTCAACAGATGACGAGAGGCTGCGGGGAGGAGGATTATTTGCACAACCCGTTCCATGCGTTTCCTTAGCACGTCATTCAGTGCCCTCTCAAAGGGGCACCATCTGTTGGAGTATCCAAGCAAACTGGTCCCACCCAGAGGAATGAGGGAGGACAAGAGTGGGGGGTGTGGATGATTGGCGGGGAGGTATGACCTTACCTGAGTGGGAAATATACTCAGTCCTGTGTACGGAATATACAGATTCCATATTTGCGAATTCACCTGCTGGCAAACATTTATTTGTGACTCCCTAATCAATACCTGTGGCCCTTCAGTCATCATTCACAGATGTGCACAGAGCAGGAAAACGTCGGAGTCAACGGACACACACGTTCCCAGCCTAACCTAGAGAGAGCAAGGGGAGGCTCGGCCGGCATGTTTTATCTCTCCTAGTGCAAACAAGAGTCCTTCCTACAGTGTATTAAGTACCACGTTTTCCACATTTTTGTACTTTTTGTGGGTGATTTCATTGTTTGGAATGGCCCCAAAGTGCTGCCTAGTGTTTAAGCACGGAAAGGCTGCGATGTGCCCTGTGGAGCAAATATGTGTGTTAGATAAGCCTTGTTCAGTCATGAATTAGTCATGCTATTGGCCATGAATCCAATGTTAATGAACAATTTTATATATATATATATATACACACACACACACACACACACACACACACACACACACATATACACACACACATATATATGTATATATATGTATATATATGACATATGCACGATCAATATAACATAATATATAATCAGCTATATACATAATAAGTCATCTTTAAACAGAAACACTTAATCAAACATGCTTAGGTGTCGATCTGTTGATGAAAGTATGACCATGGCTCACGGGAACATGGCTCCCCTAGGAGCCGTGATTCAGTATTCTCTCATTTAAGGTTCATAGCAACCTGACACCCTAACTGCTGTGCATAATGAGAATCAACTTCTATCTCCTAGATTTTTTCATTTCTACGATCATGACAGTTAATTCATCATGCTGGCATATGGGCAACTTTGGATCAGAGAGATAGATTACTAAAACACTTCTCTCAAAAGAGGGAAAAAACCTGGCAGACCGTGATATTAGAAACTGGAGAGGGGATCCAATGGATTTGCTAGTTTTTCCCAAAACTGAAGGTGATCCTTTTGAGAACATTCCAGAAGCAAGCCTTCCTGTTTCTGGCATTGGCTTTTTCTTTACAAACTTAATTTTTATTCCTACTTCTCAAGGAGAAAGTTTCCTGGCAGCAGGTGATGGTGCTGATGGGATTTTATCTCGGGATCAGATATCTTTTTGTTCGGCTCCGAGAAAAATCCAAGCAATGGATTGCTTCAGAGCTTGACAAGCATAGGGTTAAGATGTCCATGAGATTTTTATTAATGTAGCCAGGAGAGGCCAGAAAGAGCCGATTTATCGATGTCAGCCCCCTTAACCCCATTTTGCCTGAATGACTCAATCATCAATTGCACAGGATCTTGTTTCTTCTGGGAATGCTAAAGGCTGTTAGAATTAAACTACTGCCGCTCAAACATTTTGTACTTGTTGCTTTTGAAAGAAAGCCTTGTCCAAAAGGCCTCTTATCTCCTGGAGTGAGGTACAGAAATCCTTGAACAAAACCAGACAGGTGGATTAGAAGATGTTCTCCGAGTCCTTCTTTCTTTCTTTTTTTTTTTTTTTGAAGTTAGACAGAAACAGGCTCTTCAACCCCTGACTGGGTGGGAGGTGTTTGTGAATCAGCAGCTCCTTCTTTCAATTCCCTCCTCCTTCAGTGCATCAGGCTCAGCAGACTCAGCCAGGGGCAGAGTAGTGAAGGGACTCGCCCGGATTTTGCTATTTCTTTACCTCCCTCATCAAGGTCTCTGGTGTTCATTCTCCATCCTCACTTTTAGGGAAAAAATACCAAGTAAAGGAGTTTCTGAGAGTATAAATTGATACAACCATTTTTGGGGGCAACTGGCAATATCAATTTGAATTTGGAATGTGCCTACCCTTTAACCCGGCAATTTCACTTTCGGAAATTTATCCTACAAATAAATACACACACAAATATCTGTGGATACAAATGACCACGAAGTCCTGTTTTTAACAGTATATATATAAAAAAAAGAATCCCCAAAACAACAACAAAAAACCCCTAGAATTAACCTACAATGTCATATGTGAAATCCATTAAAGAACAAGGCATCTCTCTCGCTGTACTGACTTGGAATGATGTCTGCTAACCAAACATGGCAGGCTGCAGGAAATGTACAGTATAGTCTAGCTGTGTGAACAGAACATGTGTGCTTAGAAAATGTGTCAAAGGATGATCACGATCTGTTGATCATGGTAATCTCGGTGGCCATTTGAATTGGGAAATGGCAGGTTGGGGGGAGGGTCGGAGCTGAGGGGTGGCTTTTCATTTGTATTTTACATATGTTTTATTGTTTATTTTATTACAGTAAACATCTCTTACTTTTATGCTGCTGTAAAAACACATTTTACGAAAGATTCCAAAAAGTTTTATTTTTCATTCTAGGAACTTCTGTGGAGAGGTAATGAATAACACCACCTCTTGGATAATGACACGTCACAGCGTTGGGCCGCCGTGTTCATGATGTGCTGACTCCATGGTCTACTTCATTGATGCTGGATGGATTTAGACGCTTTGCGCCTCATTCCTGGGCTACCTTTCATTTGGTTATCTGTGACACACTGAAGAACAGGTATGGAGAATATTTAGCCATGAAAGGATTAGCTGCCAAGAAGTGGGGTCCAGTTAGATGGGGCCTAACTGGTGTGCAAGAGTGGGGGGCTTAGAAAGTGACCACTCAGTCACTGAAACTTAATGACCTTGACCAATGTGATTGGTTCTGAAGTAACACTACTGAAAACTCGTCCTTGACATATAGCAGGAGCAAGAAAGAGGGTAAGTAAAACGCTGCACTGATCTGAATCCAGAAGGAGAAATCCAGAAACTCTGCTTTCAACAGTTTCATCCATAATCAGTTCAAAAGACGTTTGTGGCCCAGTCACTGTATTTGTTGACGTGTGCTGTGTAAAAATATATTCTTTGAGCTTTGACCAATTGATTGATTCAGTTATTCAGCCAGCATTGATAGAGCTCCCGCTATGTGCTAAGCCCTGGGTGTCATTTAAATAGTAAAAAGATCACTCACTCATGCTTAGCAAAGCCCACAAGAAAATACTCAAGCATTTGAGTGCCGAGGAGTCGAGCATAGCTGAGGTGTGAAGTGCCGACTTCCATTACTACAAATCAACACTAGCGTCTGTTGTAATATATTGCTTATTTGAAAATGCTAACAAACTTCCCTGAAGGTGATAGGCAAAATGTCCTCATTCAATTTTAAGCTGTCCTGTTTCAAAACAAGTAGGAATCAGATGAGTCAATAGCGCAAAAAAATTCTTTTGGCCAAAGTCCGCAGACAGAAACTGGGAAGCGTTTTTATTGCAGATCTCCAGGAAAATATCAAAGGAGAGACGGCCTCATTCAGAGGAAAGGATCCATATGATCTACAAGGATCCCTCAAGGAGAAGACAACAGACAAGCAGGGGGTGGGGGGACCAACATAAAGACTCACCTCTGAGCAAATGAAAAAACATAAACAGGCCAACATAGGAATCTTGTACGAGGACCTGTGAGAGCGGCTTCTGGAGCTTCCTGCCAAGCACAGAGCTGATCCCAGCTCCTCTGTGGTTCTCTTCTGGACTGAAATAAGAAAAAGACAAATTCATTACTTCTTCTGCCTGCCTAAGAAACATATTCCTCCTCCCCTCTCAGATATCACCTATTTCACTACCCCCCCAACCCCTTTCTGTTAACCAACAATTTTTGCTGAATCTATGAGTCTGTTTTTCTGTTTTGTTTTGGGTGGTTTTCTGTTTTGTCTTTTAGATTCCACATATAAGAGAAATCATACAGTATTTGTCTTTCTCCATCTGACGTATTTCACTTAGTATAATACCCTCCAGGTCCATCCAGGTTGTTGCAAATGGCAGAATTTCATCCTTTTTTATGGCTGAGTAATATTCCATTGTATGTATATGTATAGGTATATATATGTACAGGTATATAGGTATATATACATATTACATATGTATATGTATACATATATGTAATACAATAGTACATATTACATAATACATATACTATATATATATATATATATATATATATATATATA
>NW_024412402.1:3775600-3801839 GCF_014898765.1 Herpailurus yagouaroundi | reverse complement strand
ATATATATATATATATATATATATATACATATATATATATATACCACTTCTTTATCCATTCATCTATGGGTGGACACTTGGGCAGCTTCCAAGTCTTGGCTATTGTAAATAATCCTGCAATAAACATAGGGGTGCACATAATCCTGCAATAAACATAGGGGTGCACATATTTCTTCCAATTGGTGTTTGAATCTCTGTTTTGACATGGGTTCTCAGTGCTCCAGAGAGAAGAGAAACAAAGACATGTAAATACAAACGTTCTTCATCCTGCTCTCACCCACCTGGAGGTGAACTTTGGGTTGCTACTTATTGTGTGACAGGCAGTACGCTAAGTATTTCAGTAAAAATAGTCAACATTTACTGAGCCCTTATGAACTTTTGGGTAACTTTAAGTTTTACATAGATTAAGTCACTTGATCGTCATAGTTTACCTGTAAGGTTGGTGTTCTTACTCTGTTTCACAGAGGAGAAAAGTGGGGCACTGAGAGGTTAACTTATTTAAGATACTACAGTGAGGGTTTGAACCTGGGCAGTCTGACTCCCAAGTCTGCTCTTGTATGTGATATGACAATGCCTCTCCATTCTTTATCTCACTTAACTCTTACCCCAGACATCTGCCCTAGGGACAATTACTCTCCTCATTTCACTGATGAGGAAGCAAAGCCTTGAAAAGGCTGAGTGAACTTGCCCAAGATCACAAAATGTTTCATTTTGGTAGACTACCCTGGATTCAAACTCAGATTTATTCAGTTCCTATCATTCTCTTTTATAGCATCTGGTAATTTCCTTCACTAACCTACATACTTAAAAGACTGTACTAATATCTTCTAGGTCAGGTAGATGGCTTGCTGTTGGACTAATGAGTTGAGTGAGGTCCTAGGTTTCCCACTGAGGAGCTGAGTGACTGGGTTATACCCCATGGCACCTCTCTGCCTGCCAGCCATTCTCTCCCCTCCTCTGCTCTTGCCTGTGTTCAGGGACCACCTCATCCTGCCCATTTGTCCTCTGGCCTCCTGTTGCGTTCAGCTAATGGGGTATTTAACACAGTGCTTACCCTTGTCCTTCCTTGCCCCCGGGGCCCCCCCCCCCCCCCACTGTGGCCACTGGTCCCGTTAGGTGGCTCTTCTTCTATGGCTCTCACTCTCCCTGGAGGATGATAACATCATGCCTCCCTGCTAACCCACCACCCAGCCCCTTTGAGCCTAGAGGTGATAACAGCTCTCCACTTATTAGTTTCTGGGTGCTTCATCATGTCTTATGGATGGGTGCACTATTTCCTGACAGAGCTCTGACTGATTGAAGACCCTTAAACAAGGCATGCAGATTTTCGGCCTCAGTTTCCTTTAATGTAAAATGGGGATATGCTATCTACCCAAATGGTATTATCATATTTCAATTGCTCAGGACAGTACCTGACCCAAGGTAAGTGGGCACTAGATAGCAGCCATTTAAATGATCATTTTCATCATGACTATTCCATGCCCTGAGGACCTCAGGCACTGATCATCCATGATATGTGACTAGGCAGGATTATCATAAACAGCAGGAATTCATGCCTCCTTAGCAATCTCAGTGGGAGTACAAAAGTGGGTTTCCATGACCCGTGATTCTGTGGCCAGTACACTCCTTACCTTTCACTAAGGCTGGCCATTAGAAATAACAAAGTTTGGTTTTTTCGAGATCAAACTTTTTAAATTGACCACATGCTGTGCTTAATTCTTAAGTACTTAATTCTGACAGTGACTTTAAGGAGTGGTTCCCAGTTATAACTCAGACGAAGTGGCCTACCCAGGGTCAGCCACAGGCAATGAGGCTGAGATTAAACTCATGCCGAACTCACATCTCTCTGTCCCTGAAGCCTGGTTCTGCGGTCCCTGTGGGAGCTGGAGGGGGGATGGCCATCAACAGCAGGATCTCCCCGCTTCCTTCCAAGAGGAAGCTCAGCTTTCTTAGTGGTGCATATCCAACAATACAACACTCGCCTCCCTTCTTCCCCCCACCAAGCCTACTTATTATTCTGTGATACAGGAAGCAAACTGGGTCCCCCAGGGTGCCTAATGAGTTTGGTAAGCCAGTAAAAGGGGCAATGCTGAGTCTTGAGGTGGGTGTGTGTGATTAAGCTGTGGGGACTTCAAAGTGAGGTCAGGGGTCTGTGGAATCCATCAAAGGAAGCTTCTTGCCAGGGGCCACACAGAAGGATGACAGAGCGAGAGGGACTCCTGCGGAGAGGGAGGGCTGGCTGGGGGCTCGAGAGGGAACAGAGGCTGGCAAGGCAAGCACAATAAAGGCGTCAGCAGGGATGAGGCCTCTGCATCCCCACATGAGTGATGGGGTTCCTACTAATGAGAAGCTTGGAGACAGAGTGGGCCCCAACGAGCCCCGGAGGCAGAGGAGGAGACGAGGGGTGCCCGTGCCAAGAGCGCTGACAGAGGTCTTGGCCGCAAAGCCGCCCAGGACAGGGAGCTCAAATTTGCTTTCTCGTTAGCTGAAATATTTGGAATAAATAAACGGATGTCTCTGGAGCCCACGTTATTGCATTTGGAATCATCTGTCATCAGGGTTGGGAGAAGGAAAGACATTCATGCCTCTGAAGTATATCCATTTTGAAAATACTTGAATAGACTGGTCACTTGCGCGGAAGAAAAGATGCACTTATATAGGTTTTCCCCTCACCCCCGCCCCACGCTCAAAGAAAACACTCCATGTGTACGTTAACCTTACAAAAAGAAAAGAAAAGAACACCCCAGGCTTTCTTGCTGACTAAGAGAGAAGGAGTAGACAGTTGTCTCACTGAGGATGCTCGGCAGGGAGCTGGGGACCTTGACATAACCTTAACACATTTAGTGAGGGGAGTCTTTCTCCATATGACATCTTCTAGGGATGGGCTTTAAGAATCTCTAAATAAACCTCATATTGAGTAAATACCTACTATAGATAGATAGATAGATAGATAGATAGATAGATAGATAGATAGATAGAATATATATATATATATATAGGCCTGTTTAGCCCACATTTGTTGGGGTCTCCCTGCTTCTTGAGAACCAGACAAAATTGGCCTTACTTTTCTGTGGATCAATAAGGGGATGACAGTTTCCTGGTCATCTCTGGGTCTTCCTCAGTCGACAAACCATTTCATCGGCCTGTGTATCCATTCCTGGTGTACAGAAAGCTAAGACACAAAACCAGGCTTCTTCCTTCACTCCCCCAGAAAGACTCACTTCCCCAGAAAGACTCACATACAACAGGGTGTGTTGTATGTGCAGTCAGATCAGCTGGGGACTTTGAGGATCAGAGGAGTTATCTCCAAAGCAAATGTGAACAGACTTAAAATTGGATATTAGGTATCTTGTCCCAGAAAGTCCTCTGGGAACCCCATCCTGGGATTTTACCGGATCACTTCATATCACAGGTGCCCCAGCCTCAAATCAGATGAGTGACCCCCCCCCCCTCCTGGCTTCCCATATTTCTCTGTTGTTACTTCCTTCGCTCATCACACACACCACCACTGCCACCACCGTGGTCATCACCACCATCATCACAGCCATTATCGTCACCACCATCCCCCCCCCCACTGCCACATAACCACCATCACCACATGATCACCACTGCCACCCATCCCCATCATTACCACCACCACCACATCACATCACCGTCACCGCCATCATTGAGGGCCCTCACCAGAATCTCACCACGCTGACATCCTCATATGAGACTTCCACCCTCCAGAACAGTGGGAAAATACGTTTCTGTTGTTTAAACCACCCACTCTATGGTATTTTGCTATGGCAGCCTGAGATAACACAGGTATTTTCCCAGATAAAGTCAGTATATCCACCCCCCCAGCCACCAAAAGTAATTTTGTTATTGCTATTAGTACAATTGATCTTTTGACCCCTCTCCTTCTCAGTATACAAGTGTCAACAAAGAAAAAAATCTAATTTCTCCCTTCAGGGTCCTTTGTAGATAGGAGATGGCTCTGGACTTTGCCCCTAACTGGCTGGTTGGGCTTAGGTGTCTGATTTATCATTCTTAGTGTAAGTTCATCTGCAGATTAAGTGCAGTAGTTGGAATAGATGATTTATGGTGAAATGTATGACTTGATGATTTACAGAGACAGCAGCTGTAGATAATCCCTGAACAATAGCAAAACCTTATGAATAAATGTAGTATGAAGGCTGGGAAGGCAAACTGTTGGCATCTTCTCTTGGAGATAATCTGTGAATCTGGAAGGACGACCCTGGGAAGGTGCTCCACACCTCATCTCATTGAATTTCACTTAACATTAAAATCAGGATTGAGTATGAAAGAGGTTGATAGTGTGTTTTCCTTATAATACGCCCAACTTAGGGCCTACTTCTGTGAGGCCCTGGGATGAAGTAGTTTAGATGTCTTTCAAGTTATTCCATTAATCTGAACTTTTTCTTTTTAGAAGAAGGAAATTTTTCTATCCTGCATCATTTAAATTCTTTGTCATTCTCTAAGTATTTATGGAACCCTTAATAATATCTCCTATTATGCTTGGTAACATGATCATTTATCTCAAAAAAAAAATGTGTCCTCTGAATCATCTGAGGATCTTGATAAGAAAAATTCTCTAAATCTCTTTTTAATTACAGAAGAGTCAGAAGTCCTTTGTACACTGTGCTAAAGCACACTTCCTTCTCGGCATTTGCTCCTTCTCTATGAATCCAGAGGAATGCAAGAATCCAGAAAAAAAAAAAACCATTTGGTTTTATCTGGGTCAGATCTAAAAGACTCCTCATGGGAAGCATGAATTTCCTGCCTTGACAAAGATAAAATGATGACCAACTCCTCTGAATTTGTAAAACAGAAAGTTTTGAGACAGCAGCAAGTTGGGTCAAAAGCCAGCTGGACAATCCCTTTTAGGAAAAGAACGTGGGATCTTGAGTTAGGAAGTGAGAGTTCTGGTCTTGGCTCTGTCACTTGGGTGCTATTTCTTGCTGTTTACAGGGACATTCATAATATTCTCCCCCAACAGGGTTGTGCTATAGGTTGTGGTAATACAGGTGATTGATGTCTTTGAGAAAGCCCAATAAATAGCTCCATCTTCCCTGATTAAACTCTGAACTAATTGACACATAACATAAAAAGAGTCAGCCAGCTTTTACTGACAAAAGCTAGGCTGGTAAATATAGCTTAGTGTAAGAGCCAACAATAGTATGCTAACTTCTGACTCCCCAGTTTCAACCCTGCAACAATATGGAGCTGGGGAGAGACATTTCTTTCTAACCTTGGTGATTCATACTGGGATATTTCATGTGTTAGATTCTTTGCTTCAAGACACAGACACCATTCTGTCTAACTTAAGCAAAATAAATATGTCAGAAGAATAATGAGGACTCACAGAATGGACGGGAAGGATAAGAGTCAAACTACCCTAGGGCTGCGTTGGGTTGAGGCTGGGTTAAGGAGGCCAAAAGACAGTATCATGGCAGGATGTTATAGTGAAGACCCTGGCCTGTTGATGACTAGAGGAACAGCCATGGGTGGTCCCTTTTTTTTTTTTTTTTTTTCTGCTTAAGATTCAGAGTACAAGTCAGGAGTGTCTAAGTGGCTTAGCTTGGGTTGCATGGCTCTGCATGGACAAGAGTGAGTGGAGCCCTGGGTGGGTCCCATCAGTCTATAGGTATTGTCAAAGAGTTGATCCTGATAAAAGAGATCAGGCTTCTATTAGGAAGAGGAAATAAAATTTAAAAATCCAATGCAGTAACTATCATAGTATGAACTTTCCTTGCCAATGAATCTCATCCAGGGTTTGTAAACAAGGATCTTTAGAGTCTGTCCTGAGGTTACATTCTTAAGTTTCTAGGCTTATTTGTCACTTTTTTCTTCTTTCTGCTGATTGTTCCTTGCACACACTAGGTCTTTTCATGCTTCTATACCTTAGTTTTCATCTGTCTACAATACTTCTCTTACTCCTCTTCTTTCTTATACCTGGAACACTCCTACTCATCCTTCAAGGCCCAAGTGTTATGGTACTTCTCACCTTCCCTACAATGCAAGGCAGAATTAAACCACCCCCTTTCTCCATTTTTTGTGCCATCATATATATGCACATGTCTCTATTATTATACTTATCATGTTGTATCATAAGTATTTATTTATGCATTAGTCATAATGACGAGGGCAGGGAATATGTCTACCTCATACTTCTGTGCCTCACACTCAGTAGTGATTCAGTATGTTTGGTTTCTGTTCCTGAAATATTCACTTGAAGACTGCTGGTATGAATACTAGACAGGATATCAGAGAACTGACTCTGTCCTGGCCATCCATATTTGTGGTCACATATTCACAATATCTTAGTTTCCTTACCTGCCTAATAAGGAGGTTGTACTGAATTAGCCACCTATGAAATCAATAGTATCTTTAAAAAGATAGAAGTTAATTTTTCTCTCTTATGCAAGAAATCCCGAGATAAGCAGTCCAGGTCCACTATGGTGACACCACAAAGTTACCAGGGACATAAGTTTATTCCAGTTCATGCTCTGTCCTACTTACAGTGCTGCCTCATAGCCCAAGATGGTTGCCTGAATCCATCCAGGCTTTATCAGTGAAGGAATTAGAAGGGAGGAAGGGGCAAAGGAAGGGCCATCCATCTCCTTAGGGAAACTCTCCAGAAGTTTTACAAAACACTTCCTATATCTTATTGGCCAAAACTTACTTAGTCATGTGGCCAAATCAGTGCAAAGGATGATGGGATATATAGTTTTTTATCTGGGCAACAATAGTGTCCCCTAAACATAAGGGTTCTTTCAAAGTTGAAGGGGAGGAAGGATAATGAGAATAACCAGCAGTCTCTGCCATACTGGAGTCTTTGGTTAAAGTTGTTGGAGAAGGTTTCTCAGAAATTAAAACTAAGCTTAAACCTGTTGTTATTGTGGTTTTTAGAGTATATAACTTATTCATTTAAATTCAAGTTAGTTAACATATAGTGTAGTATCAGTTTCAGGAGTAGGAGTAGTAGTGATTTAGCACTTACATACAACACCCAGTGTTCATCCCAACAAGTAGCATTAAAATTAAGCTTAAATTTGAAAGATGAAAAGGATTCGGTTATACAAAAAGCTATATAAAGAATATCTCATGAAAAGGTAATAGCAAATGCAGTTTCGCCGAGGGGGTATGGTAGAGATCATGTTATGTGTTCATTGATTGTTCACCAACTCCTTTGTCATCTTCCTATTTCATGGCATTCTGGAAGACTACATCTCCCAGCGTTTCTTATAATTAGGCTGAGATCTTGTGATTGAGTCCTGACCAATGACCCTTGTTTCATTTCCAGAGTTGGAAAACCCGTCCTCTACTTCCTTTTCTTTTCTTTTCTTTTCTTTTCTTTTCTTTTCTTTTCTTTTCTTTCCTTTCCTTTCCTTTCCTTTCCTTTCCTTTCCTTTTTTAAAGATATTTTTTAAAGTTTACTTATTTATTTTTAGAGAGAGAGAGAGAGAGTGCACATGAGCAGGGGAGAGGCAGAGACAGAGGGAGAGAGAGAATCCCAAGTAGGCTCTAAGCTATCTGTGCAGATCCTGACCCAGGTCTCAACCTCACAAACCATAAGATCATGCCCTGAGCCAAAATCAAGAGTCAGATGCTCAGCGGACTGAGCTACCCAGGCACCCCCTCCATTTCCTTTCTCATAGCAGTGGTGAATGTCACATGTGTGGATGATGAGTTTCCAATATGGAGGGAGCCTGGATCCCTGAAACACTTTCTGGAGGAGAGTATATCAGACTCTCATATGAGTGAGTAACACTAATTTTATTAAACCACTGATCTTTGGGGTTGCTACCTCAACATATGCTACCCTATTTTGGCTAATATAGGTATGCTTAGAGAGTAAATAAAAAAGCAAGTAAGACTGGAGTACAGAAAGTGAAGTGTAAAGTGGGAGTGGTGTAAGATGACATTGGAGAAGGCAAAAGTGGAAGCAAGGAAACCAGGTAATGAGGCTGTTACAATAACCAGTAGATATGGTGCTGTTTGGCCACCGCAATGGAGAGAAGTTAGCAGGCTCCAGATACATTCTTGAGCAAGAAACATTACTTTTTTTTTTTTTTTTTTTTTTTTAAGAAAAAGGAAGCTAAAAGAGGAGGTGTTTTGATTAAAGACACGGTGGAAGATTTAGATCTCCCCCTTGCTTCTACTGTAGCCCCAAGATTTCGCTATAGAACCCCAAGATTCACGGAGACACAGTTTGAAAAATCTCTGGGCTATATGATGCTGAAGGTCTTTCCAGCTCTAACATTCTATAATTTTACTGACTTCTTACTTAGAAGAGATACAGCCTGGCCTATTTTCAGCCTGGATCTTTTGTAAATTAAATGTTAATTTGAGGAGCCAGATTTAAAAAAAAATAATTACTGAATTAAATCTTCAGACTATTGAGCAGAGTGCCAAAAAATTAGATGCCTGATAAGAACACATTTTTAAAATAATATGGGATATTTTTTTCTGATTCAATAACTAACATATGTTCCTTATGTGAACTCTGAAAAAAAGAAAATTATGGAGAGAGACAGAGAGATTATAAAAGTTACTTAGAGTCCCACAACTTGGAAATAACCCGGATTCATTTACATGTCGGTTTATCAAGGTGAAGACTGGAGTTGCCTGGGGCACGGGGCAGGGGCCGGGGGTGGGATAGTGCAGGCTTTGCAATGAGAAAGAAAAATGTATAGTGTGTGGATGTCTACTTGTCTCTCTAGGGGCTCTGGGCTTAAAGGCATACATTTACAAGGACACAGAGGCACACGTTTATATCAGACAACTCATGTCGAAACATTTAGAAGCAGGAATTTGGAGGAACTAGAAATAACCTATTTACCTGACTTAAAGGCTCTGAAATACAAGCCTATAGTGTGGAAAGCCAAAAAAAGGCCAATGGATTCATCCTACAGAACTTGAGGGGTGTGTGGATAGGGAAATGCAGGGGTTTGGGAAAGTAGGAGGTACAGGGTGGGGCTAAAACACAGGTGGATTGTTGAAAATCCTCATTTATATTAGCAGTTAGGCTCCCATACCTTCTCCCTCAGGGCAACTGCCCCTCCCAACTCTGGTGGGTGGTGGGAGGTTTCCTTCTAGAAAGGGCGAATCACACAGGTTCTCAAATTGGAGAGGCTCTCCACAACTGAGGGTGTGACAGGGGCACTTAACTGAAAACAGAGGATGTCAGCTGGAGATCTGCACACCGGAAGTGACAGCTCCCACATCCGGCCTCCCTAGGCCCCCTGAGTACCAGCAATGAGGCTTGTAACCACGTCCCTAAGCCTAAGCTAGGAGACTGGAACATTTCTGTGTGCGAAACATCACGTGCCCAAGAGTGAAGTGTTAGGAGACTACTTTTTGTGACTCTTTAAAAACACAGTTGTGTCCCTAGACCTTCTTGCAGTCAAACCAACAGCCAACAAATCCCACAGTGAGAAATTTAATTTCTTTTTTTTTAAATTTTTTAAAAGTTTATTTATTTATTTTTGAGAGAGAGACGGGGGGAGGGGCAGACTGAGGGAGAGAGAGAATGTCAAGCAGGTTCTGTGCGGTCAGCACAGAGCCCTGTGTGGGGCTCGAACTCATAAACTGTGAGACCGATTGAGCCACCCAGGCGCCCCAGAAATTTAATTTCTAACAAAATTCCCACAAAGTCTTCCCACAAACAAGGACTTCTAACAAAGTCTCCACAAATCACCAGATATATGAAGAAAAACTTAACAATGAGCTGAACAGGGAAAAAAAAGTGATTGACCTTTCAGTATTCTCAGAGAAATGAGAGTAGAAAATGTGCCCATGAAAAATAGGTTTCTTTAAAAAGGAAAGATCTTGGATATTAAAATGGGATAGCAGAAATTAAAAATTCAGTGGAAGGCTTGGAAAACAAAGTTGAGAAAATATTTCAAAATATATCTCCCTGGATGCCTCGTGGTGCAGTCATCAAGCATCTGACTTTGGCTCAGGTCATGATCTCACGGTTTGTGAGTTCGAGTCCCGCACTGGATGAGCGTGAGCCCCACTTTAGGTGAGCCCCGCTTCTCTCTCTCCCCCCTCCCCACCCCTTCTGGGATTCTCTCTCTCTCTACCCTTTGCTCATTTGTGCACTCTTCCTTCCGCTCCTGCCCCCCCACCCCAAAAATCTCCCAAATGTAGTGAGAAAAGGCAAGAAAATTAAAGAATTAGTTGAGGAGTTCCACAAGATATAAACGATACAGGGTCCACACACAGACACCAGAGGAAATAAGGAATTATTAAAGGCCTATTCTAAAAAAAATTTATGTTTTATGTATTTTTGAGAGCAAGAGAGACAGAGCACGAGTGGGGGAGGGGCAGAGAGGGAGGGAGACACAGAATCTGAAGCAGGCTCCAGGCTCTGAGCTGTCAGCACAGAGCCCCATGCGGGGCTTGAACTCACAGACTGAGTGAGGTTATGACCTGAGCTGAAGTCGGACGCTTAACCGACTGAGCCACCCAGGTGCCCCTTAAAGGCCTATTCCAAAAATATTGTCCAGACTATAGGAATTAAGTTTTGAAGACAAGGCAGCATGTTTGGTCAATAAAACGAATGATGAGAAACAGAAACTAGAAGCAAAACAAGACATATTATCATAGAAACATTAGGACACATTTCTCTATAGAAATTTCTCTATAGAAATTTGGACTCACATCTCATTGTATAATTGGAAAGCCTTCCAGAGATTGAGGAGGCAGATAGGTTACACACAAATGGCTGGGAATCAGAATAGGACCAGACTCCTGAAAACAGTATGGGAAGCTAGAGACAACGGAGTTACAAAACAGAGTTCTATGTACAGTCTAACCGACAACCAAGCATAAAAGTAGAAGAAAGATATTTTGGGACCTGAAGGTTCTTAATATTTTTAGGTCCCAGGCATCCTTTTTTTGGAAGCTCCTAAAGGATGTGCTTCCTTAACGACTGGACATCATCCAAGAAAGAAGGCCAGGTGTCCTGGAAACAGGGTTTAGAATGAGTGGAAGGCAATTCCCAGGGGGTCCCAGAAGAAAGGTCTCAGGACAACTGATGAGTGGCATCCGTCTGGTCCAGTTCAGAGCCGCAGGAGAGAGAGCGCTCCATCCAGCAGGGAAGTCTGCAAAGGAAAGACTCCACAGTCTTTTGGCGTGCTGGAATTCTGCTCCGGTAGAGAGTGGGCCTTGAACTTGTGACAGTCACACACTCAACCGACCAACAGGACTCGGGGAGGAAATTGTTGATTCCAGGGAACAAGATACAACGGAGGAAAGGAAATGAAACGAGAATACACTGCCTGGATCTACTTTGCATTGTCTTTACAGAGTCATACAGTGTAAACAATAAACATTGATGAAATTGAAAAGGGTGCAAGACCTATTTCAGAAGAATAGGAGATGACTTACACTTTGGTGCGTGTGGGGATGACGGGTGGGGCTGACAGGGGAAATCTCCTCACCCGCAGCAGGAATCAGGAGAGGTGGTGCACGTGTAAACATTCGTAAAGGAGCAATATGAACAAGCTGTTTAGAAATGTGGAGGTAAACACCAGGACAGACAGCCAGAGACATCGAAAAGTGTTTTGTTCCTGGGGAATTGGAATTAGGAAAGAAGACGGATGGGCAGGTGTCTGATTTCTTGTACATTATCTTAATTAATAAGAATGAAATGAAATTTTAAAAAGACATTATTTTGGGGCTCCTGGGTGGCTCAGTTGGTTAAGTGTCCAACTTCGGCTCAAGTCGTGATCTCACAGGCTGTGAGTTCGAGCCCTGCGCCGGGCTCTGTGCTGACAGCTCAGAGCCTGGAGCCTGCTTCAGATTCTGTGTTGCCCTCTCTCTCTGCCCCTTCCCCACCTCACGCCCTGTCTCTCTCTGTCTCTCTCTGTCTCTCTCTGTCTCTCTCAAAAATAATAAACTTAAAGGACATTTTTTTGCCCATTATTTTAATTAATAAGAATGAAATGAAATTTAAAAGGAAAAAGCACTATCTTAAAATCTAACATTTGGACTCACATCTCATTGTATAATTCTTACGGAATTATAAATATTCTGATTTGTTAGCCAAACATCTAATGATCTGAAAAAAATTCCAAAGCAGGAAAGTAGAAAAGCTACAAAGTTTCCTGTTCCTTTCTCACAAATTATTTGAAAAAACCATGCAGTCTATTTGAAAGTATTTCATGATATCTAAATATATTCAGAAGGACATTCAAGAAATATTTTTGAATAAAAAACTGAGCATGAGTAGTAGTAAATGTTCCAAGTTTTTAAAATAATGAGGCTGTACTTTTTTCAACCATAAAAGTTATAGATTATGTGCCGTCTGTATTTAAATTCAATGCTACTTAACACAGGGTCTGGCCATACATATGGGAGATGCTCGCTAAGTATTTGGAAGGAATTGACATTTCTGAGTGCCCTGGAGACCTGACTGTGCCAAGAATTAAGGGTGGGGGTGCTCTCTGTTGACTTGCTACAATTTGATTTCTCACTTTTCTGTTGGAATGAAAACGGAATTCACAAATTCCTAGAGGCTTTTACTAGGAGTGAAATTCCAAGCTTTTATGATCTTTGTCTGTAAAGGAACTTACTGGACTCCATGCCTTAGATTACTGACCCGCATCTGGATTCTAGATGGATTCATGGTTTTCCTCATAGTCTATAAATCACACATCCAAAATGAAACCTCTTTAATCCTCTCCAGCCCCAGCTGCTTGTCAGTATCTTGTTAGTAAGTGAAGAACATTATCATATAAAAAGCCTTTTTGAGTTAGGAAATATTTTTTGTTTCTCCCCATTCCTATTTATATGAATCTTATATGAATTAATTGTGTTCTTCTGCAATTAAAAACTTCCTTTCCTACTAGACCTAAGATACATACATCTTTCTACATGTTATTGATGTTCCTGAATATTCTGTTTCAAGTATGTGATAGACAATAATTCTTATATTGAAAAAATCTTCCTTTCCATGTATTGTTAGTGCTGCTGATATTGTCTTTTTAAGTAGTGTTTTCCCACTTTTTAAAATTTACTTTTACTATTACTTTTTAAATGTTTATTTATTTTTGAGAGAGAGAGTGAGCATGGGAGAGGAGCAGAGAGAGAGAAAGAAACACAGAATCTGAAGCAGGTTCCAGGCTCTGAGCTGTCAGCAGAGTCTGATGAAGGGCTCGATCCCACGAACTGGGAGATCATGAGCAGAGCCGAAATCAAGAGTCAGACACTTAACTGACTGAGCTATCCAGGTGCCCCTCCCACTTATTTTTAAGGTAATATTCAATCAATACATACTTATTGTTTATTGGAAGTGTAGGACAAAACACCACCCAAAACATAACACCTTCTAGAATGCTCACCATGAGATACTGTTCTAAATATTTTACTTATGGGGCACCGGGGTGGCTTAGTCGGTTAAGTGTCTGCCTTTGGCTCAGGTCAAGGATCTCATGGTTTGTGAGTCTGAGCCCTGATCAGGCTGTCTGCCCTGGGCACAGAGCCTGCTTTGGATCCTCTGTACCCGCCCCCTCTCTCCTCTTCTCTGACTTGCACCCTCTCTCAGTGTCTCTCTCAAGTAAATAAACTTTAAAATAACTAAATATTTACGTATAGAAACTCACACAGTCCTCTTGTATTAGTTTTCACTGCTGCTATAACAAATTATCACAAGGTTAGTGAAATAAAACAATATACATCTCTTATCTTACAGTTTGGTAGTTTTAGAGTTCCACGGGGTCTCACTGGGCTCAAGTCAAGGTGGCAGGAAGACTGAGTTTTGTTTCTAGAAGCTCTAGGAAGGAACACTTCCTTTCCTTTTCCAGCTTCCAGACTCAGACTGTGCACGTTCCTAGGCTCACGGCCTCTTCCTCCTTCTTGAAAGCCAGCCACACAGCACGCCTCAAACACAGCTTCCATTGACACATCTCTGTCTCAGACTCCCTTCTTCTACCTCTCTCTTCCACTTTGAAGGATGCTTGGGCCCAGCTCAGTAACCCCACATAACCTCCCTATTTGAAGGTCAGCTGATCAGCAACCTTAATTCCCTCTGCAACTTAACCTCCCTCTGCTATAGAAAGCAACGCACTCAGTTTCTGGGCATCGGGATTTTAGGCATATTATTCTACCAGACCTCTTAACGGCACGAAAGGACCCATGAGGGCTCCTGTTGTTTTTGCCCCCACTTTGTATACAAGGCATAGAGAAGCTATGCAAATTTCCTGCGATCACAAAGCTACGCTTTGAGGGGCGCCTGGGTGGCTGAGTCAGTTAAGCGTCTGACTCTTGATTTCGGCTCAGGTCATGATCTCACAGTTCGTGGGATTGAACCCCTCATCAAGCTCTGTGCTGATAGCTCAGATTCTCTATCTCCCTGGGATCCTCTCTCTCCACCGCTCCCTCACTTGTGCAAATGTGCTCTCAACCTAAACAATAAATAAATAAAACTTAAATAGAATAAACAAACAAACAACAAACAAACAAACATTAAAAAAAAAGCAAAAACAAAAACACAAAGCTAAGATTTGAACCCAGGCAGTCTGGTTCTGGAGCTGTTGCTCTTAACAGCTACCTTGACGTCAAGATAACTCAACATCAGCGTACTGTTGTACTTTTTACTTTAATGTCTTTATTTTTGGGTACTTTTCTTTTTTTTACATAATTGTTAGATAATGATTATAATTTTGTAGCCTTTTTCCTTATTCTATTTGTAATTAACATTACTACGTGAACTTGGCCCTGTATCTTTAAAATGTCTGTATGGCCTTCTAGTTCAGCATCAGGGCCTTTGCACGTACTATTTCCCCTGCCTACAGCCCTCCTCTGTATATCCACATGTCTTACTCCCTTTCACTTCACTGTGAAAACGTCATCTCATCAAGCAAGCCTCCCTGACCACTGTTGCTAAAAAGAGTAAACTACCACTATCGGTGCTCAAACCCTGCTTTATTTTCTTCATAGTACTTATCACTAATTGATTTCATGGAATGTACGTAAGTATGTACTCATTATTTGTCTCCCCTACTAGAATGTAATCTCTACACGGACAGGGATTTTATTTTGCTCATTGATGTAGGCATTCAGTAAGTATTCCTGAATAAACGAATGAAGAGTGAAAATTTTTAATCACAGAAAGCATTTATGAAGCTACTACCCTAGCACGTCTCAGCTGTCCTCGTGTTCTCTTCAATACCCATTTGTAAATATAATTTTACGTATTTAATTATACCATAGTGGCAATTGCATGTGCATATGTTTTAACGAAATATTAAATCTTAGGTGTGTATCTAACCTTTCACAGATAATTTAACCTCTTTGAGCTCATTTCCTAGTTAGGAAAAGAATATTTAGATTATTATGTTAAATATAATAACATAAGTAAAGTACCCAGATAATCCGTGACAAATAGTTGTTACTAAGCAAATTACTAGTTTCCTTTGCTTTGATTCCATTTCCAATATATTGCTCTTACAAAATAATGCTTCACTGAACATTTGTTATTGATATTTTTGTATTTATTTGCTTTTGGATAAATAACCAGGAGTGGTATTCCTGTGTTGGAGTGGCTCAAAATCTTAACTAAATTAATAACATTCAATCCACTTAGGATAAATATTCATCTCGGTTTTAAGTGTGAATTTCCCTAAGGACAGATAACTGGTATTTTTCTTTATATTGTATTTTATTTAGAGTATAAGTGTTTTATTATTTCAGAAATATTTTCTTCTATTCCTAATAATATTTTAAGTCTTCTGAGGTATAAACTCTATTTTATGCCTTAAAACTATCCAGTGTTTTGCTTAAAATTGGGAAATGATTTCAACCCTTTCTGGGACAAGTGGATTGCTCACTTACTCTAGCTCTGGATCTCCTTTGAATTTCTTAGAATTGATGCCCAAATTATTTCCTTCTAAGTTTTTTTTTTTAATTTGACAAATCTTTCTAATTTAATAGTTGCTCTTAAAAATAGATTCATCATCAGTTTGTTGCTATAGTTGTTAATAACTTTTCTGGTCTTAATTTAGTCACAGCATCTGTGCAAATGGTACGAAAGTTATTTATTACTCTATCATCCAGAGGGGACGCTTGATTCCTGACATTTATATTCCCTCGAATATAAAAACCAGATAAAAAGAAAATCAAACTTCATGCTCTTGGAACTGAACAGATTGCTTACCATGGTTAGTAAGAGAATGCCCTCCCCCGCCTCCTCTCCCTGAATTATAAATACTTTTTCATGGATTGTGTCCCTGAGTAACCAGATAGTTTTCTTTTACATCGCATTTGTTAGAATAATTTGAACTGGGGAGAAAAAAAAAAAAACCTGTTGGGCTGGCAAAATAGCTGAATGGTTGAGAGAAGAGTCTTTGAAGCCCTCAGCTCTGGGTGGGTCATCGACATCTCTGGACCCGTGTCAGTCACTTTGCCTCTACCCGGCAGACTCCTGAGCTGTCCCTGAGGAATAGCGGTCACTAACTAGCTCACAGCTTGCGCAAGGAGTAGATGAGTAATTGTATGCAAAGTGTATGCAAAATATCACACATTTCCTAAGTGCCCCCAATGTTACCTATTATAATCCTAAGGTAGAAATAAAATGAACTGCGCATGCAACACTGTGTCCATCCGAGTCATCGCTGCAAGCTTTCATAGGGTCCCCTGCCTTCTCATTGCACCTCTCCCTATTCCCCTGAGGATTTGGATGCTTTACTGAACGGGCAGGCATCAGTGGTTGTTTTAACTTCTGCACTTAATTATACTTTTGAAAAAGGCTTGTTCTTCCTGTTCTAGCATAATAGAGAGAACTCTGGTTTAGTTACTCTGATAGTTACATAGAAACGCAGACTCTACATGACCAATAGGATTAATCAGGGCAGGATTAGAACTCAAGCTGAAGAGATTGTTACCTTCTCCTTAGAGGGAGCTAGTTGAGGCATAAGGAAGGGCTTCCCATATTTGGCAGACCCCATACCCAGGCCATATATGATCATGTCAGACCACCAGTCAAGGGGCAGAAAAAAAACCTGAGATTGTAGAACAGAAAGAAATCTCTATTATGAGCCTCCATGCCACCAAGACTACAGTACTTAGTTTCAATTGATTTGAGGAGCCTCTGTCTTTCCCCCCAGATTTGTCCCTGAGTTCTGGGCTGGGGGTAGGTGATGCTGTGCTAAGGCCTGTCACCTGTCACCTACAGATGCTGACATTTGTGGGATGCCCTGCTTCACACCACGTTTATCTCTGATTGGTCTCTGCAGGTTGCTGACTGCCTGGTGCATGTTCCTACCTGAAAGACTTTTTAGGTGCCTCAAATCTCTTTGCTCCCTCTCAAGTGCCGGGGATTTAATCTGAAGCTCTATTTTCATGCCAGGCCGCCAGACGCTCTGAGGGACTGCCTGGGACCCTGGACGACCCTCTGCCACTCTGGGCTGTCCCAGGGTTTCTCAGCTGCGTTCAGGCCCTGCAAGGACAAGGACATTCTGCAAGGCAGCTCTGGCTAGGCTTTGCTGACACAAGGGCACCCAGACTTTCTCCTCTGGATCTGTGTCTCTTGGGGTTCCGGGTTCCCCTCTTGATTCCTCACTCCTCTTTGGAGGTGCTATCATTTGTCAAGCTTCTTTTTTTTTTTTTTTTTTTTTTTTTGAGACACCCACAAGTTCTACACAAACTTTGCTTCCTCTCAGACTCTCTCTTTCTAGCCTGGCCCAGGGAACCTTCACGAGACCTCAGGATGGGAATGCTTTACCTGACGCAGCACACATTCTTCCAAATCCACAATTTATGCTTTCTATTTCTCCTAAAGTCTTTTGAGTCACAGGAAGTTGTGAGATGGAGGAAAATGTAAAATAATAAGCTGTCAAAGATAAGGAAGGGAGTGGAAATTTAAAAGGGAAATCTTTTAAAGACAAAAGTCACATCAGATGCAATAAAAATTACCCAGAAAAATCGAGTTCAATATTAAGGAACATGTCATACATTTTAGAGAAGCTCACCCCAAATGAAAAAGGTAGAAAAAAGGTTCCTTGTGGTTCCTTCTCTCAAACTCAATATTGGAGACACCATGGAAGCAGCAAGGAAGGGTATGATTCTAACATTTCACATTAAACTCTGGGATATCCCTGTGGAGACAGAGAGGGACTGTTTCCCCAGGAGGGAGAGAGGAGCAAGTATGTTGGAGGAGGAACCAGCATCTGGGGGTGAAGTTGGGGAGCTTCCCAGTGGTGTTCTCTTTCTCCTCCCACCTTACATTTGAGGACCTCTGCCTGTCTCTTCAACAGCGGATTAAAAAAACAAAGGCAAAAACAAAAACAAACATAAAACCAAAAATTCCCCTCAGTGCCAGCCCAGTGCTGCCAGGGTCAAGGCCATGTTGGTGCTCACTCTAGTGAGGGGGAAATGACAGCCAGATGGCAGAGTGGTGGGTGGTGCTGGGCATTTTATCACTTTTCCCCCCTTCACATTTAGGGCCAGGGAATGAAAGTCAAGGCAGAAAACTTCTCATGGGGTCAGGGGATAGGAGCGATACAGAAAAGGATGGGCAGAGGCAAGTTGTGGAACCACGGTCTTCCACTTTGGTGTATGTCTTTTTCTTCTCCAAGCACATAAGGAGAGGCACACCAACTAGGAATGAGCATTTGGCTCCTTCTCCCATATTATATTACTAACCAGGGAAATATAGCTCATAGCAGACACTAGAAAAAAAAAGACTATACAAAGAATAATCTATACCATGTACAACAGGATTCATGGCCCTAACAAGACAAACACTTAAAAAAATGTTTTTTAATGTTTATTCATTTTTTGAGAGAGATGAAGACAGAGTGTGAGTGAGTGAGGGGCAGAGAGAGACAGACACAGAATCCGAAGCAGGCTCCAGACTCTGAGCTGTCAGCACAGAGCCCGACGTGTGGCTTGAACCCACGAACTATGAGATCATGACCTGAGCTGAAGTTGGATGCTTAACTGACTGAGCCACCCAGGCACCCCACAAGTCAAACATTTAATAATTATTTATATCTTCAAAGAGATTTGGAAGAATATTGTTGAATAAATAACAAAAGAAGCTGTTATGAAGCAGAATCAAGTGGAAAAAATTGGGTAAGAAAAATATAATTACTGAAATAAGGAACTTAATAAATGAGTGTACGACTTATGGATACAGCTGAAAAATTAGTGGGTCACAGGATTAAGCTAAGGAACTCCCACAAAAGGCACCAAGATGGCATAAAGAGATTCAAAATCTAAAACAAAAAATAAGAGATATGGAGGATAGAATGGAAGTGATACCATCCAAATGACAGGAGCTTCCAGAAAGGAAAAAAATATATGTAACAGGGAAAAAAGTATTTGGAAAAAAATTCCAAGAATCTCCTTGAACTTCAGATTGAGAGGACCCATAGCCAAACAGGTTAGATAAGGAAAAAAATCACACCTGACGCATTAGAGACACTAAGTACAAACAGAAAAGTCTAAACGTTTCCATTGGGAAGGAGCATATCACTTACAAAGGAGTAAGACTCATAATTGGCACCTGACTTCCCAGAGAAATACTAGATGCAAGACAATGCAGCAGTGTTGAATTTTTATGTAGTGAATGTGCCATCCAGGTAACTTATTATTTAAATATTAGGAGGCAATAAAGAAGTAGGATGTAATAAAGAGATCCTCAGGCATATGCAACCATAGAAGTTTTACTACACGGAGATCCTCTTTGAAAATACTCTTGGAGGAAGTTCTCTGAGGAAAAGAGAAATCCAGAAGAACGTGATAAAATATGTGGAATAAAAGGGTGGGTGTTTGTGTCCCCTCAAAGTTCCTATGTGGAAATCCTGTCCCTCATGTCATGGTTTTAGGGAGGTGATTAAGATTAGATAAGTTCAGGTGGGTAGAGCCCTCAGGAATGCAGGATCCTAACAGTCCCTCGGGAGGGATCTTGCTTCCTCTCCCTATCCTCTGTTGGAGGCTACAAGGAACAGGTGGATATCTGCATCCCAGAAGAGGGCTCTCAGCAGAACCTGACCGTGCTGGCATTCTGATCTTCAACTTCCAGTCCCCAGGACTGTGAGATATAAATATCTGTCACTTAAGTCACCCAGTCTACAGTAAGTTGCTATGGCAGCCCGAACTAAAATAATAAATAAATAACTCATTGACGCTCATTATTATTTCCAGAGAAAGGACTAAAAACATATGCTCAGAATGATCTAGAACTAAATTACAACTGATTAAAAACATAGTTGGGGAAAAGGCTTGTGACCAGAGGAATGTGAAGGGCTTGTTTTAGTGATTCCATTTTGCTATATACACATGGGTTTACATAGGATACTCTGTGTGTGTGTGTGTGTGTGTGTGTGTTTACTGTGCTGCGTGTTTCTCTCTCCTTATTTTTTCCTAAAGTTTACTTATTTATTTTGAGAGAGAGAGAGAGAGAGAGCGCGCGCACACATATGAGTGGGGGAGAGTACTTGTTATGTAGGGGATGTTGACATTAACAATTTAAGAAACTGAAAGATAAATATAAATTCAACTTTTGATCTTAAATCAGGCATAACCATTAAATGATACAAATAGAATGTGCAACTTTCAAATCAGAAGAGGAGAACCCGATCTATTTTTTCAAGGGCAGGAAAACAGGAAAAGGAAGTAGAAAGAAAGTACAGTAAATAGAAAATATGAAAATTGTGGCGAAAATATATTCCAATATACAAATGGGTTACCCTACTGAACAAAAGACAGCATGTTCTAGGGGCACCTCAAGTCAGTCGGTTGAGTGGTCTACTCTTAATTTCAGCTCAGGTCATGATCCCAGGGTCGTGGGATCAAGTCCCACGTTGGGCTCTGTGCTGACAGTGCAGAGCCTGCTTGAGATTCCGCACCGCCCTCCCCCCATTACTTGCCCCTCCCCAACTTGTGCTCTCTCTCTCTCTCTCAAATAAAATAAAGTAAAAAATATAAAAAGCATGTTCTATGAATATACTTTTTAAAAGAAACACATTTAAAACTAAAGGATACAGACAATTTGCAAATAAATATACGGAGAAATACAAACTAGACAAAGGTCTGACAGCAATTTTGATATGAAAGGTAGAATTCAAGGGGAAAAATATCGTTAGGGTAACGTGGAACATAAAAGAACAATAAATCCAGAAACTACTTAGAAACGTATATGTACCCTACAAAAGAGGCTAAAATAAAAGCCACCAAGAGAACTATGGGGGAAAATAAATAAAACCATACTTAAGAGCCACACATTTAAACATATACCTTTCAGAAACTGCTAAATTAAGCAAATGTAAATGCCTTACACAATAACTTTGGTGAAAGAGAAAAATCACTAGAAAAATTGCAAGACAAATGAAGACACATGTTAAATTTGTGGGCCCAGCTAATGTGGTACTGAGTGAAATGTAGAGCTCTAAGAATTATTTATGAGAAAACAACACAGACAAAGGCAAGATTGGCCATTTCATAAACTGGACAAAAGATTAACAGAGCAAACTGAAACAATGAACGAGGAAAGACGGGATGAATACAAGGGCAGAAATAGATGAAGGACAGGATCGCAGTAGCTAGTGACTGCCAGCTAAGAGATGAAAAAAAAAAAAAAGAATTCAGAGACGGAGAAACAAAGATAAAAAGTCTGGGAGTGGACATCCCATCTCCTTAAATGTGGAACTGAGACTAAATGTGAGGATCCCAAAGACAGAAGAGAATGCGACTGTCGTAAACCATCCTTTGTTGGAACAGTAAGGACTCTCACTGTGTTAGGCTGAATGATGCCCCCTAAAGGTTAACCACGTCCTCACTGCTGGAACCCGAGACTGTTACCTTTAATGGCAAATGGGACTTGGTCGATGTGATTACATTCGGGATGTTTCGGTGGAGAGATCATCGTCCATTATTGGATGATGCATGCAATCACATATATTCTTATTGTTTTAGGTTTATTTATTTACTTATTTAGAGCACAAGCGGGGGGAAGGGCAGAGAGAGAAGGCTCCAGAGGATCTGAAGCAGGCTCTGTGCTGACAGTAGAGAGCCTGACGTGGGGCTCAAACCCACAAACTGTGAGATCGTGACCTGATCTGAAGTCGGATGCTTAACTGACTGAGCCACCCAGGAGCCCCTCACATCTGTTCTTACAAGCCAGAGTTAGAGGGAGACTTGACACAGAGGACAGATGAAGAGAAGCCATGTGACCACAGAGGCAGAGACTGCAACGGTACAGCTGTGTCCCGAGGAAGGCTGGCCGTCTCCAGAAGGTGGAAGAGGCAAGGCAAGGACCCCCTCCCAGAGCCTCCGGAGAGTGTGGCACTGCCAACACCTTGATGTTGGACTTGATTCTGACACTGATTTGGGGCTTCTGGCTTCTAGAACAGGAAGTGAGTAGATTTCTGTCGTTTAAGCCACCAAACATCTGGTAATTTGTTACAGCACCCATGGGAAAATAATATGATAACCAATGGAAATTTGAAGCGGGAAGAGGGGGAGGGAGAGGGAAGAAGTACAATGCAGTAATTCCCTCCTCCTCTCCGTCAGAGTCAGTAAGTATTGTTTAAAGTTAAATAAGGGGCGCCTGGGTGGCGCAGTCGGTTAAGCGTCCGACTTCAGCCAGGTCACGATCTCGCGGTCCGTGAGTTCGAGCCCCGCGTCAGGCTCTGGGCTGATGGCTCGGAGCCTGGAGCCTGTTTCCGATTCTGTGTCTCCCTCTCTCTCTGCCCCTCCCCCGTTCATGCTCTGTCTCTCTCTGTCCCAAAAATAAATTAAAAAAAAAAAAAAGTTAAATAAAAAGACCTCTAACGACCCCACCCCTTAACATTTCCATATTTTTTGTACAAATAGTTATCTTTTGTAGAATATCTCCGATGTTTAGAAATTCATCTGTTGAAATTCTAAAGCCCAATGCGATGGCGTTAGGAGGCGGGGCCTTGGGAAGGTGATCGGTCGTGAGGGTGCATGAAGGGAACTGCTGCCTCAGCAAGGCAGAGGCTTGCTCCCCTCCCACCTGTGAGGACACAGCAAGAAGGTGCTGTCTACGAACCAGAAAGCGGGCCCCTTTCCAAACGACAAATCTGCTGGTGCCATGCTCCTGGCCTTCCTGGCCTCCAGCACTGTGAGGAATAGATTTCTGTCATTTGCAAGCTACTCCATCTGTAAGTATTTCATTGCAGCAGCAGAAATGGACTAAGGCAGGAGGTTTGTAGAGGATGGAAATCAGGCTGTTCAAGAGCCCATTAGCATCCCATCACCAGTTTGTGTCGCTGTCAGGGAAGAGGAGGGTGAAGGGTAATACTCCCTTTGGGGTGCTGGCGGCCCCGTGGCTAAGCGCAGACTGACTTCATGAAGTTTCCAAAATAAAGCAAGTGACACTCTGTGCTCCCTCAGACTGCCCACATTCCCTCAGGTTGTTAGCTGCTTGCCAGAAAGCATCTTTGAGTGGCAGAGACACCGTGCTTCTGTCGGTCCCCAAGGGGGTCTGGCGCTGACTGTGCACTTACCATAGCAGATTTGTGCCTGGCGGTCTCTAGGTGATGGTGGAGAGTGACACTGTTCACAACTAGCCCTCTTTTCTTCCTCTGTTGTGACACCCTGGGCCACTTGCATGGTTAACTGCCCAGCACATGTAAGGAACCAGCTGGTGCTGTGGAATGACCCTGGAGTGGGGGGAGGGGGGAAGGGAAATTTGAGGTTTATTTCTGTTGGGCCTCTAATTTGTTGTGTGCCCCCTGAAAAAGAATGAATCTCATTTCCTTGTGTCTTTCGTCTCATCTATAAATGAGATGGTTGGACCGGAGCAAAATTGTTTACGGTTTTATCATTCTGTGACACTGACACGTAACATTTAAGCAGTGGCAATGTTCTGGATGCTTCCACCTATATATGTGCAATTATCATAAATAAGAGTAGTCAGCAGTGATCCTTTTGGAAGGTTGGAGCTGAAACTCTTCAAAGTGCTTTTGCAAAAATATTATCTCAAGGTAAATGACACGTATCTCTCTATTAGGTGGTAAAGGACAGGAATGGAATTTATACGCTGCTTCTGCTTTATGCCCGTATTTTATTGACTGCGTTAAACTTTGCATTTAAACACGGTATAGATCTGTAATTTATCGGAAGATTAAATGGCAGTGCCATGTGATGCAGGCAGATGAGACGGAAAGGTTACATTTGCATGAATCCATGCTTTTGTTTTCAGTTTTAGGTTCTGAATTATAACGGAACCCTTTCCCCAGCCATTAACTCATTATACATATGTCTTGATTAGATGATAATCTGTTTGGAACTAGGAACTGTTTTTCCTGCCCTTCGAGAAGCACTCCATCAATGGTTGAAGGGAGGAGGGCTGGAGGACATCATCGTACCATGTGAGTGGACACTGCTTGGATTCACGGTCTAGTCTCAGTGCAGCCAGCCCTCTGTTGGTGGTCCATTCTTCAGGTGATTTTGCTCACCTTCCTCCCATTTCCCTTAGATATGGTTCCAAACCTTCATCATTTCCCAGAAGCCACCTTTTCAACCCTTGCTGCCTTCGATCTCAGCAAAGGACTCCAACACTACGTGAGTGACGAAAACGAGGTCACACCAGGGGAAGGGTGCTTACACTCACTGACACTGCGCTGAGTACAGGTTGGTGCCCACAGACTGTAACACCCTCCCACAGTGCTATTTGGTGGAGCAGCCGGCTGGCTGGGAGTTCTGGGATCTGGGAGCCCATCACCAATCACATTACACCCGGCGGTGTTATTGTTGGCATGTTACGGCAAAGTACGTGATCTAGTGTCGTGCTCTGTGTCACAGACCCGAACTCCTCCAACTCTTATTCCTCCTTCCTTAAAACCTAGGAAAATGTCTGTAGACCTATCCCTTCTCTCCTGCCTCTGGCAGGATCCTTCTTTTCCAAGGCCCCCTTGCAACAACGCATTTGATCATATCATCCCCTGCCTTCTGTCTCCAAGAGCTTGCTTTTTCTCTTGCATCTTTAGTTTCTCTCTCTACTTGGTTCCTTTCTGTCAGTCCAATTCATTCTGGTGTTCATTTATTCAGATCAGATTGAATTACTGATCCTAATTCTTCCCTCCTCTTTCCTAGGATTCGAAGTCCACCCCTCTGCCACACTAATTGTGGTATCCCCTTGCTTTCCTTTCTCTGGGTCTGTTTTCTCATCTGCTGAATGCAGCAGCGGGACAAGATCAAATTCTTTATAGCTTCAATATTCTGCAGCACACTGAATATTTAATCCGCAGCAATAATACAGACATTCCTATCTGTATATTTGTTTCTTGTTTAGTGTCATAATCCCAAATAATAGTGGGCAGAGGATACTTTCTTACCTCACTGATGTTGGGCTTGCTCACGGGACTTGCCGTGACCAGTGCAATGCGCATAGAGAGGTAGCGTGCCAATCACGGCCAAAGCTTCAAGAAGCATGGCGTGATTCTGCTTGCCTTTTTGTTTTCCAGTGGTCTGCTAAGAGGAGAATATGACCTAGGCAGCTTCTAGCCCAAGAAGAATGAGGAAACACCTGGTGCAGAACTGAATGCAACCCACTGCTTGGAGCCAAGCCCAGCCAAGCTCATCCAAGATCAGCTGAACTCAAGCTGACCCACAGATCCAGGGGCAGGAAAGAAATGCTTGTTGTTTTAAGACATTGAGTTTTAGGATGATTTGTTATGCAGCATTATTGCAATAAGAACTAATGAATACACTACCCAATCCATTTTTTTCCATCCAACAATTGTTTATTGGGTAACTAACGGGTGCCAGACACGTGTAGGCTTCAGGGTGGTTGCAAACAGAGGCAGGTTCTGGGCTGGCCTTTTTGGCCGCTTGTCACAGGTCTCAAGGGTGGGTGGGGCAGGCTGGCTTTCACCTGCAGCCGGACGGACATCGGGTGTTCACTGAACTGCATATCCTGCCTTTACATTCTCTGCATCCTGTTTGGTATTGCTTGGGCCAAAGCTTTTCCATCTTAGCTACAGATGCATTACATTGTTTTCACTGGAGGCCAATAATTTCATAATTTTCTCCGAGAAAACTCTTTGTCCTCATTTTCGTTGTTCTTCCCCTGTTTTCTTTTCTTTCTTCCTTCTTTCCTTCCTTCCTTCCTTCTTTCTTTTCTTTTCTTTTTTCTCTCCCTCTCTCCCTCCCTCCCCCTTCCTTCCGCCCTCCCTTCCTGCCTTCCTTCCTTCCTTCCCTCCGTTTCTTCCTTCCTTCCTTCCCTCCGTTTCTTCCTTCCTTCCTTCCCTCC